>NC_073303.1:74334540-74634540 GCF_027595985.1 Sorex araneus
ATCAAGAACAGATACCATTGGGTAGGGTGAGTGTGCTTCTAGGCTGAGTGCATGCTTTGCATGGGGAGGCCCTGGATTTCCCCTTGGCACTCCACGATCCCTTTCTCCCGGCACCTGGGGATCCACCCTGGAGTTAGGGCACTAAAATGACCCCAAAATGTAGAGGTCATCTGGCATCTTTCTGAAAAATAAACTTCTGCGTTACATTTTACTAAACTGAGTATTTGTTGGATGATTTTACTGCATCTTGATAGTTTTTCTGCTTGCTTCATTGTTTACGTTATCTATGCAATGTCACTTCATGTTTGTTGGATGTTTAGGCTTTTTTATTTGATAGTATTTGCATGTAAATGCAGTTTTGAATCACTAACAAATGGTGCAAGTACAAGCCAGAATCTAGAATCTAAAAATCTTTTTCTGGCCACACCCAACAGTGCTCAGGACTTACTCCTGGCTTTGTGGTCAGGGATCACTCCTGGTGGGGCTTGGGGCATCATATGGGGTGCCGTGGTCCAACCCAGATCAGCCGTGTGCAAGGCAAGCATCTTACCTACTACGTTAGCTTTCCAGCCTTCAAACTATTGTAATTTACCACTTGTTGCACAAAAATTCATGTGTAGTGTAATAATGAGAGCAAGAACAGATTAATAGAAGTAAATATGTAAAACACCGCCTTAAAATTTGTACTTCACTGAAACTTTGTGTCGTATTCCACATTTTGATACACAGCAACTTCAGTTCTTCCCATTTGCTCAATCAAAAACCTCCATTTCATTTTATTCCATGGTAAAGTATATTTTATCATCTTTACCTAAAACTGTATCCAGTACCCAATCATTTAATTTATCTCATGAGTTACTCTCTGAGGTAGGTATTATGACTGGTTTTCCTGGGTGTGTCCTTGTTCCTTTGCTTTTTATTTTTCCTCAAGTCATTATTTCGAGTCTCACTGAATGACACTTATCTCTCTGCAGGAGCTTCTCTGTTGCACCTTTATTTTCCCCCTCCCCCCCTTTGTGGGTCACACCTGCTGATGCTCAGGGGTTACTCCTGGCTCTGTACTCAGGTGCTTGGGGGATGCCTATGAGATGCCAGAGTTCAAACCTGGGTCTGCCGTATGCAAAGCAAACTCCCTACCCACTGTCCTATCACTTCAACCCCTCTGTTACAGCCTTGAAGGCTTTACATCACTTATCTTCCCCTACTTTTCTCTGCTGGTTTATTGGCCTTCCTACTCTATCTGCCTCCTTTCTCTTGCCCCTGTTATTTGCTCTTCTTGGAGTGCACTTCTTTACATATCTTTACATATCTGGATGGCTCACTTCCTTTTTGTGTGTCAGATCTTTGTTTCAGATGTGGCTTTCTCAGAGAAACTTTCCATGACTACACATTATAAAATAGCCCACTAACCACTGATTCTTGTAGGCCCCATACTTTTGTCTTCATAGCTCTTAGATATCAGATATTTCCTTTGATTATGACCTAGAGTGGGACATGAGTGGTGCTCGTAAATGTGTAATTAATGGGACTAATAGGCGCAGCTTTAGATTCAGGTGAATCTGATTTGAATTCTAGCTTTGCCACTTAATGACTACAGTCATTTCTGAGTAAAATAGGAAGAATAATTACGCGGGCTCAAATTGCAATGTAGTTCATGTCATGCATGTTTTGGTGGTGGTATGTTTCATAATGCAGTGGACATTTTATTTTAAACTACCCTTCTTGAATACACATGTTAAGAGAGAAATTGTGTCTGATTCCCAGTGTGTTGGCTATCAGTGGGGAAAGGTACGATTTCTTTTATGAGTGTGTATCTTGAGATTGCCCTTGTATTTCCACACTGCAAGGAAAATTGGTGTCTAGTTAGTGTGTGTTCCCTGCCCTTTCTTTTTAAGACTTGAAAATTTGGTGAAATTTTGTGCCTTGACTTTGGTTTTATTTTTTTTTTCAATTATATAAGAGCCATTCTCTCAGTGCCTGGGGGCTCTGGGCCATTCCCCAAAAGGGCTCAGTCCTCATTCTTAGTAGTGCTAGAGACCATCAAGTCATACTTGGCTTCTTTTGCACCTGGCAGTGCTGAAGGTATGGAGACCGGGGTTCCAGGGGTTGAGCAGGGCTGTGCCTAACTTGAACTTATCTCCACTGTGACTGTAGCAGCTTGAAATGTGCCACATGCAGATTTTTAAAGATCTGTAGTATGGTCTCTTTATGCTTTCTTTGTTTCACTTATTTCATTCGGCCCTTCCCTTCCTCTGTTGATGCCATAATGGCAAGTTAACACATGCTTTGTTGTGGGCCTCACTGTGGGTCATTACACACTTAGTCCTGGTATATTGTCAAAAATTGTTTGCAATGCCAGGGATCACGGACAGAAGACTGCAGATGATCAGAGCTGCTAGGATAGTGCTTAACTCTACTGGGTGGCACTGGGAGTTAAGTTCATGGCCTCAAACTTACAAGACAGCCAGTTGGACCCTCACCCAGTCTGACCCCAATGTTGCTAAATCCAGGTTCCTTATTTGCTCTTTGCTTTTTCTGTGATAGTTCAATACCTTCCCCCACTTTTTTTTTCTTTAGTTACCTACATAATTTAGTTAATGGTTTTCATCTTTGGCACCATAGTGAAACCTCCCTGAAAGTTTAGGGAAAACAAGAACCAAAAAAGCAACCTTTTATCTCCAGAGGTTAATTTAATTGGCCTAATATATGAGCAAATCAATAGACAGCGGGAGGACAATGCTATTGTTGTTTATCTATAGTCATATTTTTACCAAAGTATACCTGTGTCTATATTCACTGTTGAAGTAATTTTAGTGAGGTCTCCTTTGGTGGCTCTTTTATACAAAGAAACAAAGTATCAGCCATAGGAACTCTTTAGGAGTAAGACTCCTGAACAGAGTATCTAGACTGGCTGCTGACAGACCACTCGCTCAGTTGCTATCCAGAGGTAACTTTATGTCCATGGTGTGTTTAGACAACCTTTCAAATTTTGTATTTTGAACTTTGGAATTGTATATGAGTAGTAACAGTCTTAAGGATTTGTTTTGCGGCCCACCTCCAGTGGTGCTTGGGAGTGACTCCCAGAGCTGCCCAGGACCATGTGGGGTAGAGGATCCGTCTGAGGACTCTGACATGCAGAGCAAGTTCTAGCTCTCCCCGTCCCTGACTTAAAACTTTGAAGGGCTAGAAAGATAGTATAGCCTGTAGTGCACTTGCCTTACACGTGGCTGATCGGGGTGTAATCCCCGGCACCCCCTTTGTTCTCCCAAGCTCCACCTGGAGTGATCCTCCAGTGCAGAGGATTGAGCCCTGAGCACCACCTCGTGTGACAGCCAAACCAAAACTTACTTGGGAGGGCTGGGGTGGACACCCAACAGTGTTCAGGGCTCAGTCTTATGTCTGTGCTCAACCAGCAACTCCAGACAGTGCTCAGGGACCATATATGGTGCCAGCAGTCAAATCTGGGTTGGCTGTGTGCAGAGCAAGCACCCTAACTTCTGTACCAACTCTTCAGTTCTCTTAAAAACTTTAAGGAACCAGAGAGATAATATAAAAATGAAGGCACATGCCTTGTATGCAGTCGACCTGTGTACCACTTCCACCCCCAGTACCACATGGGCCCCTGAATGTCACTGGATGTAGCCCTGGACACCCTAGAGCACTGCTTGAGAGCCCACAAAATTTGTATTTTAAAAAGTTTTCATGATTTATTATCAACAACTGTTTGATTTGTATACCTATTTTATACCCAGGGCCATATTAAAATTTCTTGGGTGAGGGGTCAGAGAAAAAAAAAAACCAAAAGGCTGAGTATGTGCTTTGCAGTTGGATGTCTGTATTTGCTCCAGACCTCATAGTCCCTTGAACACCACCAGGTATGATTCCCCCAAAGGCAGAAAAATTAAATTATTTTTCTCTGGAGATCAGGTGTTGCAAGTAGAGAAAGATGAAGAATTTCTCCTCAAGGGGCTGGAGCGATAGCACAGCGGGTAGGGCGTTTGCCTTGCACACGGCCGACCCGGGTTCTAATCCCAGCATCCCATATGGTCCCCTGAGCACCGCCAGGGGTAATTCCTGAGTGAAGAGCCAGGAGTAACCCCTGTGCATTGCCGGGTGTGACCCAAAAAGCGAAAAAAAAAAATTTTTCTCCTTAAGAACCAGAGAGATGGCTGAGGGTTAGTAGCACATACTTTGCATGTGGGAGAGCTGTGCTTGGTCCCTAGCGATCCACAGTCTTCCAAGCACCATGGAGTATGACCCCCAAATCAAAAATATTAAATAAGAAGCCTTATTCTAAGCCACTGCTATTTATCTGGGTTCCAGCATCTCTAAGATATGCTGAGTTTTTCATCATTCTGTTAAAATTCCTCAGAGTTAGGTTGATTATGATTCTAGATCCTCAGTGGATCTTTGTTTTTAAGTGAGCAGTACTGCTTCTGTGTAGATTCTTTACTACTGGACAACTCTTTTTAGTTTATGTTGAACTTCCATTGTACTATAATTTGGGGGGGGTTGTTGGGGCCCATTTACTTAGGGCTTATTCCTGGCTATCTACTCAGTGATCACTTCTGGTGGGCTTGGGGGACCGTATGTGGAGCTGGGGATTGAACCACATCAGATGGGTATACTATGCCTCTTGCTGCAATGGGGGCATTATTTACTTTTTAATTTTAATAGCCAGTATTTGTGCACAGTATATGAAACTATTTTTCACTGTGTAGCTTTTTATAATTTTCTCAAAAATCAGTTTTATACATATGTGTACATATGCACATATGTTGTTGACTTTCACATAAAGATGGAAATTAAATGTTTTCTTTCTAAAGTTAGAAATAAGATGGGAATGTCCATCTTAACCAGTTCTCTTCAGTATTGTCATAGAGATTCCAGTGAGTATGATGGGCAATAAACCAAAATAAATGATATTCACATTGAAAAGAAGGAAAGTTACATTACAGATGGCTTATCTTTAGAGAAACTGACAAAATCTTGCTGGAACTAATGAAGGTGTCTAGTGAGATATTTTTGTTTTTCAGTCACAACAGGCAGTGCTCAGGGGTTACTTCTGGCATGCTTGGGGACCATATGGGATGCTGGGGATTGAACCTGGGCCGGCCACAGGCAAGGCAAGAACCTTACCCACAGTGTTCCTGGCCCAGAATCTAGTACGATTGAAGAATGAGATCAGTATGCAAACTCGGTTGTGTTTCTGTATATGCAAACGGAAAGAATCTGAAATAGTTTGTCATGGATGCCATTGCCAGATTTGAGGAAGTTCTCTTCTGAGTTTGCTAATGGATTGAGATGGTGTTTTTTTGTGTTTTTTCCCTAGCTTTTAAAATTTAAAGAACTGTGATTTACACAGTTATTGATAGTTGAGTTGTAGGCATATTTCAACACCAGTCCCACCACCAGTGGGGTTTTAATTTCCCTCCACCAGTGTTCCCATATTCCCTCCCCACCCATAACTGCTACCCCGTCTCCTTTGTCAACCTGACAGCCACATTACAGAGTTCTAGTGGTTGCAGCTTAGATCTCATTTTTTGACTGTTGTTGGGTTGTGTGTTTTGACTATACCACTCACCCACATCACTAGTATAACTGAAGACTTTATTCCTGTTCACGTATTATTTCCCTTTTTTCTCCCCCTCCCTCCCTTGACTACTCTCTGTCCTCCTTTCTAAACATTGATGTCAAGGGTGATCTAGGCATCCTTCCTTTATTACATTTCCTCATATGGAATTCTATACCACAGATAAGTGAGATCATCCTGGGTTTGACTTCACTCAACATGCTAACTTCTAGTTCCAACCAGGTTGCAGCAGATTACGTAATTTCATTGTTCGTAACAGCTGTATGTTCATGTTATTTTTTTTCAATTCAGAAATGGTTCATTCTAACTTTCCTTGAGAGGGGAAACCGACACGGTCATATTATTTTATTTTATTTATTTATTTTTTATTGAATCACCGTGAGAATAATTACAAAGCTTTCAGGTTTAAGTCTCAGTCATACAATGAACAAACACCTATCCTCTCACCAGTGCAGATGTTCCACCATCAAGAACCCCAGTATACTTCCCATCCCACCCCCCCTCCACCCCGCCTGTGTGGTAGATGATTTTCACTTTACTCTCTCTTTACTTTGATTGCATTCAGTGTTTCGACAGAAACCCATTATTATTATTTGGAATTTTTTCCCCAACAATCAGACCCACTGAAAAGGCATCTTTTGATAATTTGTTTTCTATTGCTGATAGTGAAGAGCATATGTTGTCTTGGTTTTGGATTTCTGGTATTCTAGTAATTAAGTCCAGAGGGATTTCTGCCAGAAGCCCCTGGGTTCTGAGATTGGTTTGTGTGCCTCTGGGATCATGGCTGTTCAGGAGCAGAGGAGCCATTCATGGGCGGCTGCTCAGGGTCTCTCTCGGTGGGGAGCAGTGCCGGCTCTGCTCCCGCATCCCGAGATTCCCAACGTGCCCTGTCACTGAAGACTCATACCTCTGCCTGATAGGCTCTGAAAGATGACGGTCACCATGCTGGCGTTGAAGGGAGAAGATGGATATTTTAATACACTATTAAGTTTTATTTGTTAAAACTTTTTATGTTCATGAGTAGAATTCTATAAGTTTTCTTTAAATATCTTAGGTTCTAGTATAGAATTGATACTTTGTATACTAATATTTTCTTGATTTTATAGAATTTGATACTTTATGTCAGTATGTCAGTTTAGTGTTTCCCAAAGTGGATAACACTGCCCTCTGGGTATGTGTGGAGATTGGGGGGGGGGGTGATGGAGCATTCCAGGGGAATAAAGTGTCCTCAGGTACAATGGGGAGCAGGACTTCACTTAATATCCTGAGGGTGCCGAGTGATTGTTTTCTCCCCTAAGAAAGGGCGATAGGCAAATAACTTTGGTTCATACCTGGCTTTATTCTTGAAAAATGTTACGGAGCAATAGAGGCAGTGGATGCTAGCTAAGTCTTAGGAGTTTGTGTTAGTGTAAAGAACGGAAGGAATAGGGTGGGCTGGAGAAGTAGTCAGCAGTCAAGATCCTTGCCTTGCATGTGGCTGACTTGGGCATGATCTCAGCAAAATGGTGTAGGTGCCCTCTCTCCCCCCACCCCTCAGACAAACAGGGAAGGAAGAAAGGAATGGATGGAGATAGAAAATGTCAAATTGTGGGGGACAGGGGGTGTGGCACATCCAGTGGTATGCAGAGCCTGGCAAGCTCTCCATGGTGTATTCGATATGCCAAATACAGTAATAACGATGGGTCTCATTCCCCTTACCCTGAAAGAGCCTCCAATGCAGCACCGCTGGGAAGAACAAGTAAAGAGAGGCTGCTAAAATTTCAGGGCTAGGACAAATGGAGATGTTACTGGTGCCCACTCGAGCAAATCATAGATCAACGGGATGACAGTGATATAGATATACATACATACATGTGTATATATATAGTTTTATATATATGTAGTATATATATAGTTTATATATATATATATATGCAAACGAGACAGCATCCCTGATTTTTGACCGTTGACGGAGGTCAGAACTCTGGATTCCTTCTCTCACTTGAGTGAGACATGATATTCCCAGCATAGCTCTTTCGATTCTTCTTTGGGATACCCTAATAGCATTCTCATCCTGCTTGTGTAGGGCCCAGATCTCTGAGGACTTTTTGTATTACTGATCTTAAAAGCAATTTTTTTTTTTCCTTTTTGGGTCACACCTGGCGATGCACAGGGGTTACTCCTGGCTCTGCACTCAGGGATCACCCCTGGCAGTGCTCAGGGGACCATATAGGATGCTGGGAATCGAACCCGGGTCGGCCGCATGCAAGGCAAACGGCCTACCTGCTGTGCTATCGCTCCGGCCCCAAAAGCAATTTTTCTTGATACCAGTATCATTGCCAGCTTTGCCGGGGTGAGGGTGGGGGAGGGAATCCTGATATCTTTGACTTTGAAACTTTTTGTGACCTTATGTTGTAGTTTAAGCTTTTAAAATTCTCACATAGTGGGCCTGAGCAATAGTAAAGCAGGTAAGGCACTTGCCTTGTATTCAGTCAACCCTGGTTTGATCACCAGCATCCCACAAAGCACTGCCAGGAGTAATTCCTGAGTACAGAGCCAGGAATAACCCCTGAGCACCACCAGGTGTGATGTGGCCCCAAAATAAAACGAAACCCCAAAATTTTCACACTTTTAATTTCCATTATCTTACTATTTAAACAAAGAGCTTCTATTAGGAATAATATGATGCAATTATTTTTCATTTGGTATGCTTTTAATTTGTTCTGAAATCTTTGGGGAGAGAGCCATATGAACCTAGTGCTTGGGGGTGCTACTAGGCTGTGTTCTTGGGCGTCACCCCCGGTGGTTTGGGGGATGGAACCTGGACCAGAGCATGCACTCAGCCTATTGAGCCGTTTCACTGGTTTCCGTTCTGGACACCCAGGTTCAGCTCCATGTTCCACTTGGTTCCCAGAATACTATTGCAGGAGTGACTTCTAAGTGCTGTCTTGTCTGGATAAACCAATTTGCCAGCATTGTGACCAGGCGTTGCTCACAGTGTGAGTACAGCTGGTGGGCGAGTGTGTTGGGGAGCAGAGAGAGAGTACAGTATGGATAAGGTGCTTGCTTTGCATGCAGGTGATTTGGGTTCAGTTCCTGGTACTGTATGTGATCCCCTAAGCACTGCTGGGTGTTACCCCCAAAACTAAAATAATGAAACAGTTTTTTTAAAGGATTTTTTTCCATGAAAGCTTGTGTTGCATGTATGATTAGTTCCTCAGGAAGATTCTCCTACATACTTTTTGTTTGGGGGCCACATGTGTCAGTTCTCAGGGCTTACTCCTAGCTCTGTGCTCAGAGGTCACTCCTGAAAGGGTTCGGGGGACCAAATGCAGCACCAGGGATTTTGTTACGATTGGCCGCATACAGAGCAAGTGCCTAACCCCTCTACTATCTCGGGCCCCTGACATGAACACATTACTTTTAAATTATGAAGGAAAACTGATACATATAATAGAATCGTATAGGAAGCACTGCCAAAACTTTTTTTGTTGGGGGCCTTCTCACTACGTGATGGTTGGGATACCATGTCGTGCTAGGGATTGAGTTCAGGGCCTTACACAGATCTTGTCTTACACAGGTAAGACAAGAGCTTCAGTTTTTTTCATCATTTTCTTGATCCCTCAGCGACTTTTAGGCACTTTAGGTTTACTCCTGGTGGGCTCACGAGACCATATGGGTTGCTGAGGATTGAACCTGGTCAGCCACATGCAAGGCAAATGCCCTACCTGCTGTACTGTTGGACCAACCTTTTTTTTAGGCACTTTATTTATTTAATTGAATCACTGTAAGATACAGTTACAAAGCTTTCATGATTGAGTTTCAGTCAGACAATGATCCCTCCACTGGTGTACATTTTCTGCCACCATTGTCCCCAGTATCCCTCCCGCCACCTCCACCCCACCCCCTGCCTTTTTGGCAGACACTTTCCTTCTTACTCTCTCTCTGCTTTGGGCATTATGGTTTGCAAATCATGAGGGACCGTTCTGTTTGGTCCTTTGTCTACTTTCAGCACACATCTCCCATCCCAAGCCATCCCTCCAACCATCATTGACTTAGTGGTCTCTTCTCTTTCCCAGCTGCCTTCTCTCCTAGCACATGAGGTAGGCTTTCAACTGAGACAGGGCTGAGGCAGTAGTACAGCAGGTAGGGCATTTGCCTTTCATGCAGCTGACCTGTGTTTGATCCCCAGCAACCCATGTGGTCCCCGGAATTCAAATCTTCCAGGAGTGATCTCTCAGGGCAGAGCCAGGAATAAGCCCTGAGAACAGGTGTGGTCCAAAACAAAGCTAGTCCAAGACCATATAATCAGTGGAAAAAACAGTGAATTTTTGTAATGTTGCATCAGTATTTGCATTTGAAAATATTTACACATTGTTTATTTTGGTTTGGGGGCCAAACCTGGCAGTGCTCAAGAGCTATTCATGTAAGCATCCCATAGATGCTCAGGAACCTCTGTGCTTGAGGGGTGCTCCTGGCTGTGCTCCACCATGCATTGCCTGGAGCAAACCACATTGTCCTGCTGGGAAAGCATGTGCTCCAGGTCATTGGGTTATCTCTGTCCTCTGCAAATATACGTAAGCATATTGGGACAGTAGAGAAAATTACAAGACAGGTAATCCAAAGTTTTGAATTAGGCCTTTAAGTTAGAAAATATGAAGTAGTTGAAAAGGAAAATACATAAACATTTGGAGAAAATTGGTTAACCAAATATTTCCAACTATAACTAGAAAGATTTTAGGTTATACATACAGTACAGTGAACTGTTAATGTTCTTTTCTAGAAACGACTACAGAAAGAACTGTTGGCTTTGCAAAATGACCCACCTCCTGGGATGACTTTAAATGAAAAAAGTGTTCAAAATTCAATTACACAGTAAGTAATTTTAAAATTAAATACCTGTTTCTTTTATTATTAATGCAGTATGTGAATATATTCTCATGTAAAAGTTTTCTGCTAACGAGCCAGCATTTAAAACCTTATGAAATCATCTTCATCTATAATAGAGTAGCATGAGGTTATCAAATATTTAAAAATCATTTAATGTTTTAAAAAGAATAATAGTTGAGATACACCCATTCCTGTCCCCTGAACACAGGGTCTCCTGTACAGAAGGGTAACTAAAGAAGTAACAGATTCCAGCAGTCTCATTTAATAGATGAGAAATATTTTCACGAGAATGAAAAATGCCAAGGGTGGAAGGAAGACACGGAACTGTCTTCTCTAATTTCACTTCTTCCTTAATCAGGAGGTCCTTTTCTTTTTCCCCGCGTCCGCAGTTTTTCCCTACAAGGAAAAAGCTCCCGTGATTAGGAGACCCTGTGGCCGTTCCTGGTCTTTAATTGGCCAGCAAGCCAGACTGTTTGGGTGCTGAGGCCTCCCAGCACTTGGCAGGCTCCAGCTGCGCTGCGTGGCTCTCGGGGAACCTAGCGTTTGGGGGGATCCGGTCCCTGTGCATTGAAGGCATGTACCCCTGTAACTGAGCTGTCTTCCACGCCTCACTCACCGCCCCTTTCCCCCTTTCTGTTGTGCATGGTGCCAGGGTTTGACTACAGGGTCTCATATGACCTAGAAGATCCCTTGTCTGAAAATCCCTTCACAAATATGATCCCAAGAAAAACATTGAGAGATACCAGCCCTCCCCTCCCCCCCCTTTTTAAAAACAAATGAGCATTTGAATTAATTTGATTAGTTTGAAATGTTTTCGGGAGTGTTTTTCCTAAGATCTTACGACTAGTAGTATATCTTTATTTATTTATATTTGATTTGATAGTGTTTCCTTTTGGGGTTGGGGTTTGGGCCATATCTGGCGATGTCCAAGGTTTATTCTTGACAGCACTGAGAAATTAACTCATGGCAGTACACAGTGGACCATATGGGATCCTGCTGCATTATTGCTCTGGCCTGATTTAATAGTTCTGTTTGAGTATGATAAATATTTAAATAGAAATTTTAAAATACTGGCTCTCAAAAACAAACAAAAAAAAACCCAACTCCCCAGACATAAAAAGAAACTCACAGGTTAAGATTTGCTAAGGCCAACTTGTAAGACAGATCAATTATATTTGTGTTTTAGGCCCAGAGAGCAAAAACAGCCCAAATTTATATAAGGGCATGCTTTATCGTATCAGAAAAAAAACATTTATCTCTGACTTTGACCTTTTTTTTTTTTTTTTTTTTTTGCTTTTTGGGTCACACCCGGCAATGCACAGGGGTTACTCCTGGCTCTGCACTCAGGAATTATCCCTGGTGGTGCTCAGGGGACCATATGGGATGCTGGGAATTGAACCCGGGTCGGCCGCGTGCAAGGCAAACGCCCTACCCTCTGTACTATCGCTCCAGCCCCTGACTTTGACCTTTGAGTCAGTACTTAAGATTATAGCTAGGCTGTAAGAACAATGTTTGGGTGGATATATTGATATTTGAACATATGGTACACCTTTGTAGCTCTGTAACAATCTTTAAAACATGACTGTTCTCACTTGACTATTTTGTTGTTGTTGTTGTTTTGTGAACACACAACTATACTCAGGACTTGGCTCCTTGCTCTGTACTAAGGGATCACTCCTGGCAGGCTTGGGGGGACCATATGTGGTGCCAAGGATCAATTCAGGTCGGCAGCATGCCTGGCAAGCACCTAAACTGCTGTCAGTTAACTTAAAAAAAAAAAAAAAAAAGACTTTCAAGAGCTGCTTAGGTTCACTACAAAAATGAGGAAAAAGCTGAGACTTCCCGTATGCCCACTGAACCCACACCTGCATAAGCTCCCTGTTAACAGCAGCCATCCCCCATGATTGGAGTAGTTTTGTTACATTTATGAAATTACATTGACACATCACAGTCACTTAAAGCTTGTTCTTCACATTACTGTTTACTGTTAGTATTGTATATTCTATAAATTTTGGCAAATGTGTATTGATAGGCATTAATTGTTATTGTATCATACAGAGTATTTGCTACCTAAAAATTCTCTGTATTCCATTTAATCATTTCCCCACCTGATAATCCCTGGTAACTACTGACCTTTTTACTATCTTTAGTTTTTCTAGAATGTCATAATCTTTTCCAACTGGCCTTTTTTCTTTATTGTAACGTACATTTAAAGTTCTTCCTTATATTTTTGTGAATTTCAGTTGCTTTTTTATTTATAAGCAAAATTTGAAAATGGAGCACACATTTGGAGTGTATGCATTTGTTTTGTATAATTAAGCAAATAGATTGTGCTTAATTTTTGCCTTTTTCCTCTTTTTTCTTTGGTAAGACATTCCCAGAATATCTTACAGTGACAGATTTTATAGCTTTTTTTTCTGTGGGGGAAGAATCTGAGGGAAAGGGTTTGGGTCCATAGTTGGTACTTAGGGTCTACTCCCAACTTTGCTTTTGGGAGGGGTATCATGTAATACCATGTGATCATGCCTCCCCATGCAAAGAATCAACTCCAGCCCTTTGAGCCATCTACCCAGACAAGCTTTATAGTTAAAAGTAATTGCTAATAATTATTTCTTTCTTCTTTAAACTTTGCCCTATAGAGGAGCTTAGAGGAATCACAATCCAACAATTTTTTAAAAAGAAAGTGTTTGTACAAGAAAAAGTGCAGCAGGAAGGGAGCTTGCTTTTCATGTAAACCCCAGATTTAATCTATGGCACACATATAAAATACCCTGAACATAACCAAGAGTAAGCCCTGAGCATTGCTGGGTGTGTCCCAAAAATACAACAAAAAGAGAATTTTTCATTTTTACCAATAGAAACATTTGTATAAATTATCATGTAATTGGCATCATAAGGGTTTTCTTTTGTTTGGTTTTTTGGGGGCTGCCACACCCAAGTGGTGCTCAGCCTTTATCCCTGATTCTTTACTCTTGGATCACTCCTGGTAGGTTTGGGGGACCATATGGGGTGCTGGGGCTCAAACCCAGGTCAACTGTGTGCAAGGCAAGTGCCCTACCTGCTGTACTATTGCTTCGGCTCTAACACGTAAGTTCTAACTGCTAAAATAACATTTTGTTGCATTTAAAAAATCAGTCATTTAGAACTTTTTATGAGGCCAGATTTTAAAGGATTTCCCCCCCTTTATGTGGGGCTGGTGAATCAAATCAGGTCAACCATGTTCATGGCAAATGCCTTAATCCCTGTACTCTTTGGCCCCAATTTAGTGTAAATGAAACATCAAAGTTTTGTTGTCTTTTTGGGCCATTTTGGAATATCAAAATAGTGTTAGGATTAAGGAGCTAGTTCAAATAGTAGAGCACATGTGGGAGTTGAGTGCTATTCTTGGCACTTCATCGTGTATGCCTTCACCCACCCCCCACCCCAGGCTAAGCAGCACTGCATCACCAGACTGAGCACTGACCCACCATGTCCCCCACTGCCAGGTCAAGTAGACATCTCCAAGGGGGTCCCCTAGGCGTCGTGCCTGCACCCCAAATAAAAGCTGCTAAGTGTTGCTCTTTCAGAATCATATTGGGGCCTAGATGATAACTTCATTAGCTAGAGTGAGTGCTTTTCATGCAGGAGACCCACGTTCAGTTCCTTGGGCTGACACCCCCATCCCCTCCTACCTCCAGTGCTGCCAGTAGTAACAGTACCAGAGCATCTCTGGGAAATGGGCCATAAATAAAAGCAAAATCTTAAAAATCAGATCTTAAGATAGTTTTTTTTGCAATTTGTGTTTGGTTTTGGAGCAACACCAGCAAAGTGCTTAGGGACATCTAGCAGTGGGTGCTAGGTGAGGCACACCAGGCCTTTGCTGGGGTTTAGCTCTGGCTTCTTTGTGCTATCTCTCTGATTCCTTAAAATAGCTCTTTAAGTGGGACTATATGAAATGTGGAAATGAATAAGGAAGATGGTGAAGCATGCAAAGCTCATTGGATGATGGCTTGTAGACTGTTTAAAGACCTTAAAAATGTGGGGCTGGGGCTGGAGCGATAGTACAGCAGGTGGGGTGTTTGCTTTGCACGCAGCCGACCCGGGTTCGATTCCCAGCATCCCATATGGTCCCCCGAGCACTGACAGGAGTAATTCCTGAGTGCAAAGCCAGGAGTCAGCCCTGAGCATCGCTGGGTGTGACCCAAAAAGCCAAAAAAAAAAAAAAAAAAGTGGGACAAAGGGGACCAGGAGCTCAATGGGTTAAGTGCATACTTTGCATGCAAAGTGACTTGGCTGGATTCATGGCATTGCATGTTCCTCAAGCGCAGCTCAAAGTAACCCCTAGTCCTCTTTAGTATGGCCTCAAACCACCGCCTCCCCCCCAAAAAAAAAGTCAGTATACAAAATGTGAGTGTAATGTTAATTCCTATGACATAATAAATATACTTTATATGTATGCTATTCTAAATGAGAAATAAAAATGTAGCAAGACTGACTTAGAGCTGTACTTATTTCAAAAAATGTATATATTACTACTTATATATATTAACAGACTAAATGACAGCGATAGGAGGGAACCGCTTCTTTCTTTATTTCCTTTTGGATTTTTGGTCTACTCCTGGTTCTGTGGGCAGGAGTGACTCCTGGAGGTCAAAGATTCAAACCCAGGTCAGCACATGCAAGGCAAGTTTAGTAAAAAGTAATTTAAAATCAGCAAACACAGTGTTGAAAATTATACCTTATTTCACCAAAATATTTACTTAGCTATTTCATTTAGGTGGGGCTTGGATAGGTCACATGTAAATTAATGGTGAATTATGTATTCTAAAAATTGCCTTATAAATTAAATGAAAGCACTGCAGGAAGTTCTGTTTTCCCTTGGACTGTCACTCTGCAGAATGTGTGTCCGGGGAGGAATGTAAAAGAGAATCCTGTGTGGGGAAGCCCACACCTATGGTCTTCAGGGACTGTTCCTGACCGCCTAGCAGCAAGCCTGGGTGATGCTCAGTGACCCAGGTGTAGTGCTAGAGTTTGAACAGGACCACATGCAAGGCAAGCACCGTACTTCCATTTTATGTATATATATATATATATATATATGTGTGTGTGTGTGTGTGTGTGTGTATTTTTTAGTTAGTTATTTTTTATTTTAATTTTAATTTTTTAAATTTTATTGAATCACTGTGAGATAGTTACAAGCTTTCATGTTTGGATTACAATCTCACAGTCATCAAACACCCATCCCTCCACCAGTGCACATTCCCCACCACCAATATCCCAAGTATACCCCCCCTTTCCCACCCTCCCTCGCTTCCATGGCAGATAATATTCCCCATACTCTCTCTCTACTTTTGGGCATTACAGCTTACAACACAGACACTGAGAGGTCATCATGTTTGGTCCATTATCTATTTTCGGCACACATCTCCCATCTCGACTGGTTCCTCCAGCCATCATTTTTTTAGTGATCCCTTCTCTCTTCCATCTGCCTTCTCCCCTCTGCTCATGAAGCAGGCTTCCAGCTATGGGGCAATCCTCCTGGCCCTCGTATCTACCGTCCTTGGGTGTCAGCCTCATGTGATGCTGCCCTACACTCCACAAATGAATGCAGTCCCTCTATGTCTGTCCCTCTCTTTCTGACTCATTTCACTTAGCATGATACTCTCCATGTTTATCCATTTATAAGCAAATTTCATGACTTCATCTCTCCCAACAGCTGCATAGTATTCCATTGTGTAGATGTACCAAAGTTTCTTTAACCAGTCATCTGTTTTAGGGCACTCAGGTTGTTTCCATATTTTGGCTGTTGTGAACAGTGCTGCAATAAATATATAGGTACAGATGTCATTTCTACTGTGCTCTTTTGCATCCTTGGGATATATTTCCAGAAGTGGTATTGCAGGGTCATATGGAAGCTCAATTTCTAGTTTTTGAAGGACTGTCCATATTGTTTTCCGGGAAGGCTGGACCATTTGGTATTCCCACCAAAAGTGAAGGAGCGTCCCTTTTTCCCCACATCCACGCCAGCACTGTTTGCTTTTGTTTCAGATGTGAAGCATCTTACTTCCTAAATTGTCTTCTGGCCCTGAAAGAATTTTGAAGGCTAGGAAGAACTGAGTTTTCAAAAGAATAGGTGTTTTGGTTTGTTGTTGGGTTTTTTGTTTTGTTGGGTATGGTTTTCCATTGTGTTTAATTTACTGTGTACTTCTGTTGGTAGGATTGTGCTAGCTTTTTTATTATGTATTGTCATTTCCAGTATTACTATGAGGTGAATATCAGTCTTTTTGAAATTGTTTTTAAGTTTATATATTTTTGTTTGTTTTTATTTAAGCCACACCCAGCAGTGCTCTGGGCTTACTCCTGTGCACAGGAGTGATTTGTGGCGGTGCTTGGGGGACCATATGGAGAGTCAGGATTGAATCTCAGTTGGCCAGCATACAAGGCAAAGCTCCTTACCAGCTCTACTATAGCTCTGGCCCTTTAAGTTTATATTTTAAAATACTCTACAGTTGAAGTATTTGAAAGGCATAGGTAAAATAGTTAAGGAGTTGACCTGCCTAGTTTCACTGCAAAATAATGCCCTTTGGGCCTGTGGTTCATCTTTTATTATCATATATGGTTTTCAGATACATTGTTTTTGCCGCTGCTGTTGCTGTTTTTTGGACCACAGCCAGTTATGTTCAAGGCTGACACCTGGCACTGCACTCAGGGATCACTCTTGGGATTCCAGCAGCCAAATGGTGTGCTGGGGATCAAACTGGGATCAGCTGTGTGCAAGGCAGGCGCCTTACCTACTGTAATATGCTCTGTCCCCTCAAATGCACTGTTTTTTTGTCTGAGATCGGGCTGGGCCTACCCAGAAGTTCTCAGCGCTTACTCCTGGCTCTACTTAAAGGTCATTCCTTGCAGAGCTCGGAAATCATGGGGTGTTGGGGATTGAATTAAGAGCCCTAGCTGAGAACTTCTGCTCTAACCCTCAAATGCTTTTCTTTTTTGGTTGGGGGCGGGGGGGGGGGAGGTGTCACACCTGGCAATGCACTCAGGAATTACCCCTGGCGGTGCTCAGGGGACCTTATGGGATGCTGGGAATCAAACCCGGGTTGGCCATGTGCAAGGTAAATGCCCTACCTGCTGTGCTATTGCTCCAGCCCCTCAGATGCATTTTTTTAAGTGACTTGTACAGAGGGCTTGGAAAGAGAGAGCTCAAGTGTATGGTGTTCTGGAGGCTGAATTCAGTCCCCCGAGCGCCGCCTGGACCCTTAGCTTCATTGGAATTGATATTGAAGGACACCAAAGCACTGCCAGGTGCAACCCCCAAAGAAAATACAAGGAAAAAAGCGTGTGCACTAGCTGATTGCTTTCACAGAATGAATATTTTGTTGCTTCACATAATAATGCAAGACTCCGGTTTATGGTGGTGAATTGACCTACTACACTTGCATTGTTTGTGGGTTTTTTTTCCCCTCCCTTTGGTTTTGGAGGTGCTCAGGGCTTGCTTACTGCTCTTGACTCTGTGTCCAGGGATCATTCCTGGCGGTGCTCGAGGAACCATGTGAGGTGCTGGGGATGGACCCCAGGTTGGCTGTGTGTAAGGCAAGCACCCTGCCCACTGTACTATCTCTTTGTTCCCAAGTCTTTGTATTCTTAATTTTCCTTTTATTTTCCTGTGTTTAAAGTAAATAATACTTAAATTGGTGGGAGGTCTTGATGTGGTGAATGAACCATAGGTTGTGATCAGAGGCTACTCTGACACAGTGTTTAAGGATCACTTTTTCTTTTTCACTTTTTTTCTTTGTTTGTGGTCAACTGGTGGTACTCAGCACTTATTCCTGACTCTGCACTCAGATTATTCCTGGCCAGACGTAGGGGACCATAGGGGTTGCTAGGGAATGCATCTGAACAAACTCCTGACCCACAATACTCTCTCCAGCCCCTTAGTGATCACTGTTTTTGGTCCCATGAGATGCCTGGATAAAACCAAGATTTCTGCATGAAAAAATGTGCATTGCTAACCCTTTGAAATGTCTCCCTGGTCCAGGACCATATTCTTATGACCTTGATTCACTTTTGTTTCCAAGGAGTTACCCATCATCTTTGTATCATCCCTCTGTTGTGACCCCCTTTAAAAGATGAGAAATAGAAAATAATGTACAGAATATAACTTCAAATATAACTACTGTATTGAAACTTGGAGAGGCCATAAAAACCTATTCTGGGCTTTACTAAACAATTAGAACATTATGAGGTGCAAATTAAAGACCTTAGAGAGAGCCTTGAATTAACTATCAGCTAAGAGGTCTGATGTCAACTCGACCTTTTTTTTTTTTCTTCTAGACTAGTGATGTGAAAATTGCTCTGAATGCTTAGTTCTTTGTAGTTCTTGCTGATGCTTTCCCTTTTTTTCAAAGGTCATTGATATCAAAAAGGAAGTTGAATCGTTTAGTATTATCTAGAACACTTTTCCATCATGTAGAAATAAGGAAGCATAAATTGAGTAGGAAGAGCACTGACTTTGGCTGTCAGCACCACCTGAGTTTGGGTTTTTACTTTGTTTTTGTTTTTTCCAGATCTGTGTTAAAGTTTGGCTCTGTTATTTGCTTGCTATCTGACCTTGATCTAGTTAATTAACTCTTGAGTGTTAAGAAGGGAATTAGGCCAGGGGTGTTAATTACCTGCACTCTTACAGTTGTTGGGAGAATAAAGTGCGCTCTTACACATGAATAACTCCTGTCCCAGTGCCTTGAATAGAGGAAATACTTAGTGTTCCCTTTCCTCCTCATTCCATTTATCTGAAATTCTTAATTATTTTTTTTCTATTCTAGGTGGATTGTAGACATGGAAGGTGCACCAGGTACCTTATATGAAGGGGAAAAATTTCAACTTCTGTTTAAGTTTAGTAGTAGATATCCTTTTGACTCTCCTCAGGTAACTGGCTTGCTTTTTTATTTTTGTTTTTGTTTTCTTTTTGTAATATTATCTTTTTAGATTATAGTAAAATACTCAATTAGTGATTTTTGATTAAGTAAAAACTTAGAAAATTATATAAATGGATTTGGTTTTTTTTTAACTTAATTTATAATATAGTCAAGCTCTTACAGCATTTACTTTTGGGGGGTTAGAACTCTATTACTCTTAAATTTTAAAGAAACCTTAGAGTCTCTCTCATAAGCAGAGCAAGGAATGGAAACCTAACCCAGGCCCATTGTTTGTGGGAGAGCTTAGCATTTTGGAGATAATTCTCCCTAAATAGAATGGTAGAATAACATGGTGAAGAGGTAGTATTTTATGCTGAAAGGCACATTAGTTTGATTTTGCATTGGCATACTGTCTTTTGTAGCTTCTACATACTGCAAGGGTAGATTAGAAGACATTAAATATCTGTCCTTCAGTTCCAGGCTCAGTCTTTAGTATTTGAGGCACAGTTTAGTTAAAAGATTAATACTTGGACAGGAACAGTGGTGGTGAAGGAGCATTTTTGAGAGCTGTTTATCTCTGGTAAATGATTGACCCTCAGAGGTCAGAGAAATGGAGACTCTAGAATGACTTCCAGATTTCTGGCTGGAAAGGAGTGTTCACTGAACACAGAAGCAGGAGCGAGTCTGGAGCACCACTGGATGTGGATCAAAATCCAAAAAATATATGTAAATGGGTTTTTATGATTACTTATTTATGTATTGGGTCGAACAGGCTTTTCTCGGGGGACCACTTCAGTGACTCTCAGCCTACCAGGTTGGCAGTTGAGGACTAAGTCCCAAGGATATGGTGCTGCTGGGGCCCTGCAGTGCTTGCAAGCACTGGGGTACCTAGTGGTGCTCAGGGACCACCAAAGGCTTTGGGGCCTCGTGAAACGGGATAGAACTGGGTCAGTCTGATGAAGGCATGTCCTAATTCTGTGCTGTCACCCTGACCCCAGTATTTTCTTGATTGTATAGGGGTGTATGTGGAAAGTAATTATTGTATTCTATAAAGGGAATTATTTTAAAGTATAAAATTCATTGGAAACTGACTCCTATGTTCAGAAGTTTCATGAAAAGGGGGGGAAGCTGGGTGGGGGCTGGAGCGATAGTACAGCGGGTAGGGCATTTGCCTTGCACTCGGCTGACCTGGGTTCGATTCCCAGCATCCCGTATGGTCCCCTGAGCACTGCCAGGAGTAATTCCTGAGTGCAGAGCCAGGAGTAACCCCTGTGCATCACCGGGTGTGACCCAAAAAGAAAAAGAGATGGGGAGCTAAAACACAAAATCAAAGGATGTATCTCTGATATAACCAAAGCCAAGGCAAATAACTTCCTAGACTACAGACAGGAAAGGCCGTTGCAGTCATTGTTACTTTGAAATTAGTAGCATCATTTCTGAGTATCAGTGCTTAAAGGCATATGGGTTTCACGCATCCCCTTGTCATCTTTTTAACCTCCTCAACTAAATTTGTTGAAGGAATATGATGGAAGAAAACAGTTCAGCAACTTAGAAGCATTTGGTTTAGGAGTCATTTGAGAAGAGAACTTAAAATTTTTGTTTGTTTTGTTTTGGGGCCACACCTCTTGATGCTCAGGGCTTACTCCTGGCTCTGTGTTCAGGGATCAAACCTGGGTTGCCCACATTACAAGATATATGCCCTCCCCACTGTGCTACCGCACCAACCCCATTAGTTAATTTTGTTACAGCAAAATAGTATTTCTATAAACATGTCATTTTGAAATTAAGGCAAAAATGTTTTCTAAACTCTCTCCTTAGGATCCCCCCCCCCCAACAATAAGTTACCTCTGTTCATTCTCCTGTATATACTTTGTAACTTTTTTTTTTCTTTTTGGGTCACACCTGGCGATGCACAGGGGTTAGTTACTCCTGGCTCTGTGCTCAGGAATTAACCCCTGGTGGTACTCAGGGGACTATATGGGATGCTGGGAATCAACCCGGGTTGGCTGTGTGCAAGCCAAGCACCTTACCCACTGTGCTATAGCTCCAGCCCCTCTTTGTTTTGTTTTGTTTGGGGGCCACACCCAGCCGTGCCCCTGACCTACTCCTGACTCAGTGATCAGGTGATGTGGGGCTAGGACTGTGCTCCTGCCCTTTGAGCTGTTTCTCCACCTCCTATGATTGCTTAATGAAGTGTTTATGGTGACAGTTTTCTCGTTTTACTAGTGAAGAAAGGGAAACTTAAATATTAAAGTGAAATATTTTGTTCATGGTTTAAAAGCTAGTAGAGAGGACTGGAGAGAGATTACAGGGATTAAGACACTTGCTTTGTTCTGGCTTTCAAACTGTATAGAATTCTCTGAGCACTTCCCAGGGTCACTCCTGAAACAGGAATAGCCTTCAGATGTGACCTAAGCACCTCCAGATGTGGCACTCCACTCCCTAAAAAAACCCGAAGTAGATACTTTTTTTTTTTCCGGTTTCGTTTTTGGACCACACAGTGATTCTCAAGTTACCCCTGGCTCTGCACTCAAGAATTGCTTCTGGTAGTGCTCAGGGAACCATATGGGATGCCGGGAGACCATATTGGATGCCAGGGATTGAACCTGGGCCAGGTGTGTGCAAGGCAAAGACTCTACCTGCTATACTATTACTCTAGCCCCCCACCTTTTTTGTGTATTTTTGTTTTGTTTCGGGGTCACATCTAGCGATGTTCAGGGCTTATTCCTGGCTCTGCTCGGGGATCACTCTGCCAGTGTTTAGGGAACCAAGTGGAGTCCCAGGGATTCGGCCTGTGTCAGCCACACACTACGCACTGTTCTGTCTCCAGCTCCAAAGTGAATATATATAAAACAAAATTAAAAGCTAACCAGACTAGTCAAGACTCAACTCATGGATAGGAGAGAGGGCTCAAAGGGCTGGGGCACACTCCTGGTATGGGCAGTGGCCATCTCTGGTACCATGCGACTGCCTGAACACAACTGGTCAGAAAAGGTATCACTGTGTAGAAAGGTACCTTCAAAGCTCTTGGGTTGTTGGCAGTCATCTGGAATATGAAGATACGTATCAGCATCTATTTTGTGATTTCTCCCAAGTTACAGAAGTTAGATATACTCCAGTATACATGTTTGAGAAAATGTCAGCTACTATGATTCTAGTTATGGTTAAGAAAAAATTTTGTTTTGCTTTTGGGTTTTTTTGGGGTCACACCCAGTGTCACTCAGGGCATACTTCTGGCTCTGCAAGGCAGAATGCCTTACCTGCTCCAACCCTGAAGGGGGAAGATTACATTGTTTGGTTTCAGACCACACTTGGTTGGCAGTGCTCAGGACTCTCCTGGTCTGCAGTCCGGCATCTCTCTTAGTGGGGCTTGGGGAACCATATGGTTGCCAGACTCAAACATGAGTTTGCTGTATGCATGGCAAGCACCCTGCCTGCTGCGCTATCTCTGTGGCCCAAAAGGATCAGAGATCCCTTTTTAGCTTCATCGGTCGGTGCTCAGGGGTTGCTCCCAGCTCAGCCATGGGGTTGGGGTGGAGGGAAGTCACTTAAGGGTTCCATTGGTGCTGGTACTCAGACCTGGGCTTCCTGCCGGCAAAGCATATGCTCTGTTTTGTTGAGCTCTCTCTTGCCCCCTTCGTTTTCCCTCCCTCCCTCCTTTCCTCCCTCCCTCCCTCCCTCCCTCCTTCCTTCCCTCCTTCACTCCCTTCCTTCCCTCCTTTCCTCCCTCCCTCCCTCCCTCTCTCCCTCCCTTCCTTCCTCCCTCCCTCCCTCCCTCCCTCCCTTCCTTCCTTCCTTCCTTCCTTCCTTCCTTCCTTCCTTCCTTCCTTCCCTCCTTCCTTCCTTCCTTCCTTCCTTCCCTCTCTCCCTCTTTCTTCCTTCCTTCCTTCCTTCCTTCCTTCCTTCCTTCCTTTCTTTCTTTCTTTCTTTCTTTCTTTCTTTCTTTCTTTCTTTCTTTCTTTCTTTCTTTCTTTCTTTCTTTCTTTCTTTCTTTCTTTCTTTCTTTCTTTCTTTCTTTCTTTCCTGTGCTAGGAATTAAACCCAGGGCTTCATACATGCAAGGCAAGTTAAGTTGTTTTAGAAATATATTTTATTACCTATATTATCTCTGTGGTTATAAAATGATTATAGTGGTTTCAGTTGTCAGTGCATGATAGTCTCATAGATTGCAAGATTTTTTTCTGATAACTGCAAGTTTCCAAAGGTCCTTTGCTTTGTGGAAATGTCTAGAGCCATTCTAGGTCAAGGCTTCTAAAAAGTGTTCTGTGTTGTCACTGTAGTTTGTTAATATCTTTACAATACGTTGTGTTAATGTTTGTTTTGCTGCATGAAGTTACGATGTCACCACTAAAGTATCTTAAGACTGACTTGTCCCACCACTGTCCTTATGTCACCTTCAGTCCACTTCTTCTTCCTCCCCACTACATGTAATCTCAGTTTTATACTTTAAGCTCAAAGGCTTGTCTTCATTTAATACTGTCTGTTTTCTTCTGTTTTCCTGTACACCACGAATTTGTCTTTCCTTATAGCTGAGTAGTATTCCATCCTGTGTGTGTTTATTTACAGTACAATATTTTATCCACTCATCTGTCCTGGCTACTTTAGCACTGCAAAAAACATAGGGGTTTATATATCTTTCCCAGTTTTTTGTGTGTGTATTTTGGTGGTAGATGGCCTGATGTGGATTGCTGTGCTCTATTCTTAGAGGTTCTGTTCTTTTCTGAGAATCCCTGTACTAAAAGCTGAACCAGACAAGATTCCTACCAATAATGAATGAAACTTGTTTTTCATACATCCCACCAACCCTGGTTATTTCTAGTTTGGGCTTTTTTTTTTTTATTTGGTGTATGCCATTTTCACTGGTGTGAGATGGGATCTCATTGTCATTCTGAGACTCATTATGTATTTTTTTTTTCTTTTTGGGTCACACCCAGCAATGCTCAGGAGTTACTCCTGGCTCTGGACTCAAGGATTACTCCTGGTGGTGCTTGGGGGACCTAAGGGATGCCAAGGATTGAACCCGGGTTAGCTGCATGCAAAATAAACGCCCTACCCGCTGTGCTTTGCTCCAGCCTGTTATTGTTTTTTTGGCCACTCCCACTTGTGCTCAGAGGTTACTCCTGGCTTTGCTCTTAGGAATGGAATCGTTCCTGGCAGTGCTTGGCAACCGTATGGGATGCCAGAGAGTCAGCAGCTTGTAAGGCAAACACCCTACCTGCTGTCCTGTAACTAGGGCCCCTACTTAATATGCTTTTGGGTTTTGTTTTTGTTTTTTGTTTTTTCCCCCAGGAGGGGGTACATAGCTGGTGTTGCTGAGGGTTTACTCCTGGCTCTGGACCCAAGGGTCATTCCTGGCAGGCTCGGGGCCCAGAGGAGTGCTGGGATGCCCAACCCACTGTATATTGGCCCTCTGCTTTGTATTTGCTCTTTTTCTTACCTTCCCTTCCTCCCTTCTTCCCTTCCTTTTTTTTTCTTTCTCTTTTCTTTCTTTCTTCTTTTTTTTTTTTTGGTAGGGGGGAGTGGAGGATGGGGCACATCCACTGGTGCTCAGGACTTAGTCCTGGCCCTGTGCTCAGGATCCCTCCTGAGGGCTTAGGGGCCGTGTGGGGTGCTGAGGGTTGACTGTGCTGGCTGCACGCAAGGCAGGTGCCATACCCAGACACGTTAGCTTGAGTGCCCTGGTTACACTTCTTTTTGGTTGTTGTTCTTGTGGCTTTTTGTTTATTGGGGGGGAGGGGTGGGAGGAGGGAGGGAAGGGGGTGCACCTGGCTGTGCTCAGGGTTACTCCTGGCTTTGTGCCTAGGGGTCACTCCTGCCACATCTCGAAGGACTGTGTGGGGTGCCAGGGATTGAACTCGCATCAATCATGTGCACACGGACTTTCCAGCACCCGTTTACACTTATTTTTAAGCTCTTCTATCCTACTAGCTGTCATTTTGAACATTTTTGAAATGGGAAAGTCTGTTGTTGGTTTGTTTTTGTGTGGGGAGAGGACACTGTCCTGTCACTGTATTAACTAACGATGGATGGTGCTAAAAGTGTATTTACTTGGCCTTGATTATAGAACTTTAGGAGGAGCCATCACTTTACACTTACCCTTGCTCCCCTCTCCTTTCTTGTCCTCTCAACACAGGCTCTCTTGTTGTTCAAAACTCCTTCATTTGCATAGATTCTGAACCTATTTTCATAGTGTCCTTACCCTTTCAACTTCCTCTTATGATGGTGGTAGTCTTGATTATTGCCTTAAGATGTCAAGTTAACATGCTGGGGAGGGAAGAGTGAATCTTACTTACTGCAGTCTCTGATTGATGCAAAATGTAGATAGGCTAGAGGAACACAGATATAAGAGAATGGTTGGCATTAAATGGAACACAAAATGAGTTTTGTTATATTTAGGAACGTTGTCTTTGCAACACATCATAGCTGCATAGTGTGATAGTTATAAAGCACCAATAAAACTATAATTTTAGTTTTGTCCATACATAGTGGAGGACTAAAAGGGGAGAATTGAATTGAAAATTATGCTTAAGTGCCCACCCCAGTTACTTTGGTTTATTTTTACTATTTATACTATATAAAGGACTGGAGCGATAGCAAAGCGGGTAGAGCATTTGCCTTACACACGGCTGACCTGGGTTGATTCCTCCGTCCCTCTTGGAGAGCCCGGCAAGCTATCAAGAGTATCCTGTTCACACGACAGAGCCTAGCATGCTAGCCGTGGCGTATTCGATATGCCAAAAAACAGTAACAAGAAGTCTCACGATGGAACCATGGGATGACAGTGCTACTATATAGCATGACTATATTTTATGTTAGAGAAGACATTCCTTCATACTGGAATACCTCAGAGAACCTTTGTATTCATTTCTAGGTTAATTTTCATAATTATAGCCAAATTTATACTATACATTGCATATATGCTTTATATATTTGTTTAATTTTGGGTTTGGGGGCCACACTCAGTAGTGCTCAGGGGTCACTCCTGGCAGTGCTGGCAGTGGGGAGTTGGGGAGCATATGTGGGGACAGGGATCTTGTAGAGGTCAGCTATGTAAAAGGTTGGCTCTTTGTATTACTTCTGGCCCTATTTATAATGTTGATTGTTTATTTTGGGGGGTCGGGAGTGATACCTGTCAGTGCTGGGGGTTCCTCTGCTCTCTGCTCAGAAGATCCTCTTGGTGCACTTGGGGTCATGCAGTGCTGGGGATCAACCCAATCAAACCTGGCCCTTCGTGCATGCAAAGCATTTCTTCAGATCTTTGAGCTATTTCTCTCACCCTCTATACTTTGTTTAACCTTATTTAATGAGGTGTCTGGCTTTCTAGTTATATCCAGAACACATCTGAACACAGTAGTACGCCTTTCTAAGCATGATCTTATAACTGTATGGTCATTCAGTATTGTTTCCGGTTTGGAAAGTCTTATGTGTGTGAAATTATTAATAGAATTTAGCACAACAAAATTCTGCTCAGAAATAGTTAATATATCCTTTTTTTTTATCTCTTTGATGAATTTTAGTTTAGATATTAATAGTTGCATGAACAATACTATTTTATTTCTGGTACCAAAAGTTATACAGAGCTTGGTTTGCTTAAAATTTTTGGTCATGGGTCAGAGTGATAGTACAGTGGGTAGGTTATTTGCCTTGCACGGGGCTCACACAGGTTTGATCCCTGGCATCCCATATGGTATCCTGAGCACCACCAGGAATAATGCCTGAGTGTAGAGCCAGGAGTAACCCCTGAGCATTGCAGAGTGTGACCCAAAAAGCCTGAATAAATAAATAAATTTTGGTTATGCGGGCTAGAGATAGCATGGTGGGTAGGCTGCTTTCCTTGCATGCGACTGACCCCGGTTTAATCTCTGATATCTATCCCACGTAGTACTCTGAGCACCACCACGAGTTATTCCTTATTGTAGAACTAACAGTGACCCCTGAGCATTTCTGGGGTAGGGACCCAAAACAATTTTTTTTGAGGGGCCAGGAAGATAGTGCAGCGGACAAGGGTGTATGCTTTTCATGTGAAACCCCAGCTTTGATCACCAATACCACATGGTCCTTCAATACCAGCCAGAATTGGCCCTGGTACTGCTGGTAATTGCCCCAAAATAAACATCAAAGTCTTTTCGTTAGGATTTTTATTTATCTAGAGTATTGTTCTTACTATTTTATTTATCTAGAGTATTGTTCGTAGTTTCAACTGCTTCTAAAAACTGAGCCACACTAATATGTTTGGAATAAAGTGACATTTGAGGATCATCTGAAGATTACTTCTATGGCAGACACAACTCCAACTGTGATTTTTGTTGTTGTTGGGTGGGGGTTTTTATTGTTTGTTTTGGTTTTGTGGGTCACATCTAGTGATGCTCAGGGGTTACTTCTGGCTCTGCACTCAGGAATTACTTTGGGCGGTACTCAGGGGACCATATGGGATACTAGGGAGCAAATCCTTGTGGGACGCATACAAGGCAAATACCCCTATCCTCTGTATTATCACTCCAGCCCCTTACCTGTGACTTGAACCTTGGGTCTTTTTTCCCTAAAATTGTGGCTTTACTTCTGTCAATAGTTTGTTCTTAAAAATCTCCAATTATTTGAAAGTGGGCTGTAGTTCAAAGGGCTAGGAGCTACACATGCAGGAGCTCTGAGTTTGACTCCTGTCACCTCATGGTCTCCAAGTACCCCAGGAGTGACCTGTGCACTAAGCTGTGTAGTGCTCCTTGAGCCTCTGGGTGTTGCCTCAAAACAAACAAAAACCAGTTGTATTTTATTCAGTTTAAGCAGTCAGAATTGTGTGCAGTTGTTCAGTTGCTATTTAGTCTGTGTAATTCCTTCAAATAAATTATTTTGAAATAAAGAAGGGCTGAGAGATAGCGCAAAGGACTGGAGCCCTGTGAGTCCCCAAGGCCTGGATCTTATTCCTGGCATTGAGCACTGCTGGGTGTGATCCAAAAACCAAAAAATCAAATAAATTAGCAAAGTTCTAATTTATTCCTGGCGAGTTCGCGTTTATTATATTCTGTTGTCTTGTCAGATCTGTTTGGGGTTATTTTAATAGTTTATTTAAAACTCTTAAAGTAAAGCTCTGTGGGGCCAGAGCGATGGAACACTAGGTAGGGTGTTTGCCTTGCACTTGGCCAGCTTGGAGTCAATCCCTGGTATCCCATATGATCCCCCGAGCACTGCCAGGAGTACAAAGCAAGGAGCATTTCTGGGTGTGGCCCCAAAACCAAGAAAAATGCATAAAGCTACAGTTGTGAAGTTTGGAAACAACCTCAAGTGTTCAGAACCAGCTTAACTACCTCAAAATAACTTAAATGTTCACTTCCCCCTTTGATTTAGACTGCTGATTAAGTGATATGGTTAGCTCTACTTTAGTGGGAATGGAGGGTGGATGCCCAAAGGTTAAAGTCAAAGAAAATATGCAGCAGTGTAGTCATTCCTTTGAAATTCCTTTTGCTTTCTTGTTTTAACTTCAGCCACAAAAATGAATCCCATGTGTTCATATACTTGAAATATTAGAGAACTCCTACTTGTATGAAAGACTGCTTTGTTAAATTGTAAATATTAGTAAATTTATAATAAAATCAGATTTGTGGCTAGATTTTAAAAACAAATAGCAAGTATAAAATGCAATAAGAAAGCAAAAACACCACTTATGATAATTTCCTTAATACATTCCATATTAAACTACTGTATTACTCTGGGTAACACTTAATTCACTGGCTGTTTCTTGCTTTGTTGAATAGGGTGTGGAACTGTGGGTAAGGCTATCCCTAGAGCAGTATATATTTCACCAATTTCTGTTATAACTTAAGGTTAGTTGTTCATACTAAAGTATTGGTACATTTGTATGTGAGGTAGTTTTTAGGTGGGTTAAGAAAAATGCTCTAAGTCTGGTTTGGGAGCTCTCGGTTTATATACGGTAGGTGTTATAAAGGCATATTATGTCAACTGGATCTATATAAGTGAAACCTTTGAATTTGTATTTTCTAAGATTTTAAGGTGATTTTTTTTTAAAGGCTAAGTTAGGAATTGGAAATTACTATTGAAAAATAATTGAAGTAATGCATTGTACTGCAATTTAAAATTCGCTTTAAACTTGATTAGTTAACTTTAATATCAGTTTTTATGAAGTGACACTTAAGAACATTCTTTCATATGAGACATTTTGGGCCTGCTTTGGACCACCATGCTTGCAGTTTCCTTCTGAAACCCTACTGTTCAGAAACATGTTTAATTATTCAGGCTAAATAAGGAAATAATGGGCTTATTGCCTTTTAAAACACTGCAGAGGCAAGGTGGAAAAAGGAAAAATGAAGAATTGTGTAGAAATCAGAGAAAAATAGCAAGTTCTGTAATTGAGAGACTCATTTAGTGTTTATTTGTCGAAGCACATGGTTAATTCTTGATTAGCATAGCAATTTGTGTCCATCATAATGACTAGTATAGAAGAGGTGAAATTTGTAACAATCATTTCCTTTGCTTGTAGCACCTTAGGTGACACATGTATTTGTATTGGATTTATGTATGCTGAGTAGTAGAATTTAAAAAATTCCTGCAGTTTTCTGTCACCAGTGTAAAAATACATGACTTAATAATTATTAAAGGAAATTCATTAAATAGCTGAAATATTAAGAAGTTGACTTTTTTTTAGTAATATGTGGTCGTTTATACAGTGAGACCAGTGCTTTTTGAATTAATGAGGATAACAACAAACAGTTTATTTTGTTTCTGGCAGCGATTTTCTTTGTATTCAGCTTGTTTTTAAAATATAAAGTTATGTGGAGAATATTTTAGTTTTTGGTAATGTGGAATATTTGAGCACTAATGGAATTTTATTCTTTCTTAGGTCATGTTTACTGGTGAGAATATTCCTGTTCATCCTCATGTTTATAGCAATGGTCATATCTGTTTATCCATTCTAACAGAAGACTGGTCCCCAGCGCTTTCAGTCCAGTCAGTTTGTCTTAGCATTATTAGCATGCTCTCCAGCTGCAAAGAAAAGGTAGGAGTGTTTCAAAATTATTCCTGATCACTGCTTTCTTTAGTTTGATAGGAAAATTACTTTAATATATAATATATTTGAAGGAGAACTTAGTGGTTCTTGTTATAAAATGTCTTGTAGGAAATATCTAAGTATTAAGTTGGAAAATTATTTTGATAATCTTTTATTTTAAACAAAAGTCAAATTTACTGTTTTATATTTCTTGAATAAGAAATATCTGCAGATGTTTTAAAATAATGTGAATTTTATTTCTGTACATGGTAAAAGTATGTGAAGATTTATTGTTTACCAATTTCACAGTGCAAAGCCCTAGAAATAAGCATCATACCTACCTTTTCCTCCCCTCTGTTATCTCCCATTTTATCAGCTTCTTCTAGGGAGAATTTCTAGGAACAGTTTTCCTATTGTAATCATTAGATCAGAGGAGGAGAACTAGTATACTATAGAGAGAGAGAATTTTAAGGACTTTTTTTCTTACTCTTCTGTACTAATGCACAAATTCCATGTATAATAAAGAATGGTTATGTGACCTGAAAGAAAAATTACATGAGTTAAATTTAGTATTCTGTTTTGAAAGTACTTAAAGTCTGGTGCTGTGTTTATTCCCGCGGAAGGGGTTAGTATAGCACTGGTTATATAGTTTATTTTCTGTTTGTTGTGCCAGAGTTCAGACTCGGCGCCCCATGCGTGTATGGTAGGTGCTCTCCCACTGGGCCATATTCCGAGCTGTTTCTATTGGTGTTTTGTTGTTGTTGTTGTTTTGTTTTCTTGCAGGGGTTTGGGGAGTGAGGCCATACCCTGCTGTACTCCAATTTCTCCTAACTCTCTGCATGGAGGGACCCTGTGGTGCCAGGAATTGAACCCGGGTCGTCGCATACAGAGCATGTGCTCAGCCCTGTCTTTTTCATTTTAAAGTCTCTCTCTTCCATGGGTCTTTCTCCTTTACATTCTACTTAAAGAGGAAACATTTGCTGCTCATCAGGGAGCTTTGGGTTGAGGAGGGAGCTCAGAGGGCTAGAGCACTGCTTTGCGTGCAGGCCCCTGGGTCTCAACTCCCGGCACTGCGTGACTGTCAGGAGTAGCTCTTACGTACTTCTAATTCGGCCTCTCCCTGTACTCTCCCCCACCCCGCCCCCACCCCCCACCCCACCCCCACACACCAAGAGAGGCAGAGATTAGGGAACTTGACTGCATTAGCTCATTTTTTAAATTCATGGTCTCGAACTGTGATTTTTAAAAATTTTGTCTTTGGGCTGTACCTGGAGATAATACTCCTGGCTCTGTGCTTAGGGTTGCTCCAGACAGTGCCCCCTAGAACACGCAGTATCCAGGAGTAAGCCCAGGACCCCTGCCTTTTGCACTACAGCCATCTCTGCAGCCCTTCTAATTATTATTATTATTATTATTTTTATTTTTTTGCTTTTTGTGCTCACAACCAGTGATGCTTGCAAGGCAAGCACCGTTCCTACTGACTGTACTATCACTCTGGCTCCTGCGGCCCATTTTTATTAGTGCCTAGAGATTTTTTTTTTTAAGTGTTTTTTTTTGAGGGGGTCGGGGAGGAGGAAGACCAGCCAGGCCAGTAATCTAATGCAAGGACCAGAGTATTTAGTTGGTTTTTTGTTTCTGTTTTTTGGGTTGTTTTTGTTTTTTTTTTTTGAGAGGAGAGGTGAGGGGTTTGGGCCATAATGGCGAAGCTCAGGGCTTACCCCTGGCTCTGCACTCAGGAATTAATCGTGGCAGTGCTCAGGTAACCTTGGCATATTGGGGATCAGATGGCTGTGTGCAAGGCAAGTGCCCTACCCACTGTGCTACACTGTACTATCTTTCTGCCCCACCCCCAGCCCCCAGTGGCATTTTGAGAAACACTTGAACCTTTTTGTTAGTACACCCAAGGATTCTGGAAATAACTTATTTACAGCTTTCAAATTTTTATCTTCTGCCCTCTGTCTACCCCAATTTAATAAGCAGAGGATATAATACATCATGCATGTGTTTAATACTTAATAGCTTTTGTTTACTTTTGAATGCAGTTTGCATTATAAAACAAGAAAATGATGGTGCTGGCGAGGTAGAGCGGTGAGCTGAGCACATGCTCCCCTGAGAGGCTGGCGTCCGGCCCCTGCACCTAAGGGACTCCCAAAGCTTCTGGATGGTGCTCCCCAAAAGCAAAGTAAAGCAGAAAAACTAGGAGATGGCCATACTCTTTATTTCTTTCATCCTTTTCTAATCGTCATCATTTTTGCACATTTTAATTGTCTGTTACTAGTATTTCTTGCATACTTGATGTATGACTAACCATTCCATTTAAACTATTGATAATTTATACTATATTTTAACTTAGAGTTGTATTATATTTAACCAAGATCATAATCTGAAACTCAGAATTATGACATCGTTAGTTCATGAAATAAAATATTCAGCACATTTATTAGGTGTTTACCATGCTTTTTTTTTTTTTTCAGGAGAGCCTGAATTAGGCTCTCTCTCTCTTTTTTTTTTTTTCTTTTTGCGTCACACCCAGCAATGCACAGGGGATACTCCTGGCTCTGCAACTCAGAAATTACTCCTGGTGGTGCTCGGGGGACCATATGGGATGCTGGGAATTGAACCCGGGTCGGCCACGTGCAAGGCAAACGCCCTACCCACTGTGCTATCACTCCAGCCCCTACCATGCTATTTTTACTATGCATTTAGACTAGAATATTAAGGTGAAGAGCAATTTTGATTTGCATTGAGGGGTTCTAGCTTCAAACTTAAGAATTTTTAAAAATTGGATTGTGTGTGTGTGGAGGGGGTGCGTCTGGTGGAATTATTCCAGAGGCTGAGCCTAGAACGTTGCATATTTTAATTTCTTTTTCAGTTTTGTTTCTAAGAGCCAAAACTCTTGTTATTTAAAATATTGCTCAATAGCATTTTTTGGTCTGTAATCTTTGCTATAGTTCTTAAATATGCCACAACTGCAGACTTTCACTTTAATAGGGTTTTGTACTTGCTGTCATTTTTATAGAGGCTGAACTGTTTCCTTAATTTCTTGTCATCAGTCTTAATCAGGTTGATCTGGGGTTCAGATCAAAGGGTCTCTGCCAGCTTCACATACATGGGCTTTTCACATGCAAGCACACCAAGATGGGCTTGGTTTTTGAGGCTTTGGCAGCGTCATGGATTTCTTGTGCTAAGGCTCCGTGTGTGGCTGCAGCCTTCAGCCTCCCCTGTCATGCAGTATTAATGTCCATGCATTCCAGCTGCAGTGCCTTCCTAGGCTGTGGTGGTGGTGAATGGGTGGAACCCAATCTGGAGTGCACCCACGCCTCCCACAGCCTGGCAGTGGCAGGAAAAGAGCTCAAATTTTAAAGGCATACATTAATTACCGGCTGGAGTGATAGCACAGCAGTAGGGCATTTGCGTTTGCCTTGCACGCAGCTGACCCGGGTTTGATTCCTCCGTCCCTCTCGGAGAACCCAGCAAGATACTGAGAGTATCTTGCACGCAAGGCAGAGCCTGGTAAGCTCCCTGTGGCGTATTTGATATGCAAAAACAGTAACAATGAGACGTTACTGGTGCCCACTTGAGCAAATTGATGAGCAACGGGATGACAGTGACATTAATTACCATTGAGCAACATCCATGACCCCAAAAGTCTTTGTTTTTTTTTGTTTGCTTTTCAACTTTCAAGTCATCACGCACGGCAATGCTCAAGAGTTACTCCTAGCATTGTTTGGGGACCATAAAACCCAGGTCGGGTGATTGCAAGTCAAGAGTTTTGCCCACTGTACTTTTCTCCCCAGCCCCATACAACCTTAAAGTCTCTTAAATGTTCATCTGAGGGGGCTGGAGCGATAGTATAATGGGGAGGGAATTTGCCTTGCACGCAGCAGGTCTGGGTTCGAGTCCCAGCATCCCATATGGTCCCCTGAGCACTGCCAGGAGTAATTCCTTGAGTGCAAAGCCAGGAGTAGTCCTTGTGCATCACTGGGTGTGATCCAAAAAGCAAAAAAATGTTCATCTGAGGGGCCAGAGTGATAGTGATTTCAGGTAGGGCACTTGCTGGGTTCGATTCCCAGCACCTGATGTGATCTGTAAGCCCTCCAGGAGTCACCCCTGAGTATGGTAAGCCCCGAGCTCAGCTGAGTGTGACCCCCAAAACCAAAATGAATAAATGTTCACCTGAAACCCTTAAATTAAAACGGATCAGTTTTATTCTCGGTGAACATGGTTCTGTAAGTTTTACTTTATGTGCTTGTTGGTTTTCGGTGGGGGTGATTGCCTACTGCTCTACACTCTGAGATTAAGGGTCGCTCCTGGTGCTGCTTGGAGGGACCAAATGTCCCTTGACTTTAGCCAACACAGTGTCCCTTGAGATCAGCCAATAGAACGAATGCTTTTTTTTTTTTCCTTCTTTTTTTTCCTTCCCCCTCCCTATTTGGGGTCTTAGGAAATTTTTATGAAACTATTTTCTATGGTAATAGAAATTGAATCCTTTTTCCTTTTTTTGCAGGTAGTCTTAACTATACTGGGTTGTGCCTGTCATTGTCTACACAGCTGCCCTCAGTTACTTTTTGTTTTGTCTCTTGTTTTGGCTCACATCCAGCAGTGTTCAGGCTTACTCCTGGCTCTACTGGGCTCTCTTGGCTTATTGGGGACTGAACTCCACAACCAAGCAAGCGCCTTTACCCTTGTACTTACACTGTCTCTCTGATAGCAGCTTCTCCATTTCTTACTCATGCATTGTTTGGAAACTGAATCCTTGATCTGTCCTTGATAATAGACATTAATTTTTTGTGGAAGTTTACTTATCATCATCATCCCGTTGATCGTCAGTTTTCTCGAGCGGTCTCAGTAACATCTCCATCTTAGCCCTAAGATTTTAGAAGCCTCTCTTTACTCATCCTTCCCAACGGTGCCACATTGGAGGCTCTTTCAGGGTCAGGGAAATGAGACCCATCATTGTTACTGGTTTTGGCATATGAATATGCCACAGGGAGCTTGCCTGGCTCTCCCATGGAGGCAGGAAACTCTCAGTAGCTTGCCAGGTTCTCCGAGAGGGAGAACTAGGCTATAAGATGTCATGCAGCGGCGAATGCAGTCGTGTGCTTCCAGGAGCTTGGTATAGTCTCTGGATGTTGGCCGTTGGTGGGCTTGCATGGCGCCAGGGGCACTTTCTGCGTGTGACCGCCTAGCTACTGGAAAATGGGGTATCTGGGCAGAAGAGGCCCAGTCTCGATCGGAGCAGGCTTGGAGATCTCAGCCCTGGGTCACATACGCCTGGGTTCCTCTGCTGGTTCCTTCATGCGTGAGGCTCGTCCAAACATGTGGAGAGGGGCCTTGAGCATGGCTATGGATGGGTTCCGGAGGTCTTTGACTGCAGGGGCTCTGCTCCGTTCCTGGTCAGGGAACCATGCTGAAATCAGAACTATCAAATAAGGACTGTAGAGCAGACAAATAGCTTAAAGTGGACTCAAGGGAACCATCTATGCCATTCTCTTTCTGTAGGTTTTTTTTTTTTTTAAGGCACAAAAAACTTTAAGGTCTTTTAGTGAGAGTGTCAATCCATTAATTATTCCAGTCTGTTTTTGTTTCACTGGAATTAATTAACATGGTCCTTCCTTAAGCCCCAGCTGCATCTGTGCTATCGCAGTAAAGAATAAAAAGTTTACTAGTTGCTCTTTTTTTAAAAAAAAAAAAAAAAAAAAAAAAACCTTGTAGGTGAACTACAAGGCTTACTTTTTTGTGGACAGGAGGAAATTCAAACCATACGCAGTGATGCTCAGGGGTGATTCCCCAGTTTGGTGCTGTGGGAGTATTTGTTACTAGGGATTAAATCTGGCCCTCGTACATGCAAAACTTGCACTTAGCACTGAGCTATCTCTGACCTGTCACGACTGTTTTCATTGGGTCACGGAAGTAGTTGTTTCTAAGAAGATTAATGAATCAAAATTTCTTACAATCTAATCCTGCCGCTTTGGTTGAAAGTCATTCTCTAGTATAATCTACTGGAACCTTTCTCTAATCACCACATACCAGCCTCCTGTTTATTAACAGTTTCAATGTTAATAATATATTTCCTGGAATATTATTACAGTATTTTTAATGCTAAGGTACAAGGTGTTTCTGTTGGTTGCTAAGCATTCCAGAATAATTTTGTTGTGCTTTTCTTTATTAGTACTTCACCTGTTTTTCTGTTTTTACAACTTAATTATATAAAACTTTTTGTTTCAGAGACGACCACCAGATAATTCTTTTTATGTTCGAACATGTAACAAGAATCCAAAGAAAACAAAATGGTGGTATCATGGTAAGCAGTTTTATTTTAGACTAATAGCTGTTTGGCATTTGGACTTGAAAGATTATCTGCCTAGGGAGAAAAGAAGATAAATAATGTCTTTAGATGGTATGGAAAAGATTCTTCATAATATTTTATGAATAACCTAAACTAGATTTTCATGGGGACAGATAAAAATCACAGCTATCATAAATAAAAGCTAAAAACTTGTGAGTTGCTGATTTATTATAAAAAATAAAGAAGCGATGGCAAAATTTCTAGCAATAGCTATAAAAATTTTTTTGAAGAAATGATGTGATTTTTTTTTTTTAATTTTTCCTTTTGTTTAAGAACAGCAACAGCAAGTTAGCCCTGTAAGGAATCAGTGTTGGGCACAGAGATATGGCCCAAAGCACATGCCTTACCAATGAGCGATATTCCTGGCCCAGACATTAGCTTGTTTTGTTTTTCGGCTCCAGTTGCAGCCAGTAGCGTTCAGGAGCCCGAGAGGTGCCAGGGACTCAAGCCCAGGGTTCCCGCATGCAAAGCAGGCCCTCCAGCCCTTTAAAGCACTCTTCCTGGCCCTTGACCAGTTTTCAAAGCCACTAAATTCTAATTCATGACTTTCTAGCTTCCTGTCAGATAAAATTTTTTTTTCATCACAGATAATTTCTGTTTAAAGCATCCTAGGTCATTGACTTACAGGTTCCTTTTTTATCAAATTTTGGGCCATGCTTGGTGGTGCTCAGCTCTCTTTCCTGGCTCCGTGCCCAAGGATCACTTATGTGGGGTATCGGGACCGTGTGGCCTGCCAGAGAGGGAACTCAGGTCAGCTGCATGAAAGGCACACCCTCCCTGCTCTATCATTACTCCAGTCCCAGGAACCAATTTTTACCTCTTTGCTTTCTACACTTGCTTGAATTCTGCATTTCTGAGTCATGCCTCTCCTTTTCCCCTTCACTGGACATATTTGCTTCATGAATGAGCTTCATAGAAATCAAGGAAGAAGAATAATATGAGTTATGCTTGACAATTATAAAGTATCTACTATTTTAAAGGTAGCTGGGGGTTTGGAGGTCAGGGATATAGCATAAAGCATAGAAGCACATCATTTTTATTTGGGAGCCTTTGGTTTGATCCTGGCTCTTTCCCTTCATTCTCCAAGTTCCCTTAGCATCATCAGAAGTGACCTTCAAGCACCAAACCATAAGCCACACACCCACCCTCCCAAAAGATTGGGCCCCCAAGTATGTGGTTCAGTGGTAGCATGCCATCCTTACGAGGCACGGGGCCACATTTAATTCCTGGCATCGCCCCAGCTGGGGGCATTTCCATGGTGATGTCCACATGAACTTTTCCTGCACCTTTCAACAGTGTTTTAGATGGAGAATATCAGTTGTAGGCAAAGTGAAAAACAGCCTACCTTGGCACTATAGTTGAATTTAGAAAACCATAACAAGAAGATAATTATGCCCATAAAGCAAAACACGTTGGCTTTGTTTCATTCTCTTTTAGATGTCAACTTAATGTTTTTCTGTTTTGGTTTTTTTTTTTTTTTTTTTTTTGCTTTGGTTCCAATTATTTTTTTCATTAATTGTGTTCCTACACCTGGTTACCAAGAAGTACAGATTCATTTTCTGGCATCGTCTTATTCTAAAGGATTACAAGGAAAAGCCATTGTGCTGATTTGATCTACTAAGCTAAATAAAAAGATTGTAGACTAGTGGTGAAAAGACTTGGATCTAAGTGAACTCCCTGAAACACTCAACATTTTACTTTTGGAAGAGTAATTGAGGCCTTAGAAATCGAGTCACAGTTATATGTGGTGCTAACCACTATATTTGGGTTAATGTGGGTCAGTGTTTATTGAGTGTAATCAGATCCCCAGGTAAGGTTATTAGGTGAGTGATACTTTAGGATTTCCTGAGGTATTTTCTGCATGCAGGATTGAAGCACTTTATTAGAAATAACACATCTGAAATTACATTCATCTCTGGTGTAGAAAGCAAGGATCTGGCTGACATACCAAAGCTGTGAAATACCAGTGCTGGGTGTCTGGGATGAAGGATGGTGAGGTTCCAAATTTAAGGAATCTCACCTTAAATTTGTGATTTCTCCCACAGTATTGCTTACTGTACTTTGAAAAGTTAACTAGTCACTAGATACTATTGTTGTCTTTATGTATACTATACTGTAGTATATTATTTTGAATTTTTTAAAGATTCTTTAAGATTTTTCTCTAGCAGTTAATAATGTATTGCTGTGTAAAAAGTCACTGATAATGAATACATATTCCTTATTGTTAATTGAAATTGGATGTTATGTTTTTTGAAACACTTTCGTAAAAGGTTTCTACACAGCTAAGGAAATAGTCATACTTGCACTAGAACACAAATTTTCTGGGTTTCCAATTAATACAAGATTCTATGGGGTTTTTTTGTTTGTGTTTGCTTTTTTGGTCACACCTAGCAATGTTCAGGGGTTACTCCTAGCTCTGCACTCAGGAATTACTCCTGGCAGTGCTTGGGGGACCATATGGGATACCAGGGATTGAATCCGGGTCAGATGCATGCAAGGCAAACCCTACCCACTGGATTATGGCTCCCGCCCCAATTCTATAGGTTTTGAAAAATCAATTGAACAGAGGGAATAGCATACATAATAAAGGACAGAACTGAAATAGGTATTTGTATACATCATTCATCTCAGCATACAAAATGACAGAAGGAATTTTACTTGTGACTTCAGACTACAAAGTCTTCACCCAGCAATAGATTGAATATATTCAGTTCAGTGTACAAATAAGTGAGGCCTCAAAATCAGAGAATAGCTCTTGAAAAAGATGCATTCTCTTTGAGATCATACTATTTCAGTGAGGTAACCAACTGAAGTTCCTTAGTACCAATTTGTTGCCTGGGATTAATATCAGCATAGCACCGCACTGTAGCACTGTCACCCCATTGTTCATCTATTGGCTCAAGTGGGCACCAGTAATGTCTTCATTGTGAGACTTGTTGTTACTGGTTTTGGAATGTCAGCATATGCAGCATGATTTCATCAAGGATTGCTTCCCACAGTTGGGAATACAGATTTGTACTTCCCAAATATTTTCCTTAGGTGATAGAGTTATCACCTAAGGAAAGGCTGCTGTTCAGTATAGACTCCAGTAAACTAGGTTTATAGCAAGTAAACTGGCATAATATTTAGATGTTGTGTTTGTTTCTAGGGCATGCTGGCTGTATTCAAAAAATAAAAAGAAATTCATGTTTGCAGTGTTTGGAGTAGACAGTTTAGTTGTGGTTTTAGTTTTGCCAAACTAGACCACATTGAGTTCCATTCAGTGGGAACGTTTTCTGTAGGATAGTGATAGGAACGTATAGTTGTCTCACATTCCTGTTCGTGAACTCCTTTTCTTCCTGCTTTGTAACTGTAGATTTACAGCTCAAGGCCACCTGGTGGTGCTTGGCGGGCCGTGCAGCCCCAGTGACAGCCCAGCCAGGCTTCCTATCAAAAGGCCTATGGGACTCACATCCCTGGCCCAGTGGACACCTTTGTTTTTGTACCTGCGTATTAGGGTTCCAAAACCATTTTCTTCTTTTTATTTCCCCCACATTATTTATGCCACTTTCTAAATGCCTAATGAGTTTCAACTTTTTTCTTTTTCTTTTTTTTTTTTTGCTTTATTTTTGGGTAACACCCGGCGATACAGAGGGGTTACTCCTGGCTCTGAACTCAGGAATCACTCCTAGCGGTGCTCGGGGGACCATATGGGGTGCTGGGACTCAAACCCAGGTTGGCCGAGTGCAAGGCAAACGCCCTACCCACTGTGTTATCGCTCCAGCCCCATGAGTTCCAACTTTGATCACTTTAACAGTTTTGTTGTTTACTTTTGGCTTGATAATGGGGCTGGAGCGGTAGTACCACGGGCAGGGCATTTGCCTTGCTAGCAGCCGTCCTGTGTTTGACCCCTGGCATCCCATCTGGTCCCCTGACTGCCGCCAGTAGTGACCACTGAGCATCACGTGGTGTGGGTCACAAATCAAAGTAAAAAGTACATATTTTAAGTTCTGTTAGCTGTAGTCTTTTTAGTTCAGTTCATCCAAGAAAAAACTTGAAATCCTTAAACTGTAGAGAGACAAACCTGGATATAAAGGTTTTTTTTTCTTTTTCTTGAAGGTGACAGCCCACTTTTCTATTTACCTATTACCATGTTCCTTTTCTTCTTCCTGCTGTACTCTCTCTCCAGCTCTTTTTGCTGATTTAACCATGAATAGTTTCAGTTTTTACTTTCAATTTCAAAGATTATAACAGTCCGTTTAAAAGTGATAGTTCTGGGTCTGGAGTGATAGCACAGTGGGTAGGGTGTTTGCCTTGCACATGGCTGATCCCAGTTCGATTCCCAACATCCCATATGGTTTCCTGAGCACTGCCAGGAGTAATTCCTGAGTGCAGAGACAGGAGTAACCCCTGTGCATTGCCAGGTGTGATCAAAAAAGAAGAAAAAAGGGAAAAAAAGGTGATAGTTCTACCTAACCTCCTCTTGTTGCAGTGTTTGGTTGAGGTGCTTGTTGAGGGTTGCACACTTGGACCACCAAGGATCACAGTGATGTGGGTGGTACCAGAGATCAAACTCACTTTCACCCTTGCAAGACAGGTGTTTTGCCACAGAGCCACATCCCTAGGTCCTGGGAAGTTCTAATTTAAGGAATTATATATATATATTTATATTTATATATTTATAAACACATTTATATAATTATTTATATGAATATAAGTATATTTATATACTTTTACTCTTGTGCATATCTGTATGTATAGTAATACACACACACACACACACACATATACATGGCCATGTCCAGTTGTACTAAGGGCTTACTTCAGTCTGTGCTCAGGAGTCATTCCTGGCAGTGCTCAGGGAACCGTATGGGATTCTGGTGATCAAATCCTGGTCAGCTCCACATAATGCAGTTACCCTAGCGGCTGTATTACTGCTCCAGTGCCCCTTTTTATAATCATAACTGTGTTCTGCATCCATGGCAAATGCATTTTTTAAAATTAAAATTCCATAGTAATTTAGATAAGAAATAGGGTATGCGTGTGTGTATGCGGGCATGTTCATGTGTGTCTTTTTGCTGGGGATCAAATCCAGGGCCCCATGCATGCTGTGTATGAAGTCTTCCACTGATTTACCGCCCGGCCTAGCAACATAGTTCTAGGTGGCAGGTGGAGAATATAAAATACTCATGTTATTTTTTGTGAGATTTTTTTTGGGGGGGGGGCGATTTTGCAGAGGCTGAAGAGACACAGGGGGCTAGGGAGTGCTAGGTAGTCCCTAGGGAGTGCTTAGGGACTACTTCCGCCCCAGTGCCTAGGGTATCCCCCAGGAGTGCTCAGGGGACCACATGGTGCTGGGAATCAAGTCTGGGACTCCTGCATGCGAAGCATGGGCTCCAGCTCTGCTCATTTTCTTAGTTACTAATTTTTTAAACTTAGTCTATGCTCCTGAGAGGTAGTAAAGGGATTAAAGTGCTTGCCTTGCATGTGGCCAACCCCAGTTCAAATCCCAGCATTTCGTATGATTTCCCAGCAACTGCCAGGAGTTACCCCTGAGCCAGATGTAAGTCCTGAGCACTGCCAGATGTGGCCCAACACCCAAAATAGGTAAAATAATTAAGCCCAATCTGATGATTTAGATCTATCTTTAAGATGAATTCATCTCATATTTTTGATTGTAACATAAGGTACAGAATTATGAATCACTGGCTGGAGCAATGGTACAGAGGGCAATGTGCTTGCCTTGCATGCAGCCAACCCAGGTGGTCACCTGAGCAGGACCAGGAGTGATCCCTGAACACAACACCATAAATAAGACCTGTGCACCGCTGGGTGTGGCCCAAAAGCGTACAAAAGAATAGATTATTCAACCAAAAGTCATCTTGACTGTTTTTCAGCTCATTGAATTTTCATGAATAAGGATATTATTTTCATTTATATAATTTTAATGAAATGACTTGTAAAATATTTTGGTCATCTTGAGAATTTTCTTTTTGAGTACTTTTACAGCTTTAGGTGCCACTGGTTTTACGTCTTTTTTTTTTTTTTCTTTTTGGGTCACACCCGGTGATGCACAAACAAGGATTACTCCTGGCTCTGAGTAAACAAGGATTACTCAGGAATTACCCCTGGCAGTGCTCAGGGGACCATATGGGATGCTGGGAATCGAACCCGGGTCGGCCGCGTGCAAGGCAAATGCCCTACCGGCTGTGCTATCACTCCAGCTCCCCGATTTTACTTCTTTCTGAAGAATTAGTGCTCAAAATAAATTTCTCAGATAGGATTTGTGAAATAAGTTTTGTATAAGTCTGAAATTTCAAAAATTATGTTTTAGGTAAATAAAATATGTTCACACTCCCAGGTGATAATGCTAAATGTAAAATTTTTTAATAGTCTACTTTGCATAGATATATTTGTACTTACTGGAAAAAAACATTTTCTAAACAAATTAATAATGGTCATGAATTGCTTATTTGGGAGATTAATTATTCATAAATTTTTTTATCAGCTAAAGATAGGATTCTGTTATTTTAAGTATGTTTAATAACTTTGTGTGAAGATCAAGCATTGAGTTCCTGTCTCAATACAGTTTTAAATTGTTCTCCATGAAAACTATATTATGATTGATAAGTCCTGACTATATTAAAACCATCTATTAACTTACTGCTTTTAGTGAACTAGTATTCTCGAGATTTGTGTGACCTACTGGTCTCTGAAAGAATAGCATGTGATTTATTGCTCTGTAGTAAAACACAAATTGGATTTTTAATTCTTAGGAACATGTAAAGTCTATTATTACTTTAAATTATTTCTGGGTTAAATTCATTGTACTTGTACAGGCATGACTTAATTACTTTTCTCTCTCTTTTTTCCTTAAAGATGATACTTGTTGATGCCACTGTTATCATCCTCCTAGCAGAAGATAGTCCTACTGAGAAAATGAGCACTTTGATCATTCAGTCTTTGAACTTTAACCTTTGACTGGAAGTGACCTATAGGCAATGAAGACTACTTCCTTTGACTGCATTTTTACTCGTGTGCATTCTGGGCGCATGTTGATCGCTGGTTCAATCCAGGCAACTGACATGCTTTTATTAGTCATACAGTATTAATGCAGGTGTCAGGAAATGTCAAATATAATTCCATTTTTTATTTTTATTTTTGTAAGCGTTTGGAAAAGTTCCAGGTCCTCATGTATTGTGCAATAATAACAGTGACTTCCTTGGTGGTTTGGGGACGTTCATTGCCGGCAATGGACGTGATAACAGGAAAAATTTTCATTAACTCCTGCCACCCAGTGATTAATGCATGATAGGGCCTATGAAATGAACTTGCGGTTATAATGGGATTATAAATAAAGTGTGGGATCCAACATTTCTCTGAAAGTTACCCCAACTCTTTGTATTTGGATTCTATGCACTGTGATCCTGAGGTTAACAGCATGAATTAACATGCATCTTTAAAGGACTGTAATGAAAGATCATTGCGTATTTATTGAATTGTTTATATCTGCTGTCAAATTGTTTTGACATGGAAGGTTTTCAAGTGACATTGGCAGAGAGGTACAATATGTTATCCCTATGGTGAAAAATAAATTCGTTTGTTGTATATAATTAAATCCTCAATCTCTGAAGTAAAGGTCTGAGTAATATAGGGTATGAATGATTTAATCAAGGCTTTATTTTGGAAGTAAGAAAAATGGCAGTGATGAATGAACTGCTGCAGCCCATAATTGGGCTTGTTATTTGTACATTGACGATTTTTCCAAGTAGAGTACACTCTGTTATACTTCCTGCTAGCCATCAGCATGAGCCCTACTGCCGAAACACTATTTCATTTATTTATGTTTGGAAATCCATAAACATTTTTGTTTGCTATTTTGTTTCCTTTGTTATGTTTTAAGTCGTTTGAATGTTATACTTTAATTGAAAACTTTTGTCACGTTTTTTCTTGTAAATTTCTTTACTTGTATCATCTTGTCCTCCTATCCTGTATCCTAAAATAAGAAATACATTTTTGACAGAGGCTTAATGTTTTAAAAAAAAAAAAGAGTGTGGACATTTTTATTTTAAAATTTAGGCAACAGTACACTATAAAATGGTATGTTTGCTTACTTGTCTCACATAGCCATACAATTTTTTTCTGAGGGATTTGTTTAGCTATTTAAAAGACTTACAGCTCAATGACATTTTTTCCTACAGAAAGATACTGTTGAAAGGTCCAATTCTCAGTACCATGGCAGTTGATGCTACAACTAGAGTATCTTTTTAAAAAGTGCTTAATATATTTTATAAATTACCTTTTCACATATGCAAAATCTGTTTATACTACGATGTTATTTTTATTAATACCTGTTGCACTCTTTTTGACATCCTCCAATGACTATAAGAATCATTATAGGCTTAAGAATAAAAGCCAGTTGACTGAAAATTGTGAAATATGTACCCCAACAAAATTATTCAATCAGTAATTGGCAAAAAATATTTTAAAAATTGTTTTTAATCTCTGTATAGATAATATTTTATAGCTTTTTACATGTTGTTAATTAAGGGCATATAATTTTACACTCAAAGAATAATTGCTGAACTCAGGGGTGGGTAGACTTCAAAAATATGTCTGCTATAGAAATAACTTGAAAAAAATTAAAACCGTGGCCAGCCACCAAATTGTGGACGCTCTTTATAGTACTAGTTTAGTAGTTACCACTTTTGAAAATGAAAAACATTTTTGGTTTTTTGGGGGGTGGGTTGGGGAAGGCCACTCCTGGCAGTGTTCAGGAGCTACTCCTGGTGTGGTGCTCTGGGGATCGTGCACTGGGCAGGGATCAAACCCAGGGCTCCTTCATGGAAAGCATATTATATTGCAGCCCTCTGAGCCATCTCCCAGACCTGTTTAAAACCTTACTGTTCTATCTTGACTAGACATACATGTAAATTCTCATAGTAGTTCCTATTATTAATTGGCCTATTTAACCAAGGGGGGAGGGGGAGTTTTTGAAATGCTTTGAACGACTCTTAGTTTTTAACTCCTTTTTAATATGAAAACTACAGCTACTAAATTGTATTTTTTGTATTTTACATAACTGCTCTAAACTGCTGATTGATTTGATCATTTTTGGGGGTGGGGGGGCTAAGAATCTCTTCATCCTGTTTTCCCTCTAACTAAAATCCTTTTTGTAGGGAAATGACCTGTGGTATTTATTCACCAAAGGAATTCATATACCTGGTCAAAGATTAACAATGCTATACTATAGATTGCTAAGACCTACGTAGCCACAGTTGAGGTTTTAATATTAGTGCAAGTGTTTTAACAAACCTCTTTCTCTATAGAGAGAGCTACCATAAAATAATTAAAAATTAAGTTAAAGTCAAGGAAAAAAAATATTAGAACATTTTGTGATTTAAAGAGGAGAAATCAAAATGAAATAGCCTGAAACAGAGAAACACCAACCATTGAGTTTGCAAGCAGATGCCACCCTGACTCATTACCTCTGAACTGTTAGTAGTCATTGAAAACACCTTTGCACTCAGATTTCACTATTCCATTAATTTTGAATGTAAATTACATTATTAGGAGACAAGACGTTTACCTAAGTCATTGCTCTGGAGAGAGGGCAATTACTGATCTATAATAATAGGAATTATTTCTCCGCACTGTGTTGTTGAGTGATCGCCAGAGCCAAGACAATGTATGTAGGGAACATGCTGCTTCCCTCTGCCCTCGTCCTCTTAGGGCACTCAACTCTAGGCCTACAGAACTATACATTCATCTTTAGACAGTATGTACTTTTTCCTTTTTGTGTATTTATTTATTTATTTTGAGGCCATTTCTTTGATTTGCCAAATTCTGTTAGAACGGTGACGCTTTCAGTTCCTTGTTTTGCATGCTCCGGTAATTAACTTGGTACCCTTTCTCAAAACAATGTCAGGCGTTAAGGCTACAGATCTTAAAAAGATGTGATTTTCCATTTTTTAAGATTAAATTTTTTAGGTAATATTTATGATGTTCTAAGAATTTAATATTTGCCTCTGAAGGACTTGTAATGTGTGATACCCTTCTTTTAACAAGTCAGAAAATAAAGCATTTTTAATGCCTAGAAGAAACTCTTAAAGGTAACTTTTCTATGTAGTCAACAGTTTATCTGGAGAAAGATCTTAATCCTTGATCTTTTTCTTATTTTAAGTAGCTATAAATATTTGGTATAAAGTAACTTAGAATAATGAAATTACATTTTTTTCTTCTGAAATTTTTAAGTGTATGCAAAAATATATCATTAGATTCCTGTAGTGGATAATAATATCTTCAGATTCTAAAACAAGTATTTAAGAATTGCTTTCATTGTTCCCAGATTATATCAAAGATGAATTGACAAATAATGGAATTGAGTAGTGATACAAAAAATGGCATGTAACCACATATTACTTGTATCTGGTAATCAAGTCTTTTTTTTAAACTATTGATTTTGAGAATTGAAATACTGAAAACTTGTTCAAACTTCTTCCTAAAAATAGAAGAGAAGAAGGAGGAGGTACTGTGTGTTGAATTTTTTTTTTTTAATAAAGAATTCAGTGTCACTAGTTCTAAGCCTTTATGGTTACTGCTGCTTATATTCCTTGATCTCACTTTTAATTTTTGTACAGTAGCTGTGTATGTTTAAAAGAACAATTGTATATAGAAGTTGGTTTCCCCAAAAAGCAAACTGATGCTTAACCATATGTTTCTTTTCTGAGAATCCTTTATTACCAAAATCACCTTCACTGTTCTGTGTTGTGCAGATATCTTTGCATGACTAGGAGCTGTAAAAGTGTCTTAATCTGACCAACTGGTCTGAATCACTTTTAGCAATCTCGCTCATTTTGTTTTTTTGTGGTGCCTGGGAACTGTGAAGTGCAGAACTTCACACAAGTGGCTGCAGGCCTGTGCTCCTCCCTCCACACCCAGCCGTGTACCCAGCCCCCAGTCTGGTTTTGCCTTTTTCTTCATGTCTTTATGTTTCATGGGTGTCCGATGTACCTGTCTTTGGTATTCTTCCTTTCTGACTTCTCTGTTCTCTCTTCCTTCACTTCTTCTGTTTCCCTGTTCCCTTTCTCTTATGAGATTAGGAAATTCGGCGGGGTGGGTGGGGAAAACGTATTAAAAGTACATCATGGTTTTTAAATTAAAAATTCTTTTTACAAATCCATAGTATAGAAACAAATCTTTATAGAAGGGGCCAGAGAAGGTGTACAGTGGGTTAGGCACTTGCCTTGCGTGCAGCTGACTCAGGTTCCATCCCCAGCACCCTGTACTGTCTCTTGGAGTCTGCAGGAGTGACCCCTGAGTGCTGAGCTAGTAGTAAGCCCTGAGAACTGCTGGATATGCGCCCCACACCCCGCTCCCCAAAAACAAAAAAAAAATGATAGTTTAGTTAATCAGTAGATGATAAACTTGTTGGATGAGTAACTATTTGGGAAGTGAGCCTTTATAATATAACAACTTGGAGAGAATTTTTGTTTCCCTTTTGGATGGTTCTACTGCCAAAGCCTTAGTGCCCAAATGAGTGAAATAATTTTGGTGTATGGTTTTATTATTTAAATGACTCAATCATTCTTTGGTTTGGAGCTGTTTTTCAAAATTAGGTAATCTGTGTGAGACTTTTGCTTTCCTTGCATAAGTTGTGCTTTACCTTAAAGACTGGCTTGATTATATCATTATCACTAGAGACCCATGGGATTGAAACTTGCACTTCTAGCTTAGATCTCAAGCCTTTACATTCAAGTTATGGCTCTGACTATAGGAATAATTGAGGTGTTACTGTGATTAGTATTGGGTTTGTTTAGTAATCTTCAGGCTAATACTTGGGAATTACCTATTTGTTTTGTTTGTGGGCTACCCAGTAACGCTGGAGTCCACCAGGCGTGCAGATGGTGCTTGAGAGACCATGCAGTAATGGTCACTGACCCTGGGGAGTGGGTGCTGGTGCATGCCCAACATATGCTCCAACCCTTAGACCTGTGTCCCTGGTCTTTGAGCAGCTTTTTTTTTTTAAATGGAAAAAAAAAGTTGTTAATAAAACTTTATTCAAAGTTAAGCCATTGTGAACCTGCACAAAGAATGCCTGGAGATAAACTGATATATCTTAACATATCTAAAGAATTTCGATTTTGCATTGAGTGCCGCTTAGAAAAGAATCCTTGTTTTTTGGGGGGACAGGGAGTGTTGGGCCACACCCTGCAATGCTTAGGGATTACTCAGTTGCTCTGTGCTCAGGGATCACTCCTTGCAGTCTCAGGGAGCACTGGGGGGTTGAACCCAGGTCAGCCGCGTGCAAGGCAAACCCCCTACCCACTGTACTGTTGCTCCAGCTCAGCAATTTTGTTTTATAGCACATAAAGCTGTTAAGGTTTTCAGAAAAGTTTGTTTCTACGATGATTCTAGACTTTTCTTATAGCAGTAGTGCAAATTTTAATTTTTACTGGACTTGATTTGCTAGGTGTAACATCGTGTATATTTCCTGGTACATGGAAAGATTGAATAATCCTACCTCTCTAATTTTAAACCGTGAAGCAAGAAGAATAAGGAATTTGACAGATTATGTGAAAAACCATAAAAATGCAAGTCTCTTCCTAGTTAACTACAGATTGCAAGGATGGATTTATTAGGTTGATTTTCTAGTAGCCAAAAGTGAAATGTTTTCTCAAGTCAAAATGAATTTGAATTTGTTGTTTTCACTTGGTACCATTTTATTTTAATATTCACAGTAGATTGTGCATTTTATGAATAGGAATGAAAGCTTATGTTTGAGGATTTGAATAGGGTGGATGTATATATTTTATAAATTCAAGTTGTAAAACATGTAAAGCTACTTTTTAAATAGATCAAATGTTAAGACATAAAATTTACATATATATTTTTAATACATGTATCAAACTTGTTAGTTCAATATAAATTGTTGTGTGCTTTATGGAATTCAGTGACTTAATAAAGCAGTTGCCATTGATTTTTTTTCTGTAGACTTGAATACTAAATTGAATAGACATTAAAATCTCTTTGTAGTTCTTAATAATACAAAAATAATTCTTCCTGATAAAACTCTGCCTTTTTTAAAAAAGGATTATGAAATCAGTAACACAGTTATTTCAAAATAAGTGTAACAGAATGAGGATGGTCACTAAAGCCACTTATTTGTTATATTCAGCATATTAATTGGTGTGAACTGATGTCATACTTTCAGTGAGTCCTGATTAAATACGGCATTTGCAGAAAAGATGGCATCGGAAGATGCTTAGAATTACCATGAGACGTGGTGTTAAACTTCGTGTTGAACTTTTAATGAGAACATACTTCCTGTGGAGAACTGTTAGATGCTTTTCTGTGTAGGCAATGGGTGGATTAGAGAAGGAAATACACAGAAGAAGGGGATACCCCGGCATCCCTGGCTGGAGGAAACCCAGTGTGCTCTCCTTGTATGTTTCCTTCCCCAAAGGAGTTCCACGTTCCCCCTGAAGCACTCTAGTTCCCATATTTAGCCTTAATATTGTCAAGTCCCAGCAAACTCTGCAGCCTTATAACTCTTAGTAGCTTTTACTTTAATGGCATTCTTTCTCTTTAATTAAAATAAATTTTTTTATTGATTGGCTGATTGTTTGGGGGGCCACAGCCAGCAGTGCTCAGGGCTTACTTAGGGCTCGCTCCTGATGTCACTCGGGACCATGCATGGTGCTGGGGGTCAAACCCTGGGTCAGACACCTGCAAGACAAGCATCATACCTTGTACTATACCTTCGGCTTCTAGGTCAAATAATTTCTATCTGCCATAGAGTGTGTATCTTTTCTCCACTAGTTTAAGCGACTGTAGATACATGATTCTAATGAGTTCTCTGTGTTTCTTAGTACTTTTCACATGAAAGTAGCATATAGCAAAGTCAAAGATGAAATGAATGGAAGAGTTTGATTACTATTAGGAGTTTTCTGTGGCTGGAAACAGTCCCAGGTCAGTTCTATATCTCTCCTTCAGACAACTGTCAATACTTTAATTTCTTATGAGATCTCTTTACGGTTTGCTCGATTTATGACAAAATTTGTATCTGTGTATCCTCTCCAGTTCTGTGGACATATGAAAATAATATGGAAAGTTAGAAGAAGGTTCTAAGGTTAAAAAAAATGTGTGCTTAGCCTTCAGAGGCCTACTGTGTGTATATATGTATGTATATATATATATATATGTAAAATACTTAATATGGATGTCTAAATCCATAAAGGCTATCTAGTTAAACATTAGAAACACTTGTTCTCCACTCTTCCCCCAATCATCATATTCCTTATACCCTAAACTAATAATGAGATTCTGTCCATCTAGTTATCCAAAGAGTCTTAACACTGTTAACTAATTTTTTTTTTTTTTACTTTGTTTTGGGACCACACTTGGTGGTGCTCAGGGCTCACTCAGGGTGGTCCAGGGATCCAAGTCAAGTCTGTTGCCTGCAAGGCAAGCGTCCTGCCCACTGAGCTATTGATTCGAGCCCTGATTGCCATTTCTCTTGGACATTTGACATCAAGTCTCTCTGAACCTATCTTGGAACATCACTGAATTTTGCCCTTGGCACTCTGGTCTTCCACTTTCATGGTTCCAGTGTATTCGGGCTGTTCACACACCTTGTTTCACAAGCAGCTGCAAAGCAAGACTACCTGGACTGAGCTAATGTGCTTCCTGATCCTAGGATGTTCTGCATTTGCTTTCCTAATTGAGGTCCCGTTCAAATGGAGTCATAGAATTTATCATCTCTGTCCTTGTGTCCCATACACACACACACCCCTCCCCATCACCATTGTCCGGAACTCTTCAGGACCCAAGTGTGTGTCCCCCAGCATGGAGCACATGGGGTCTGTCACACAAGGCTTCAATAAACATCTGTTGAGCACACTTCATGGTAATAGTATCTTTGTTCTAGTTTGGCAAAGAAACAGGTACAAATAATTGGGGGCAGGGGTTACTCCAGGTGGTGCACAGGGGACCATAGGGGATGCCAGGGATTGAACCTGAGTCAAGCAAGCACCCTAACCACTGTGCTATTGCTCCAGTGGCAGTCACCTGGATAAAATGTTGCGAAGACTACCCCTCACAGACCCAGAAAGTTAAAATCACTTCTAAGTAAACCCACAAGGCAGTTTTGCTTGTTCGTAGGGGAGCTTCTTAAACTGGGTTGTCATCCCCTATAAGGTCCTGCAACTTAAAATTTTCTTTTTTTTTTTTTTTTTTTTTGCTTTTTGGGTCACACCTGGAGATGCACAGGGGTTACTCCTGGCTCTGCACTCAGGAATTTCCCCTGGCCGTGCTCAGGGGACCATATGGGATGCTGGGATTCAACCCGGGTCGGCCGCGTGCAAGGCAAACGCCCTACCCGCTGTGCTATCGCTCCAGCCCCTAAAATTTTCATTTTAGAGTTCAGTCCTCTGCGTCTCAACCTTAGGCTCCCCAGGCACAGCCAGGTGTGACTCAGAAAGCCAAAGCAAACCGATTTGTTTTAAAATATGTTTCTTGGGGCTGGAGAGATAGTACTTCAAGGCACTTGGTTGCATGTGGTCTGGGACCACAGGAAGTGGAAGCCATAGCGCCAACAGGAAATTTCAGTGATGTTTACAAGATAGACAATGTCGTGTCCCCCAAGCACCACCAGACATGGGCCCCCATAACCTAAACTTTTTATTTGGGGGGGCCCAGATCTAAAATTTAAACCTAAAATTAAAAATATTCTAAAATTTAAACTATTACAAGCAAGTTTTTGTATGAAAATACTTTATTTTCATTTATTTCGGGGCCACTAGCCCACAGTTACACCCCGCAGGTTTTTGGGACTATATGAGGTGCTGGTGATCAAACTGTTGGCCACGTGAGGCAAGTGCCCTAACTGCTCTACTCCAGCTCCTGTCTACCTATTTCATATACTCGGGGTCACTAAGTCTCTCAGGGGCTGTAGTGATTGCACAGCGGGCAGGGTGTTTGCCTCGCATGGAGTGGAACTGGGTTCCATCCCCAGCATCCCAGGATGATTCCTGAGCCGAGAACCAGGAGTAAGTCCTGCCAGGTGTGGCCCCCAAACCAAAAATTCAACTTTCTCAGATGAACAGCAGTCATGCATGCCTGAGGGAACTGGGGCTGGCCGGGGGCAGTGGGGAGAGACAAGCCAGGGGACCACCTGGGACCCAAGGGACTGTGAGGCAGGTAAGGTGGGTCAGCCTTTGAGTTCCCGCTGAAGTGTTCCTTTATTTTAAAGAAATTAACTGGGTAATATTTTATACAACCGAATGTTCTGGGAATGCAAGCTCGTGCCTCAGGCAGGTTAGAGAGATGGTACAGCAGATAAGGAGGCTGCCTTGCACCTGGCTGACCAGGGTTCGATTCCCAACACCCCGTGTGGTACTCCCAACCTGCTAATGATAATCCCTGAGCTCAGCTGGATGTGGCACCCCTTCCCACTAACACACACACACATACACACACACACACACATACCCATACCCCCAAATACCCAAATGCATGCCACTTTAAAATATGTGAAGTTTTTCTCAAGGCATTTGTCAGTTTGGAGGAACTTGAACCATTAAAATGGACAATTGCCCAGTAAAGCAATACCTGGGGTAAACTCCCAATAAGGAGTCGAGCCACTGTCCCACATTACCCCCAGCATAAGCCACTTGCCTTGCAGGCAGTCAACCCTGGTCTGATCCCTGGTACAATATAGGGTCCCCTGAGCCCCAGAGCCGGAAGGAAGCCCTGAGCACCACTGGGTGTGGTCCACCTTCCCCCAGCACCCCCCCCCCAAAAAAAAGCCCCAAGAAGTGTCGAGGGGGGAAAGACGGGTGAAAAAGGAAAACCTTTTTTTCCTTTAGACTTGGGGATTTTAGAAGGTCACACCTGGTTGGTGGTGTTCAGGCTCTAAGTCCAAACTTGTGTTCAGGGATAGCACCCAACAGAGCTCTGGGGACCATCTACTGCTGGGTATCAAGCCTGGGTCTCTAGCATGCAACGCATGTGCTCCAGCTGATAAAGGTAAGCCTGACCCTATGAATCCTGGTGGCTGCAACCTTCCAGAACCCAGTGAAAAACCCAGGTATGTGAGATCAGTGACTGCAAACTCCAGGTCTCAAGGGATTGGGGACTGGCCAATCCTTTCCATCTACCCACCCTTACGGGGTCCTGGCGTCACACCCACAAACTGCCTCCAGGTGCCATTTAATGGCCATGATCCAGAGACTCACAAATGGATCTCAGAACTGAGCAGCTCACTATAGAGATGCATCTAGACCTCAATTATTTAAAATTTTAGAATTTCAGGAGCAGTATCTCATGCTATTCATAACAAGAAATACAACATAAATTATCTTGCATCTGCCTGTTGGGCAGGCTTGAGTGGTAAAAAAGAAAAAACGGTAAGCCCAAACTTTTAGTTGATATCATACAAATTATCTTGAAACAGCCCCAAGACCCTATAACATAAAAGCTAAAACTGTAACACTTCTATAAAAAAAAAAAAAGCTGGAGAAAACCTTTACAGTTTTAAGATAAGCAAAGATTTCTTAGAGGGAAACAAAAAAACATCAACCGTACAGATGATTCACGGAAACAAAAAAAATTACTCACATCATTGACTATTCAGGGAATGCAGATCAAAACCCACAGTGAGGGGCCGGAGTGATAGCACAGCGGGTAGGGTGTTTGCCTTGCACGCGGCCGACCCGGGTTCGATCCCCGGCATCCCATATGGTCCCCCAAGTACTGCCAGGAGTAATTCCTGAGTGCAAAGCCAGGAGTAACCCCTGCGCATCACTGGGTGAGACCCCAAAAAGCAAAAAAAAAAAAAAAAAAAAAAAACCCACAGTGAGATACTACTTTACACCAGTCAGCAACTCAGCCCCTACCCTATTTAAATTCACTGACTCAGGTCCTGTAAAATAAACTGATGAAAGATAGTGTAACAAAGGAAAAGGAAGCAGCTTATTAGCACAATTATCAAACATATAATTGGAGTGATAGCACAGTGGGTAGGGCGTTTGCCTTGCACTCAGCCAACCGGGGTTTGATTCCTCCTTCCCTCTTGGAGAGCCCAGCAAGCTACTCAGAGTATCCCTCCTGCACGGCAAAGCCTGGCAAGCTCTCCGTGGCATATTCGATATGCCAAAACAGTAACAACAAGTCTCATAATGCAGATGTTACTGGTGCCCGCTCGAGCAAATCGATGAGCAACAGGATGACAATGCTACAATAGAGCAGTGAATTTCTTCCATCAGAGTAACAGCACCCTGGGGCTGGAGTGATAGCATAGTGGGTAGGGCGTTTGCCTTGCACGCAGCAGACTCGTGTTTGATTTCCAGCATCCCATATGGTTCCCCAAGCACCACCAGGAGTAATTCCTGAATGCATGAGCCAGGAGTAACCCCTGAGCATCTCCAGGTGTGACCCAAAAATCAAAAAGCAAAAAAAACAGAGTAACTGCACCTGAAGAATGGTTGGGCTCAGGAGGTGAGTTTAGGAGCACGTGCATGTCCTCTCTGAAGGAGCTATCCAAAGTATCCCTACAAGTGATTTTTTTAATTAATTTTTTTAATTTTATGCTTTTTAATTGAGACACCGTGAGAACAATTACAGGGCTTTCAGGATCAAGTCTCAGTCATACAATGATCAAACACCCAACCCTTCACCAGTGCACATGATCCACCACCAAGAACCCCAGAGACCCTCCCTCCCTCTCCCCCTCTGCCTGTGTGGCAGATGATTTTCAATTAACTCTCTCCTTGCTATGATAACATTTAATTTTTGACAGAAAACTCACTATCATTATTTGGAGTTTCCCCCCCAACAGTCAGATGTGTCAGAATGGCATCATTAGATCGTATGTTTTCTATTGTTGATAACAATGAGCATATGATGTTGCATGGTCGTGAAATTGGCCACCCAGTTTTGGGATTCTGGTATTAAGTCCAGAGATATTTCCGCCAGCAGCCGCTGCATTCTGAGATTTGTTTGCATGCCTCTGGGATCATGATTGTTCAGGAGCGGAGGAGCTGTTCGTGGGAGGCCACTGGGGTCTCATTTGGGCAGGAAGCAGGGCCAGTTCTGCCCCCGCTCCCCCCATCACGAGATTCCCCATGCATCCCATCATTGCAAGCTCCTACCTCTCTGTCCAATTAGCACTAAACGGTGGCGGTTGCCATGCTGCCAAGAGGGGAAAAAGATGAGGACAGGGCCGGAGCGATAGCACAGCGGGTAGGGCGTTTGCCTTGCATTGCGGCCGACCCAGGTTCGATCCCCGGCATCCCATGTGGTCCCCCAAGCACCGCCAGGAGTGATTCCTGAGTGAAAAGCCAGGAGTAACCCCTGAGCATCGCTGGGTGTGACCCAAAAAGCAAAAAAAAAAAAAAAAAAAAAAAAAAAAAAAGATGAGGACAAAAACCCTTTCCCTCCCGGGGCTGCATGGGACCGTAGTTTAGTTCAAAGTCCACGAGTGGAGCTGCCCGCAGCCTCTGGGTTTCTGTGCCTCTACTATAATGTCCACTAAGGGGTGGTGGAGCCGTTCCTGAGCGTTTTCTTTGGATATCAGGAAAGGCTGCGCGGTTTGGAGAGATGTCACAGTCCCACAAACCGGAGCCATGTTAGTAGCTCAGTGTCACTGGGACTCCATCTGGAGAAGGCGGGGACTCTGCACCTTCTCCGTCTGGTGCCCTGGTGTTGTTGGCCCGGTCTGGGGTCCGGAGCATTCTCCAGCTTGCGGTGCCGCCGTCCCGGGTTCTTGCTGCTGACTGTTGCATCAAAATGACCCTAAGGGTAGCTTGAGGGCATGATTTCCAGCAGCAGGGCAGGCTGGAGACTGGGCTGGCCTACCAGTGATTTTTGACCTAAAAAGTCAGTACCTTCCAGAAAACCTGAAAGCATTTGAGGTGGCCGGGCGTGAAACACGCCCTGTTGTGCATTTGGCTGTTCTGCAGGCCACACCATGCAGGGAGTTTCTGACCAACAGCCTCTCTCATGTGCAAGTTCACATGTGAATGCCCGCTGAGCCTAAGGGAGCCCCTGATCTGGCGGGGAAGACGCGTGTAATGCAAACAGTGTGATGCCTGTGCGATGGCTGTGGTAGGACGGACAGAAGCGGGAGAGTGCACTCAGCAGACGCTCCCAGCAGCCTCTGCGGCAGGCACAGGGCTTTGAGTTGGGCCGGGGACTCAAAGGTTCAGAGATTCAGTGGCAGGTTCAGAGAAGCTGAGCTCGACCTTGAGAAACCAGGTTGGGTTTTATCTCCTAGACATGGAAAATCTGCTGTATCAAGTTTGCGCGTAAGAAAACCTCCCTGGGGCCAGAGCGATAGCACAGCGGGTAGGGCGTTTGCCTTGCTCGTGGCCGACCTGAGTTCAATCCCCGGCACCCCATATGGTCCCCCAAGCACCGCCAGGAGTGATTCCTGAGTGCAGAGCCAGGAGTAACCTCTGAGCATCGCTGGGTGTGACCCAAAAAGCAAAAAAAAAAAAAAAAAGAAAAAGAAAAGAAACCTCCCTTGCAAGCCAGAAAGATAACTCACACGCCTGTCGGGAGCACATGCTTTGCCAGGCGGCCCAGGTACCACTGCCAACATCACCTGGTCCCCCAAGTACCCTCAGAAATGACCCCCGTGTGCTGCCCAAAGCACGGGAACCCTAGGGCTGGAGAGACAGTGCAGTTGGTAGGACACATGCCTTGCATGCAGCTGACCTGGGTTCGATTCCCTACATCCCACATGACCCCCCCCCACGCACCACAGGGAGTGATCCCTGAGCACAGAGCTAGGAGTAACTCCTGAACAACATTACCAAGTGTTCACCCCCATAAATAAATAAATAAATAAATAGATAGATAGATAGATAGATAGATAAATAAATAAATAAACAAGGCCAGAGGAAATAGTATAAGGCAGTTGCCTTACAAGTGACTGATTCTGGTTCGTTGCCCCTGTACCACGTATGGTCCTCTAAGCACTGCCAGGAATGGCTCACCCCCGCCCCCCATAAAATATTAAAATATCTAACAAATGGTACTAGAGCCTTGAGAAAACCATATGCAAAGATAAATTTTTAATTTTACAACATACACAACTGACCACTGTGACCTGGGTGGGTCAGTTTCCTCTGGTCACGACGTCCTGGAGTCCTGGTTATATATAGCATCCCCGCCCACTCCGCATGCCCGCGTCTTAAGCATTTTATTCTAAATGCAATTTAGACATTTTAGTCTTTTCCCTGAGATCCGTGTGGGCGGTTCTTCTCTCAGTTTCTTCTCTCTGGAGTTGACAAGTGGCAGTAGGGGCAGAACAGGTGATCACAGGGGCCCTCAGCAGCTCCCGCCTTCAGTAGCCACTTGGTCGTGGCATCTTTTGGTGGTTCTTACCCCACATCGGATGTCTGACTGGGAGAGAGCTCCTTGGCACTGGGACGGAACCGCACCAGAGGGGTTGGGTGGGGTTGAGGGTGTTGAAGACAATACACTAGGTAGGGCAAGTGATGCCTCTACTCCTGTCTCCAACCAGTAGTGTATGTTTTAAGAAGAGCGCTCGATGGGCTGAACACGTGCACAGCAGGCAGGAGGCTACAATTCCATTCCCAGGGTGACATGATCCTGGGGCGTTGCTAGGTGCGACCTCCAAGCAAGGAACCTGTAGGGTTGCTGAACGCTGCTAAGAATGCCCCCCACCCCAAAACCAAAATTAAGTTTACCTGTCTAAGATGAAGGAACAAGGATCAATTTTGAGAACTGAAAGCACTCAAAAAAAAAAAAAAAGCCAGATGAAACGTGTGTTTGAAAGTTTACAAAACATCGGCTGTCAGGCACACGATCCCCAGAAGCAGGGAGCCAGCTGGGAGGACGCTGGCAATGGCTCCGGCCTCCTGCCCGGACAGTGTCTGCAGGCTGCGCGCAGGAAGGGAGAGCAGGTGGACCCAACTGTCCTGCTGAGCTGGGGACAGACAGCCAGGAGCCGATGGAAGCCGGGGTGGCCGGAGGTGGTAGACTCAGAGCCCGGGGAGCAGAGAGGCTCTGGGCCCACATGCTCAGTGCTCACATCAGCAGCAGGTGAGGAGACGGAGGCCAGGAAAGAACCACCTCGAAGGAGCAACACAGACGCCCCCAGAGCTGGGAAGAGACCGTGTATTCTCCTAGCTACAACAAAGAATCTTGCCATTCTTGGCGCGGAGGGTGGAGTGCTGAGCAGAGTTTGCTTCAGGAGGGAGGGATACTGCCCTCTGCCCACAGGGAGAAGCAGAGAAAGTCGCAGGGCAGCCAAACTCTGAATTCCTAAATGTATACCAGACCAAAGTTCTAGAAATTTGCCAGACGTTTTACACACACACACACACACACACACACACACACACACACACAATTGGTATCCAGCAGGCAACCATCTAACTGGAACTTTTTTTTTTTTTTTTTTTTTTTTTGCTTTTTGGGTCACACCCGGCAATGCACAGGGGTCACTCCTGGCTCATACACTCAGGAATCACCCTGGCGGTGCTCAGGGGACCATATGGGATGCTGGGATTCAAACCCGGGTCGGCCTTGGGCAAGGCAAACGCCTACCTACTGTGCTATTACTCTAGCCCCCTTAACTGGAACTTTTCTTGTTTTATATTTTTGGTTTTGTTCTTGCTTTTATTTGGGGACCACATTCAGGGGTGCTCCGGGATCACTCCTGGTGGGGCTCTAGAGACCATATATCGTGCCAGGATTTGACCCTGAATCAGCTCTGCAAGGCAAGCACTTTACCCCTGTACTATCTCTCTAGCCGGCAGATAGAATCTTAAAGAAGTAACAAGTGGGACTGCATCAAACACAAAAACTTCTGTGCAGCAAAACAAACTCAAACTAAAAAGATACCCTATTGAGCGGAAGTGAATATTTGCACGCAGTACATCAAATAAAGAGATAATATCCAAGATCTACAAGGTACAGAGTTCAACAACAACAACAACAAAATCCCAAAAAATAAAAATCCAGCAACCCCATCCAATATTCGGTTGAAAGGAACATATTCCAAAGACAAATAGGTGACCAGTAGCATTTGAAAAAGTGATCATATCCAGTGATAAGGAAAATACAAATCAAAACTCTGAGATATCATCTCACACTAGTGAGAATGGTACATATCAAAAGGCCCAGATACAGCCTATGTCAGCTGGGTTGTGGTATGAAGAACCCCTCATCCACTGTTGGTGGGAAGATCATATAGTGCAATCTCTATGGAGAGCAATATGGAGATTTCCCACAAAAGTTGGCATTGCAGTGACTTGCCTTGCATGAGTCTGACCTGGGATTTATCCCAGCACCCCATTTGATCTCCTGAGTCTGCTGGGAGCAAACCCTGAGTGCAGAGCCAAGAGTAAGCCTTGGGAACAGATGGGTATGCCCCCAAGCCCAAAAATAAACAAATGAACTTCCATGCAACCCAGTGATACCACTTCTTGGCATCTATCCCTAAAACACAGATACCTTAATTTGAAAGGATGTAAGTTTATTGTAGCACTTGGTACAACAGCCAAGATATGGGAACGACCCAAATGCTCAAGTATGGATGAAATGAATCAAGAAATTGTTGTATGGGACACAGCAGGTAGGGCCTGCCCTGCACGTGGCTGAGCCGGGTTCAATTCCCAGCATCCAATATGGTCCCCTGAGTACCACCAGTAGTAATTCCTGAGTGCATGAACCAGGAGTAACCCCTGTGCATCACTGGGTGTGACCCAATAAAGAAAAAAAAAAAAGAAATTGTGTATATATACACACAATAGGGACTGGAGCAATAGTACAGCAGTTAGGGCATTTGTCTTGCACACAGCCAACCTGGATTCAATCCCCGGTATACCATATGGTCCCCTAAGCACCACCAGGAATAATTCCTGAATGCAGAGCCAGGAGTAGCCCCTGAGCCTCGCTGGGTGTGACCCAAAAAGCAAAAACAAAACAAAAGCACACACATGCAATGAAATACTATGCAGTTCCAAGAAAAGAAAAATACCATTTGCTTCCACATGTATGGAATTAGGGGGCACCATGCTGAGTGAAGTCAGGAGAGTGACAGACGCAGAATGATCTCTCCTGTGTGCAGGATTTAAAAAGTGCACGGTAAGGGGCAACAAATGACTAGGGGCAGCAGTAACAACAAAATGGTCCACAAAATCAAGTTGGGATAAGGAATGAGGTGAGGTGGAAGGTTGAACAGGAATGGTTTGGGGGACTTTGGTGAGGGGTAGCAGATACTCCACTGGTGGGTGTGGTGTTGGAATGATGTATACATGAAACCAGCCAGCGACAAGGGTGTAGTAAATCACAGTTCCTCAATAAAGATGAAAAATATACCGTCATTAGGATAGACTCGAATCCAAAATGAGGCGTGCCCAAGGGAAAAGAGAAAAGCACACGTACCAACACGCACAGAGGCAAGACACTGAGGATGCAGGGGTGGCCCGTGTGGACTTGAGGATGCTCTCTCCATCCTCAGGCCCGGGGAGAGGCCTGGGGCATGTCGTCCCCTCAGCTCTCAGAAGGGCTCAGAATCAGTCCTACCCACACATTGGTTTTAGCCTCTTGTTCTCAGGAACTCCCAGGGAAGAAAATCCTCTGGTTTAAACCACCTCCCTCCGAGAGAATGTAGTCTTGCTGGGCATGAGCTCTGTTATATTACACGCTACAACTACTTCCTATCTTAGTATTTTGAATTTCTTGTGTCCAGGGACAAAATAGCAAGAAGGCCATCTTGGCAGGGATAATTGACCCTGATACACGGGTCAGCAATCCCGAATTGACTCAAGGCTATTTCTTTTTCTTTTTGGTTAGTTTCGTTTGTTTTTGTTTGGGGGCCATACCCAGTCGTGATTTATTCCTGACTCTGACTCAGAGATCACTCCCCTGAGGGCTCAGGGGACACTCTGGTGTGACAGGGATTGAACCTGGTCCAGCTATGTGCAAGACAAGTGCTCTACCAGTCGTACTACTGCTCTGGCCCTAAGGCAATCTCTTGATGATGCAAAAAGAATGAATTCACTTTTTCCCCAAGATGTATACTATTAATGTTCTTTAGTGATAATCCCTAGATCTAAATTAGTTTCTCTATTAAACTAGTTTGTTTGCTAGTGCCAGGGATCAAACTCAGGGTCTCCACCATGCAAGGACAAGCTCGACCACTGAGCTACATCCCCTCTGCCCCTTTGTCAGGTAGATTTTAAAGAGCATTACCTTGGGGCTGGAGCGATAGCACAGCGTGTAGGGCCTTTGCTTTGCACGCGGCCAACCCAGGTTCGATCCCCGGAATCCCATATGGTCCCCCAAGCACTGCCACGAGTGATTCCTGAGTGCAAAGCCAGGAGTAACCCCTGTGCATGGCCAGGTGTGACCCAAAAAGAAAAAAAAAAGCATTACCTTATGCAGAGCGTACAGCAAGGATGACAGGGCATGCAACTGAAGAGGAATAAAAAAGGAAATTTGGGCTAGAGAGGTAGTGCCTGCTTTGCCAGAGGCACAGCCAGATTCACTCCCTGCCCTTGTCAGGACTGATGGCTGAATACAAAGCCAGGAGCACAGACTTGAGTGCAGCTGGCTGTAGGACCCCCCCTCCCACAAACAAACAAACAAACAAAATACAAAAACAAAAATTTGACTTCAGTATGAAAAATGTCTCAGATTTTTGTCGCCAGCTGTTTGCATAACGCCCACTGTAAATCAATAATTGAATGTTAAGTAGTAAGTGATCAAATGAACAATATTTTTGAACATGTAACAGGATTTCCCATAATTCCAAGTTTGATGTTTTTGAAATGCTATCTGAGTTTGAACACGGCTAAAATGTTTCTCCACTCCCAAAGCTGAAGACTTTCATATACATCCTGTGTTTTATGCATCTGTCTCTTTAAGAGAGCATTGCTGAATGTTAAATCAATTCAACTTGCTCTCCTTACAGTAAGATTTGTACTGTGGTCAGAATTCATACTTCAGGGAACAAAGCTCCTCCAGATGCTTTTGACACGGAGCCAGTTTGGAGGGTGACTGTTTTAGCTCACTCCCAAGTCTCTTAGGTTACCAGCAATGTTACTTCTTTTTCAAACATTCATCCCGGGAGACGGAAGACTAGGTAATTTTCAGCTGTAACTTTCTATCCTGAGTGTAAATATTTGTATGTAATGGGGAAGTACTTCAAGGGAACAACAGCCAAGGTACAAATCCTAATTTATTCTTTGGCAAAAAGAGGGGAAGTCATTTATAACTAAAGATTAAAATCTGATTCCCATTTAGGATAAACATGGCATTTTAGTTGAGGTCATTATTTGGAACTGGGTGACAAATCTCAATCATCAAAAGACGTTTCAGATTTGAGTATTTTTAATATTCACGAACATCTCCGTTTCTCCCCATGCGGAGCTGGATGGGCCTTGTGTTGAGGTTATTTCTGTTTGCAGAGAAAACTAGCTTGAGCTCAAGGGATCTGTTGGTTCCTGTAACCGGAGACTCAGGATGGTGCCGACTTTAATATAGCTGCCGTTGGGGGCTGGCAAAGACTGAGGGGGGGCTTTCTCCCACACCCAGGGCTCAGTTCTGCAGACTCTCTTCAGGAGGTGGGTAGGAGGGTCAGTGCCAGCTGTCCTTTCCCCGCCCAGGAGAGAGGGGGCTGGGCACACCCAGTGTTGCTCACATTCTGCCTCATTCTGTGCTCAGAAGTGACTCCTGGCGGTGTGCAGTACCCTATGGGGTGCCTGGGTTCGAACTTGGGCACCTAGGCATACACGCCAGACCTTTGAGCTATTTTCCTGGCCCCAGTTATATATTGTGGGGTTTAATTATAAGTATCAGTCCTCAATTCTCGTGAATTTTACTATTTAAAAGAATAGATGAGGCCCCTCTCCCCGCCCCGAGGAGGCCCCGAGTTGCCGCCCACGAACGGCTCCTGGCTCCTGGATCCAGAGGCACACAGACCAACCTCCAACCTCGGAACCCATGGGAGACTTATTCTGGAAAGCTGTGTAACTGTTCTCATTGTGATTCAATTAAAAAAAAAAAAAAGAATAGATGAGGAGCTGGAGCAATAGCACAGTGGATAGGGCGTTTGCCTTGGCCACGGCTGACCCAGGTTCGATTCCCAGCATCCCATATGGTCCCCTGAGCACTGCCAGGAGTAATTCCTGAATGCAAAGCCAGAAGTAACCCCTGTGCATTTCTGGGTGTGACCCAAAAAGCAAAAAAACTAAAAAAATAAAAGAATAGATGATGGGTGTCATGTGGTTTGGCTGTGTGCAAGGCTAAAATGCCCTACCTGCTGTACTATCGCTCCAGTTCCATGCACAAATATTTTTAAAATTGCTGTTACTGAGAGAAGATGGTACAGGGTTTAAGGCACTTGCTGCAGCAAACCCTGATTCAATCGTCAGAATCACAGGGTCCCCTGAGCATCCCAGGTACAGCTCTGAAGGCCTACAAGCACTACTGGCGTAGCCTGAGTAATCCCCAGCATCGTTGGGCTTTGGAAGCACCAAATTCTGGGGCCCTGACATTGAACTGCAGGCCCAGCTGGCCAAGAATTGTCTGGAGGGTCCCCAGGCCTCCTGAGTGCCATTAGGAGCCCCCCACCCCCACACACAAATGTTTCCATTATGGAATAAATGTGATACTGATTTGCCCAATGATTAAAATTCCATCCAAGCAGTGGATCTGAATTTAGAAATGACATGACATAGAAGGTTTCTATAATATGCTAAAATGTGAAACTAATTATGAACTTGAAGCATAGGACTAAAAGTGACATTCCAGAGCAAACAACGCATTTATTTCTAGGATCTAAAATACAAGAAGGAAAAAGAAAGAAAGAAGACTGGGGCCAGGGAGATAACTGTTAAGGGCTGGTACTCATGTTTTGCATGCTAGGGGCCTGGGTTCAATTCCCAGCATTGCTCTGTTTCCCGAGCACTGTCAAGATCGATGCTGAAACACTGTGTAAGGAGCTGCTTCATGAGCACCACTGGGTGTAGCCTCCAAGCAAACAAAGACTAGAGGTGAACTGGGAAATTCAGCACTTCAGTAAAATGTGCAACTTGCTGGGCCAGGCAATAGCGCTGCAGGTAGGGCCCTTGCCTTGCATGTGGATAACCAGGTTCAATCCCTGGCATCCCATATAGTCCCCCGAACCCATCAGAAGTGATTCCTGACTATGGGGGCTGGAGCGATAGTACAGCGGGTAGGGCATTTGCCTTGCATGCGGCTGACCCGGGTTCAATTCCCAGCATCCTATATGGTTCCCCAAGTACCACCAGGAGTAATTCCTGAGTGCAAAGCCAGGAGTAACCCCTGAGCATCACCGGGTGTGACCCAAAAAGCAAAATTTTAAAAAAAAGTGATTCCTGACTACAGAGCCAGGAGTAAGCCCTGAGCACTACTGTGTGTGCAAACCCCGCCTCTACCCCCCAAAAAAGTCCAGCATGCTACTAAAACGAATTAAAGCACATTTTCAATTTTCACTGTTTCGTGATGAAATTCAGACATCATAAAACATAAGGGGGCAATTAAATCTTACAAAGTATGAAAAGTATGCTAAATAGGGGCTGGAGAGATTTGCTTTGCACACAACCTACCCAAATTTGACCCTGACATCCCATATAGTCTCTGGAGCCCGCCAGCTGAGATCCCTGAGCACAGAGCCAGAAGGAACTCCTGAGCACCTCTGGGTCTGTGCCCACCCCCAGCCCGACTAAAAAATGTAGCTTGGGGGCTGGAGAGATAGTATAGCAGGTAAGGTGCTTGCCTTGCACAAGGCTGACCCAGGTTCAATCCCTGGCAAATAATATGGTCCCATGAGCCCACCAAGAGTGATCCTTGGGTGCAGAACCAGGAGTAACCCCTAAGCACCACCTGGTGTGGCCCCAAAACCCTCTCAAAAATATGCTAAATAGGGGCATATTTAGCACAATGCAGGCTGGAGCGATAGTGCAGTGGGTAGGGCTTTTGCCTTGCACACGGCCGACCAGGATTAACTCTTGTGCATTGCCAGGTGTGACCCAAAAAGCAAAAAATAAACAATATGCTAAATATACTACATCTTGTATGAAAAATGGTTGGATTCTATTTGGGCAAGGGGTCACACCCGCAATGCTCAGGGGTTGCTCCTGGCTCTGCACTCAGGAATTACTCCTGGTGGTGCTCAGGGGACCATGCGGGATGCCGTAGATTGAACCCAGAGTCTCCATGTGCAGGGCAAATGCCCTACCCGCTGTACCATCACTCTGGCACAGCAACTCAGGTTTTGTATGCAATTAAATAAATTATGGGATTTGTACTAAAATTATATATAAGAAATGACTTTTAAAAACATTGCTTTTAATAGTTGAGATTATTTAAATTATACCTCATCTCAACAAATGCTTTGTTTGAATTTCTAGGAGCAAAGTGATTCTCTTTTCTTTTTCTTTTTTATTTTTTTTTGCATTTTGGGTCACACCCGGCAATGCTCAGGGGTTACTCCTACCTCTGCACTCAAGAATCACCCCTGGTGGTGTTTGGGGGACCATATGGGATGCCGGGAATCAAACATGGGTCAGCCATACTATCTTCTGGCCAAGTGATTCTATAGGTGTTAGGAAAATCACAAAACCTGCAGCACAATGCAGGAAGGTCAGCAGTGATCAGGAGACATTATGCAACATCTGATTTCCAGATCTTGTACTTGACTTTATGGTGCTTTTTAAAAATATTTTTCTTTGTTTATTTGTTTTGAGGCCACACCTGGTGATGCTCAAGGCCCATTGCTGGTTCTGTGCTTGGGGAGCCAGCATATGGCAGTGATTGGAACTGAGCCTCCTGCACGCAAAGATGTACTCAGCATGCTGAGGGCTCTCCGGCCTCAACAGTGAAAATGGGTGATTTGAGGCAGTAGTGATAGCACAGCGGGTAAGGTGCTTGTCTTGCATTCTGACTCAGATTTGGTCCCCCGCATCGCATACAGTTCCCTAAGCACCACCAGAAATGATTCCTGAGTGCAGAGCCAGGAGCGACCCCTGAGCATCACCAAGTATGGTCCCCAAAACAAACAAACAACAACAGGTGCTGGAGCAATAGCACAGCGGGTAGGGCGTTTGCCTTGCACGCGGCCAACCCGGGTTCGAATCCCAGCATCCCATATGGTCCCCTGAGCACCGCCAGGGGTGATTCCTGAGTGCATGAGCCAGGAGTGACCCCTGTGCATCGCCGGGTGTGACCCAAAAAGCAAAAAAAAAAAAAAAAACAAAACATAGAATCAAAAATAAAATGGATGACTTGGCAGAGAGAGCCCAGCGGGCTGAGCGCAGGTTCTGTGAGCAGAAGGTCCAGATTTGATTCCTGGTCCCACCTGGTCCCTTGAGTACCACTGGGGCCCACCCTGGGCTCTGAGTTCTAAGCAGCCCCCCAAACACTGTTGGGTGTGCTCCCAAAACAAAACAAAAATCATGTTAAAAATAAAAATGAGGGAGCTGGAGCGATAGCACAGCGGGTAGGGCGTTTGCCTTGCACGCGGCTGACCCGGGTTTGATTCCCAGCATCCCCTATGGTCCCCTGAGCACCGCCAGGGGTAATTCCTGAGTGTAGAGCCAGGAGTAACCCCTGTGCATCGCCGGGGTGTGACCCAAAAAGGAAAAAATAAATTAATTAATTAAATTAAATAAATAAAAATGGATAACTTGGCGCTGAGGAGGCGGCACAAAGGCCTTCCAGCACAGCACAGTCTCCTCAGAACAGCCAGGAGTGACTCCCTGAGCACAGAGGCAGGAGTAGTCCCTGAGCACCATCAGGCATGATTCCCAAAACAAAAAAAGGTCAGAGCAGGAGGACAGCGGGCAGGGCGCTTGCTTGCATGTGGCCGGCCTGGTTCCATCCCCAGCATCCCACATGGTCCCCAAGCACCGCCAGGAGGAACGCCTGAGTTCAGAGCATAGAGTAAGCCTTGAGCTTTGCCAGGTGCACCTGCCCCCTGCCCTCCAGGAAAAAAAAAAAAAGAATGCAAAAAAATAAAACAAGTAGACCTTCCAAGTACCACTGGCCATGGCCTGTACTTCAAATGAGTCCTTTGACAGGGGCTCAGCAGCAGAGCTCATGCTATGCGGGGGTGAGGCCCCCAGTTGGATCCTTCGCAATGCAAAAACAAAGATAATTCTAGACTTTTTAATCTTGGCATCAGTAGTTTTAAAAACTCCCAACCCCAGGGCTGGAGTAATAGCACAGCGGGGAGGGCATTTGCCTTGCACGCGGCCGACCCGGGTTCGATTTCCAGCATCCCATATGGACCCCTGAGCACCGCCAGGAGTGATTCCTGAGTGCAGAGCCAGGAGTAACCCCTGTGCTTCGCCAGGTGTGATCCAAAAAGCAAAAATAAATAAATAAATAAATAAATAAATAAATAAATAAATAAAAACTCCCAACCCCCCATTTTTTTTTTGTTGTTGTTGTTTTTCAGCCCCAACCATAAAGCCCTGAGTACTGCTGGTATGGCTCGAAAAGCTAAATAGATGAATAAATAAAGAGTCAATTTTATGACCAAGGATGGAACTGACCTTTTGGTATTGAATGTAATATAGTGTAAACAGACGTGTTGACTTAAGGATGTTAAACCGCTAAAGTTATATAATGTTAAGTCCCAATATCACATCAATAAAAGTTTGGGGGTGGGGTCGGGAAGATAGTTCAAAGGGCTGGAGCATATGCTTTAACACCCCGAGTTTGGTCCCCTGACTTCACCTGCTCCGCAAAGCACAGGCTGAGTTCTACAGGTGTAGCCCCAACACACCCCGCCTCAATAAATAATTTTCTTTAAATGTTTTAAAAGGGGGGGGTGCTGGTGGTGGTAAAGAAATTCCTTCCCGTATATGCCTAAAATGGAACTTACATACAGTTCTAAAGTTCTTTCAATTAAAAATATTCTCTATTTGGGGCTGGAGCAATAGCACAGTGGGTAGGGCACTTGCCTTGCACACGGTCGACCCAGGTTCGATTCCCAGCATCCCATATGGTCCCCCTGAGCACCAACAGGAGTAATTCCTGAGTGCATGAGCCAGGAGTGACCCCTGTGCATCGCCGGGTGTGACCCCCCAAAAAAATCTCTATTTTACTAGGGATTCTATTTGAGGGTTGGCCCTAAATCACCTTTTTTTCCCCCTCCACAATATTCAAACACATTGCTGTAATCAGGATTGCTTTTTTAGTAGCTTTGGGCTTAGTATCTTGGCCTCTTGCCTGGTAGAGCTTACAATAAATTTTTTTTTTGCCTCCAGTGGCAAAAAAAAAAGGAAGAAGAAAATTAAAAAAAGAAAGGAAAAAAAGAGGAAGAGGAAGAAAGAGAAAGAAAGAAAGAAAGAAAGAAAGAAAGAAAGAAAAGAAAGAAAGAAAGAAAGAAGAAAGAAAGAAAGAAAGAAAGAGAGAAAGAAAGAGAAAGAAAGAAGGAAGGAAGGGAGGGAGGGAGGGAGGAAGGAAGGAAGGAAGGGAGGGAGGGAGGGGAGGGAGGAAGGGAGAAAGGAAAGAAAGAAAAGAAGGAAAGAAAGAAAGAAAGAAAGAAAGAAAGAAAGAAAGAAAGAAAGAAAGAAAGAAAGAAAGAAAGAAAGAAAGAAAGAAAGAAAGAAAGAAAGAAAGAAAGAAAGAAAGAAAGAAAGAAAGAAAGAGAAAAGAAGGAAGGAAGGAAGGAAGGAAAAAGGAAGGAAGGAAGGAAGGAAGGAAGGGAGGGAGGGAGGGAGGGAGGGAGGAAGGCAGGAAGGAGAGAAAGAGAGAAAGGAAAGAAAGAAAGAGAGAGAGAGAAGAAGAAAGAAAGAAAGAAAGAAAGAAAGAAAGAAAGAAAGAAAGAAAGAAAGAAAGAAAGAAAGAAAGAAAGAAAGAAAGAAAGAAAGAGAAAGAAAGAAAGAAAGAAAGAAAGAAAGAAAGAAAGAAAGAAAGAAAGAAAGAAAGAAAGAAAGAAAGAAAGAAAGAAAGAAAGAAAGAAAGAAAGAAAGAAAGAAAGAAAGACGAATTCAAATTCAACATTACAAGGCGGCCTGTTTGGGAAGCTTGTGTTCAGGGTAGAGGGAATGACCGAGGGCTGGGGCTTCCAGGCCGCTCTGGGTGGGGCGGGCAAGGCGGGCGCAAACTCAGAGCTCTCTCGAGATGCCAGCGGCCTTCCTTGCCTGGCCCCTCCCGAGGCTCTTCAGCAGTGTCGTGGCTGCTTCCAATTGCAGCCCGTTGTGGTGAGGCGGCAGGGGTCGGCGTTGGCGCTGCACACATGCCTGGGCGTTTGCTCCAGCTTCCCTGCGACGGCTGAGTGTGGGCCCCAGGCCAAGGCCTCGCTCTTGATCCAGGGGAGAGGAGTCAGCCGAAAAGGCACCCCGGGTCCCGGCCATCCCCAGCACTCAGGAGCGCCGCTGCGGTCAGTGGACAAGCACAGTGTGAGCCAAGAGGCGCAGCTGCCGTGACTCACCTGGACCCCGGCTTCCGTGGAAGGGCATCTTCTTCCCGTCCCCCCACCTCCCTTCCCTCTGCAGCTGTTTTGTCTGCAGTGGGCGGGGAGGTGCCCACCCTGGACCAGAGCCCGCACAGTCCGTGGCGGTGCTGGGGGCTCCCCAAAAGCAGAGGGATCCAGCTCATGACCTCCCACTTGCAAAGCACTTGCCTTCAGCAACTGAGTCAATCCCGGGACCCCTGAAAGTTCACGTAGACCACCTGTATTTTATCACTGGAGAAACGCAGGGGAAAGAGACAGTGATACATTTCAGAACCAGGCGTGATCTAAAATGTCACCCTAGGGGCTGGAGCGATGGCACACAGCGTGTAGGGCATTTGCTTTGCACGTGGCCGACCTGGGTTCAATTCCCAGCATTCCATATGGTCCCCTGAGCACTGCCAGGGGTGATTCCTGAGTGCAGAGCCAGGAGTAACCCCTGAGCATCGCCAGGTGTGGCCCAAAAAGCAAAATAAATTAATTAATTAAAATAGGGGGCCGGAGTGATAGCACAACAGGTAGGGCGTTTGCCTTGAACGCAGCCGACCCAGGTTCGATCCCCGGCATCCCATATGGTCCCCCAAGCACTGCCAGGAGTAATTCCTGAGTGCAAAACCAGGAGTAACCCCTGAGCATCGCTGGGTGTGACCCAAAAAGCAAAAAAAAATAAAAATAAAAATAAAATGTCACCCTATCATTCTTGGGCACATTTACTATGAAAACACAGGGTCGGTTTCTCACTTCTTGATTCTGAGCCTTGTGACTACTTGACCATTAGAATATGGAAAAATTGGGCTGAAGTGATAGTACAGTGGTAGGGCATTTGTCTTGCACGCAGCCAACCCGAGTTCAATTCCCAGCATCCCATATGTTCCCTGGAGCACTACCAGGAGTAATTCCTGAGTGTAGAGCCAGGAGTAACCCCTCTGTATCACCGGGTGTGACCGAAAAAGGACAAAAAAATAAAAAAGGCAAAATTAGGGCTAGGGAGATAGTACAGTGGTAGGACACCTGCCTTGCATGCGGCCACCTGGGTTTGAGTCCCTGCATGCGGCCACCTGGGTTTGATCCCGGCATCCCATATGGTCCCCTGAGCACCATCAGGAGAGATTCGTGAGTGCAGAGCCAGGAATAACTCCTGAGTATGGCCCCAAAACCAAACCAAAACCAAACAAAAAATCAAACCAATGCAAAGCAAGAGATTAAGGAATTTACCCAGCAGGCGGCTGTGGCTGCTGTAAGCCTTGTTCAATCTCCAAACCCCAAAGGGTCCCCCGTCCCTTCCAGGAGTGAGCCGGAAGGAGTGAGCCCCGAGTGCAGAGCCAGGAGTGAGCCCTGAGCACTGCTGGGTGTGCCTGCTAACCTGCAAAAAAGGGAAAAGAATATGCCTGAGCTCATAGCATATTTGTGCCATTTTCTCGACCTACACCTTTAAAATCTGCAGTTTAGGCATCCTGGTCCTTGGCTGCCACCTCGCATGCTGTGAGGAAGCCCCAGCAGCAAAGGGGACAGGTCATAGGTCAGTGTTAAGGCTGCCAGCCCCCTTTAGCTGCAGAAGGGGCAAGGGTGCCATGCTGATGGGGTCTGGACCTCCTCTATGCAGCAGGGACAAACTTAGGAGCCTTGTCCAAACTAACTGACCTAAATAATTTAAAACATTGAATTATTGAAAAATGTGTTTTAGGAGAGGGAAGGGAAAAAGGTGTTTTATATTCCAACACTGTTCAGGGGGCCTGGGGCCGCTTCTGGAGATTCATGTCCAACCAGGTCAGTTAGTTCAACGTTGCTGTGCGGGTCCTGCGGGGCTTGGGGCCCCTCCGGGGACATCTGCTGGTGCCAGGGATTCGACTCAGGTTCTCACTTGTGCTTGGCATGCGGGCCCCTAAGCCCCGGGCTATCTCCCCAGGCCAAATGTGCTGGGTTCTTTGATTTTCTTAGTGTGTGTTGGGGGTGGGGGGAGAGAGGGGCCACACCTGGCAGTGCTTAAGCCTTACTCCCGGCTCTGTGCTCAGGGATGATTCCTAACGGAGCTTGGGAGACCATATGTAGTGCGGGGTATAGCACCAAAGTCAGCTGCGGGTAAGTGCCTAACCCCTGTCCTTTCTCTCTGGCCCCGTTTTAAACTCCTACATGCTGAGATGGGAAGTTCTGGCAGAAAGGTGGAACAGTAGAGATGTTCTCTCCAAAGACAGCAAAGTGAGGTGCATGTGAAAACGGCAGTTCTTTTATTTATTTATTTATTTATTTATTTTTGCTTTTTGGGTCACACCCAGCGATGCTCAGGAGTTATTCCTGGCTTTGCACTCAGGAATTATTCCTGGCGGTGTTTGGGGGCCCATATGGGATGCCGGGGATCGAACCCAGGTCGGCCGCGTGCAAGGCAAGGCAAACGCCCTCCCTGCTATGCTATTGCTCCGCCCCCCCCTTTTTTTTGGAAATGGCAGTTCTTGAAGGGATCAAACGGTGGAGACTCAGCATTTGGGAGAGGGGCGGGGCTGGGCCACCCCCAGCCGTGTGATGGGTGCAGGGGATCTAGCCGGGGCCAGCCACAGGGCCGCCTTCCCCTCTGTGCCCTGCACTGCTAGAAGGAAAAGCAAGAGAGAACATCAGAGATGGCAGGAAAAATCCTAAGGCGATTTTGGTGCAGAGCAGCCCCGGAACCTCAGGACCCGAGAGCAGTGACTGTGGCCAGCTGTTCTGATGGTGGCAGGAGTCACTGGAATTCAGGGAGCCCAACAGGACGAGGATGCACGCAGGCCAGGGACACAGTGGGGAGGACTTACTTCCTCTACAGGGCACTGGCAGGCATCTAGCGGCGCTGGCCAGTACACTGAGCAGAGACCAGAGGACTTGAAATCAATCAGGAGCCAGCGCTGGAGGGTGACATGGCAGACACCTCCGCCCGCTGTTGGGGACGAGAGAGGACAGCAGACGCTCCTTACACACTGGCTCTTGCCCAGAGTAGTGACTGTCAGCTCTACAACCCCGCTGTCGCAGCTGGAGTTCAGTCTCAGGGAAGACCCGGTCACTGGACTATGTTGGGAGCTGAACTGGAGGGACCAGTGGAAACCGAGACCTGTCCCCACCCACTGAGCCATCCCAGGCATCGCCTTCCCTCTGGTGCTGGCTGTCTCTCGGAGTTCAAAAACATCCAGGAGAGGCGTTCGGAGAGATAGTGGAGGTTGCAGGGTGATGATTACCTTGCATGTGGCTGATCTGAGTTCAACCCCTGGCACTGGTATGGTCCCCCAAGCCCCACCAGGAATAATCCTCCCAAACAAACAAGAGTTTGTCAAGTTGCTGGGAAGAGTCCCAGGTCCCAACCCTGCTGTCACTCTCTTATGGGGTTAGACTGAATCCTGAGCTCAGCGTATCTATAGTAGGTGGCCCGGACCCACTCCCGACCTGTCTGGGGTCTGTGGCCTGTCCACCGGCTAAAGCTGCAGGACTCCGTTTGCTGTGTCGCCCCCTACAGTGACTGTAGGAACTGCAGGGCAGGACTGGAGCTGGAGGCTGCTGGAAAGGCCTCGCCCAGGAACGGGCTTCCAGGGAGAGGCTTGCAGGCCCTCCTTCAGCTCCGGAAGACAAAGGCTACACCTGAACTCTCCAGACTCTTCGTCTCTCCAATTTCCCAGGACATGTTTCCTTTCTCATTTTGTTTTGAGCTGTTTTGGGGCCAGCACCTGGCTCTGCTCTGGGGGCTGACTCCTGGCTCTGCCCTCAGGGATCACATATGTACTATTCCTTTGCAACAATGTTTCCCTTCTTAACGCATGGAATCACATTGTTGTGTTTGTCGGGGTTTACAATGACTAATAAATATACAAAACAGAAAGAAGCCTGTTCTCAGTCCAAGAAAAAAAAGACAGCAAACTGAAGGAGAGGAGGTGTTTGCCAAAGATCTGTCTCAGTAAGAGGTTAATATACAAGGCGTGTGAAGAAATGCGGGTCAAGGCACTGGAGCGATAGGCCAGCAAGTAGGGCATTTGCCTTGCACCCAGCCCATCCAGGTTCAATTACTGGCACTGCCCGGAGACCCCGCCCGAGTCATCCCTGAGGGCAGAGCCCGGTGTAACCCTTGAACATAGCCAGGTGTGGCCCCAAGCAAAAGAAAATGATGGGAGAGAGAACTCAAGGGAAAGCACACACGCCTTGCAAATTCCCAGTTCCTCTGTCCCCTCCCCGCCCTTCAGAGCAGCACAACGCAGCCCAGAGCCCCACCCAAGCACTGAAGGTGGCCTGTACAGCAGGATCCAGGGTCACTGGGAGTGGACCCCCGGGCCCCGAGTACCACTGGGTCAGACACCCTACAACTGTTCATCAGCACTTTTTTAGGGAAATGCAAATCAAAATCACAGTGACATACTGTATCAGGCCTGTGAGTATGACGCATTAAAAACAATTCTGGTGAGGGGCTGAGGGAAAGCAATGGGCTGGGAGAGGTCTAGGTTCCATCCCCAGCGTCTGTGGTTCCGGGACCTTCAAGCCAGGAGTGGTCTTGGAGCACTGCAGGGTGCGCCCGGTCCCAGTTCCCCAGAAATATGTCTAATGACTGCTTAGGCTGGCAAGGTTACAGAGAGAAAGGCACTTCTATGCAATTTGGTGGGAATATAAATTGGTGGGATTCTTTTGGGGGAAAAAAAAAGTCTTCCAAGTCTACATCGGCATAGCTCAGTAACAAATGTGAAATCAGTACCTGGAAAGTCCTATGCAAGGCAATATCAATATTTATCTCAGTGTTACAGTGGTTAAGAGGTGGAAGCTACTAAGTGCCAGCTACAAATGGAAAGGAGAGTGGAATAAGCACACAATGGAAAGCTGAGCCCTTGCCATTCACAGCAAAACGGAAGATGCTCCAGGGGATTATACAAAGTGAAGTAAGAAGAAAAGCAAACATTGGATGCTCTCATTTATGTACAGTAGAAGGAAGCAAAGAAAATGGTTGGACAAAAGAAAAATAGGGCTGGAGAGATGGCCCTGGGGTTCAGCTAGCCCAGGGGTTCAAGCAAGACCCTTGCTTGCACACAGTGGACCCTGTGACCTTTGAGCTGGGAGTACCCCCGAGCACCACCTGTGTGACCCAGCCCCCCAAACTACAACAAAACACCAGCCTTGTAGACATCAACCATGGAATCAAGATTTCCAACGCTCTTTCGGCAGCTATGAGTGGTGGTGGGACTGGTGTTGAAATATCGACTGTAACCAAACTGAGAGAGTATGGGGGAAATTGTCTGCCACATGGCCAGGGGAAGGGTGGGGACAGGAGGGGGAGGGGAATACTGGGAATTTGGGTGGTGGAAAATGTGCACCGGTGGAGAGATGGGTGTTTGATAATTGTATGACTGAAGTTTAAACATGAAGCTTTGTAACTGTATCTCACAATGAATCAATAGAAAGGGGGGAAATAATAATAATAATAATAATAAATAGCATTGTAGCACTGTCATCCCGTTTTCATCGATTTGCTCGAGCGAGCACCAGTCCCATCTCCATTGTGAGACTTGTTGTTACTGTTACTGTTTTTGGCATATTGAATACGCCATGGGTAGCTTGCCAGGCTCTGCCGTGCGGGAGGGATACTCTCGGTAGCTTGCCCAGCTCTCCAAGAGGGAGGAAGGAACCGAACCTGGGTTGGCCGCATGCAAGGCAAAAATGCCCTACCCGTTGTGCTATTGCTCCAGTCTATTCTGAATGTCAATTTTATTATTATTATTATTATTATTACTTTCATAATAATAAAATAATAAAATAAAATTGACATTCAGAATAGAATATAAAAAATAAAGTAATGTGGAGTTCATGCCCAATTCAATCAGCTTAATCAATGGCTGAATAAATAGCAGTACTCCTACATTATTAAAAAAAAAATTTCCAGAGCTTGCATGGAGGAGGTCTACTGGATATTGGTGAGTGCTTTTTTATTGAGATATAAGAGTGAGAGAGAGAGAGAGAGAGAGAGAGAGAGAGAGAGAGAGAGAGACAAAAAGTCTTTAAGTTAGATGATAAGCTACAGAGCACTTAGGAAGGACAATGGTACTCACATCTTTGCTGTAGTGGCCGTTGGGTTTGGTGTGCCTGGGGTCTGCACACTAGGTTTTGGCCTTTGTGTGCCTCGGCCTTTCGGGGGGAGTGCTGGGGGTCTCTCTGTGCTGGGGCTCGACCAGGCACAGAGCTCAGGGCCTCAGGCATCCAAGGCAGGCGCCACCACGTCCCCAAGCCCCATTCATCACCTCTCTATTGAGAAATTGCTCCTGCAAACTATAGTTATTTACGAAGGAAGAACTTGGTGCAGATTACCGGAATTATTAATGGAAATGGTTAGGAACCAGGTAATTGTAATTTCCTGGATCTAAAGCTAGGGAGTTATAGATTAGTCCTCTCCACACCCCAGCGTGCTCCTGGGAACTCTGCAAAAACAAACCAAAAAAAAAAAATAAAAAACCTGGTAAATGCACAGATGCGAAGTATTGATGTCTTCAACTGCATTGTTCTCTTTCTAGACGAGGTTGAATACTGAAATCAATAGATAAAAATGCTGACCAAAAACAGAATAAGAAGGGGCTGGAGTGATAGCACAGCGGGTAGGGCATTTGCCATGCATGCAGATAACCCGGGTTCGATTCCCAGCATCCCATATGGTCCCCTGAGCACCGCCAGTAGTAATTCCTGAGTGCAGAGCCAGGAGTAACCCCTTTGTATTGCCAGGTGTGACCCAAAAAGCAAAACAACAACAACGAAACAGAATAAGAAGGTCAAAATTGTAACTCAGTTTCAGAGTATATGCTTTGCATAGACTCCAGTGTTTGTTTTTTGGTGTGTGTGTGTGTGTGTGTGTGTGTGTGTGAGCACTCTAAGCACTGTTCTGTGGACTCTAACTCTGGACTGTGTGTGTGTGGGGGGGGCGGGTGTATAGTTGAATCCAGGTCACTGCATGCAAGGCCAGTGCCTTACTTGCTGTATGATCACTCTGGTTTTACAGCCCCTGGGTTTTATTCACAGCAACACACACCCTCTACCAAAGAAAAGAATGAAAATTAAGGTGTTTTATTATATTGCATATATTACTAAATCAGAGTGATGCTGACAATTAACAAAGAGAGGAAATGATGAAAGATATAGATTGTTAGGATTTCAATTTTTCATTTGGGAACATTGAGGGGCCAGGGTTGTAGTTCAGTGGTAGAGCATTTGCCTTGCGTGTATGAGGCTCTGGGTTCAATCCTGGCAGTGCTGAAAAAAAAAAATTAGTGGGGAAGGGGTAAAAAGAATATTTTATAAATGATGTAGTCTCTTGTGTTGGATTACAGTTCTAGGTTTAAATTTTTTTTTCTTTTTTGGGTCACACCCAGCTTGTGCACTCAGGAATAACTCCTGGTGGTGCTCAGGGAACCATGTGGGATGCTGGGGATAGAACCCGGGTCGGCCACGTGCAAGGTGAATGCCCTACCCGCTGTGCTATCACTCCAGCCCCCATCTAGGTTTAACTTTGGATTGTTCTTTATCCTCCCACAGAGAGTTTAGGCTTATTGAGTTACTCTCATCACAGTGCTCCCAAGGCATACTCAATTCCATCAGGCGCTCCCAATCCTCTGTGTTTATCTTTAACCTCTTCTTTGTGCTCTTCTTCCCCCATCTGTTAATCACATAGACCCCAAATCAGACCCTGTAACTTGTAAAGTCAAATTCTTCTGAAGGCTTTGGATTTTGTGTATGTAAGTGAAATATTGCTTTTCTCTTTCCCTTATGTCCTTTGTACAGTTTATTTTAGAGCAATTTTCTTTTTGTATGGACATAGGAAGACCGTAATGCTATGCTTTTATAACATGGGAATTAATTGATTCTGAATAATATTTACTCCTGGTGTCTGTCATATTTACTTGACTTAAACTTCAGTTTCCCTTAGCTCCTAACACCCCAAAAGGCTGATACTGGCAAGGTACTTGGATGGACCTTGGACAAGCCATAAGCTACCCTGGTATCAAAAAGGGACAGGCTAGGGGCTGAAGCTATAATGCAGCGGGTAGGGTGTTTGCCTTGCACGTGACTGACCTGGGTTCAATTCCCAGCATTCCATATGGTCCCCCAAGCACTGCCAGGAGTAATTCCTGAGTGCAAAGCCAGGAGTCTGTGCATCACTGGGTATGACCCAAAAAACAAAACAAAACAAAAAACCAAAAAGGGATAGGCTAAGTGCCATAAGAAGTATAATAAGTTAAAAGCACGGTCATGGAACAAACTGACATGACCCCAGAAAGAAGTGACTGAATAAGAAGGACCCTGCTGGAGTTAGGAAAAACTAACCTGGCCTGAGGACCTTAGTGTGGGACATACAGCGAGATGTCCACAGGAAGATCCACCTTTAAGCTTAGTGAATCTCTTACTGCAGAGCCTGGCAAGCTACCGTGGCGTATTCGATATGCCAAAAACAGTAACAACAAGTCTCACAATGGAGATGGGACTGGTGCCCGCTCGAGCAAATTGATGATGAAAAGCGGAATGACAGTGCGGCAGTGCTACTGTGTTCATACAAAATGACTAGAAATATTATTGAGAAATAAATTAAAGATGATTATTGCAATGAATTACTAGCTAAGGAAAGGAGAGAGCAATATGCCTTTAGGTGTAATTCCACCTGTGGGCAGATCTCCTAGTAGGGATCTAGAGTGCTGAGCCCTTACTTGAGATTCTGTCCTTGGGTGAATCTCCTTGAAGAACTTCCCCTGAAGGAAGGGCTTTACATCTGTTCGTTGATTATGATAATATTTAACCACACCTATATGTAATTGCTACCCCAAGCCCTTTATGATTTCTCTCTATAACTTGAATAAGACCTGAATAAACGATACTTAAATAAATGGCCACTGGTGGCCCCCATTCCTTTGTGGTCGGTGGTCTGCTGGGTGACCTGTGATCGTTCAGATCCCCGAGGGGATCTGAACAACAACACTCTTGTAAAAGGAGAACAATAAAAATGTTGGAGAGGTAGGCTGGAGAGATAGCACAGCGGGTAGGGCGTTTGCCTTGCACGCGGCCGACCCGGGTTCAAATCCCAGCATCCCATATGGTCCCCTGAGCACGGCCAGGGGTAATTCCTGAGTGCAGAGCCAGGAGTAACCCCTGTGCATCGCCAGGTGTGACCCAAAAAGAAAAAAAAAATGTTGGAGAGGTGATTACTCCAGTGATGCTCTCAAAATAGTCAAAATTAAAGTGTTAAATGTCATTGAAGGGGCTGGAGAGATAGTACAGCAGGTGAGGCACTGCCTTGCATGTGGCCTCTCAGGTTCAATTCCCAGCATCACATTTGGTCGTCTGGGTCCCATTAGGAGTGATCCCAGGGCCAGGAGTGAGCTCAGAGCACTGTTGGATGTGGTCCCAAAACAAAATAAAGTAATTGAAAGTCAGAGAGAACTACCTGACTGGGGTCTAAGGCACTTTTCCAAGCAGCTAACCCCAGTTCTGTCCCCAGCACAGCATAGGGTGGTCCCCAGAGTCCCACCAGGAGGGATCCCTAAATACAGAGTCAGGAGCAAGCCCTGAGCACTGCTGGGTGTGTCCGCCCAACACCACCACCAAAAAGGTTAAAAAAGTCATTCTATTTACTTAACAGGCATCACCAACCACCACTAGCTCCCTTGACTCCCTTGACCCCCTCCATGTTGAAAGATGTCACTTCCCTCCCCCAAGGTCCCCAGCAGCCCTCTCTTTAAGTCCTCCCCTCCCACAAACCATTGTGTGGGTCCGTTCTCCCATCACATTGCCTTTGGCTCTTTGTTGCTCCCTCCTTGTGTATCTTTACGTGTCATGTATGAGGGATCATTCAGTAATAAATGAATCTTTATTTATTTCTCTCTCTTTTCCCTGACTGACTTCACTTGGCATGAGATCTCCAGTTCCATCTGTCATGGTAATTTGCATGATTTGGGTTAGAAGCAAGCCTTTAACACTTAATTTTCTAATTTTCTCTGACATTTATTGGGGGGGGCAAAGTTGGGGGACTACCACCCTACACAGACACACAGACACACACAGAGACACACAGAGACACACACAGACACAGACACACACACACACACACACACACACACACACACACACACACACACACACACACACACACACCCCCCAAAGCAGCGCTGTGGGAATGGAAGAAGTGACAGAAGATCCGGGAAGTGGTGGCGGACTCACATGCAAGGTTTGCATCCTACTCCCGAGCTATGTTCCTGGCTTCCCTTGTCACCTACAAGACGATGCTGCTGTTTCAGGAGCTAGGAGCAATAATTAGACACTGGGGCCAAGCTGTGGCCCAGTGGTAGGGCACTTACCTTGCACCTGTGAGGCCCTGGTTAGATTCCCAGCATCACGTGGTTCCCTGAGCACCACTGGGAGCAACTCCCAAGCACTGAGCCAGGCAGAGCCCTCGAGACCACTGGATATGGTCCCCAAAATATAAAAACAACAACAACAACAAAATGAACTACGGTGACTGCAGAAATGGTACGTCAGGGGCTGGAGTGATAGCACAGCGGGTAGGGCGTTTGCCTTGCACGCGGCCAACCCGGGCTCGAATCCCAGCATCCCATATGGTCCCCTGAGCACCGCCAGGGGTAATTCCTGAGTGCATGAGCCAGGAATGACCCCTGTGCATTGCCGGGTGTGACCCAAAAAGCAAAAAAAAAAAAAAAAAAGAAGAAGAAGAAATGGTATGTCAGACAGGGCACTTGCTTTAACATGTAGCTGGCCTGGGTTCAATCCCCAGCATCCCAGATGTACCTTCAGGAGTTGATTCCTGAGTGGCGAGCCAGGAGTAAGCCCTGAGTACCCACCACGGGGTGTGGCTCCCCACCTCTCAAAAAGAGAATGATAACAAAATATGTTACTTTACATTTTGTACTAGATATTTGTTTATCCCCCACCCCTCACTTCTCTCTGTGTGGTGGTAACATCTGGCATTTGTGCACTTGTAGGGGGCGCCGAGGATCATGCCTGGTGATTTGGGGTGCTCCTGGGGATGGAACTGGGGCTCCGCACTTTCACGGCAGGCCCCCGACTGCTAAGCCACAGCCCCAGGACCGGGTGTTTCTTGTTTATTTCTTTTTGGCTTGGGGGCAACTGCAGGAAGTGCTTAGAGATGCTCGGGGATCATGCAGTTCACTGAGCACTGGTTGTGCTCAGGAGACTGTGCAGTGCCAGGGATCAGACCACTGGCAAAGTGTATGTTCCTCCCACTGAGCTATCTCTGCAGTCTGTATTACCTTTCTGGACGGTGAGGGGCACACTTGGCAGTGCTTATTCCTGGCAGGGCTTGGGGGATCTACATATGTGGGGCTGGGATCGAACCTTCGGTTGGCTGCACACAAGGCAGAGACCTTGATTCCTGCACTATTTCCCTGGCCCCTCATCCCCTCCTCCTCACCACCCTCCCCCAGCCCCAGTTCGGGGAATGAATGCAGCACTTCATGCATGCAAGGTATGCATGAAGTGCTCCACCACCAAACTATGTCCTCTGTCAAGCTTCTCTTCTAGACAAATGATTATTTACTCCCATCACAGGAAATGACAACAGTTTCATTGCTTTATTAGTTTTGTGTCAGGACCCTTCACACAAAGCTAATTTTTTTCTATTAGTTTTTTTTTTCCCTTTTGACTTTTGGGCCATCCCCAGAAGTGCTTAGGGCCTACTTCTGGCTCTGGGATCACTCCTGGCAGGGTTTGGGAGACCATATGGGGTGCCAGGGATTGAACCTCCGTCGGTTGTGTGAAAGGCAGGCATCTTACCTGCTGTACTCTCTCTCTGGCCTTCGAATATAAGAGTTGAACCCAAGATCTCACACATGCAAGGCAAATGCTCTGCCTTTGAGCTGCACCCCTGGCCTGGTTCCTTGTTTCTAGGAAGAAATCGTTGTTGAGCCCTTGGAAGCCTTTGGAAACTTCTCCGAGGGGCTGGAACAGTGCTCGGTAGTGGTGTACACGCCTCGCATGTGTAAGCTCTGAGCTCGATCTCCAAAACTTCAAAACCAAAAAGATCTCTCTGTACTTTTAATTAAATGCATTTTTAGATGCTTAGTCTTTTATTTTATTGTTGTCAGGGGACCATGTGGTATCAAGGATCAATCCTGGCGCTCCTTCATTATAAGTCCTGGGCCCTCTCCATAGCCCTATTTGCTTATTTCGAATGTCTAGAGATACTCTGTAATTTATGCCCAAGTTTGTTTTTTTTTGCTTTTTGCGTCACACCCGGCGATGCACAGCGGTCACTCCTGGCTCATGCACTCAGGAACTACTCCTGGCGGTGCTCAGGGGACCATATGGAATGCTGGGAATTGAACCCGGGTAGGATGCGTGCAAGGCAAACGCCCTACCCGCTGTGCTATTGCTCCAGCCTCTATGTCCAGGTTTTTGTAGTATATTGTTATTGTATATTGTTGTGGTATATTGTTTTGTAGTATATTGTTGTTGTAGTATATTGTTGTTGTAGAATATTGTTTTGTAGTATATTGTTTTAGACGGCTGGATCTTAATAGTTATCTTGATATCGTTACTGTTAAATGATTAAAGGAAGATATTTTAGGTATGCAAATGTTATTTAGAAAGAAGACAGTCTCTACTCAAAGAAACAGCGAAGTGTGGCAGAAGGTGGGAAGCTTCAGTGGAGACTAAAGAACAAGGAAGTGAAAAACAGAAGCAAATATTAGCTGGGAACACAGAGTCAACCTTTTTTAGGTGAGAAAGGACAAAAGAATGGGTGAGCTGAATGTTGATTTTGGCATTTGAAGATGGACTGGGTGTGACAGTGATCGGCTGGTCAAGTGTGGCATTTATCTGACATGGAAATTACCCAAGTTTTCGTTTGTTGATGTGATGATCTAGGAGTGAAGAGCTCTGCCTCGGGTCTAGAGACTCAGTTCAACTTCATTATGGAAACAAACACTGAGTTCCCAGCAATCAGTTTTGTGGTTTGGTTTTGTTTTGGGTCATACCTGGCAGAGTCAGGGCTTATTCTTGGCTCTGTGCCAAGAGACATTCCTGGTGGAGCTCAGGGACCACATGGGGTACTGGAGATTAAACCCGGGTCAGGGATGTGCAAGGCAAGTGCCCTACTCTTGATCTATGCTCCAGTTCCTGGTTTTTCTAACTCTTGTCATTACTACATGTCTCTAGGTCACTGATTGTACGTGGCATATTGAAGGTATTCAGTGAAAGTTTGTTAAATTCACTAATACATGAACTCCCCTAGAATTTATCTAAAATTTCAAATATCTGTATTATAGTTGAGTCAATGGTTACAATAGTATTAATTTTTATGACTTTTCTGCATAAATTCACTGCACTTTACCACCGCCAAAGTTTATCTACCATTTATGAATCACTGTAAGTGCTGTGCTAAATGAGAAACAAAGATGAAAAAGTCACTGTTCTTTGTCTTCAAGAAGCTGAAAATACCTGGGAAGAAACAAACTCTGTGTAGTGATAAAAGTATGTTCACATGTAAGAATATAAAGGAGGATGGCTTATAGAGTGAATTGTAGGGGCTGACATTTATAGGAAAATAAATATTATGAAAAGGATGATACAAGAAGCGTAGAGAGAGCTGTAAGGGAAATTGGGGCTTGTGATTTTAGATTCTGTTCAGACCTCACCTAATGAATATCATGTTGATTTTCTGCTATTTGAATATTTGACTGCAATGGTACCTGGACAAGACTTAAAGAGCGGCCATTGGGTTCATTCATCTTTATTGGATTTTTTTATTATCATTATTTTGGGTCATAGCCAGTGGTGCTTAAAATTTACTCTTTGTAGGACTCTGGGGATCAGACTCAAGCTAGCTTACAGGGCAAGCACCTTACCCACTGGATTTTCTCTTGTTCTGGTCCATTTCTCTTTAAATATTGGTATTTTTAGCTGCTCTACCAATATGTAAAGTAAAATAAAATCACAGGTGTTTTTATCTATTTCCATGCCATTCAGGTACTGAGACTCTCTAACTCTAGTAAGTGAAAGCGCTGATTCAAAGCAAAATTCTCTCTGGACCAAAACTAATAAAGGGTTTAAGATGCTTGCATGTGGCTAACCCCTGTTCAATCCCTGGCACCACATTTGGTCTCTGAGCCCAGAATTCAGAAGTCAGTCCTGAACAACACCAGGTGTGGTCCCGTGCTCCCGTTCCTCCCTCCCCTGCAAAGCAAAACCCTCGTTGGTAATTATGGTTCTAAAAAACTCATTCAATGTGGAGCTGGATTGCGTCTGAAGACAGAGATCTCATACCTAGATATGCGAGAGCCTGGTTCTGACCCCCTGCAAGACGCCCTGAGTTCCCCTGGGAGTTGCCTCCATAGCTACTAGATACAGAAATTCATTCTGTTAGTTTTCTGTAGAATGAATTTGGCTTACGTGCCAGACAGCTAGGACAGTCAGTCGCATGCTTGCCAACCCTCATGGTTTGAGCCTGCCAGCCGTGACCCCGGAGCATAGAGCCAAGAATAGGCCTTGAGCACTGCTGGGTGTGGCCCCCCCCCCCAAAAAAAAAGCAGCTTAAAATCATCTGAAAGCAAAACACTTACACTCAAGATAAAACTTTAAGTTACTTTGATTGAGATAAAAGGAAATGACATTCCAGATCGCCATTTGAGAGTCATTTCTAAGAGCACACACTCAACCTTTTATTCCAAAAGCATTTCCTTCCATCCACTCACTAGTAGGGCACTGGGAATGCAAAGATGACTAAGAATGAGGTTGCTCGCAAACAATGCACTGCCACTAGGCTCAAATACACCTACAGTGTCAGAAGAGAGTCAAGGGGCTTAGCCCGCACAGAGATTTTAGATTTTATCACCCACGGAGGTGATTTTGGAATGAGGAGATGGGTTGCTCATCAGGGTGAGGTGTGGGTGACCCTGACGATGGAAAAGGCACCCTAAAAGTAACTAGGGGCGGGTGTGAGAGTACAGCGGGTAGGGCATTTGCTTTGAATGTGGCTGGCCCTGCTTCCAGCAGACCCAGGTTTGATCCCTGGCACCACATACAGTCTCTGAAGCCTTGCCAGAAGTGCTCCCTGAGCACAGAACCAGGAGTAAGGCCCGAACACTGCTGGGTATGGCTCCAACACTCTCCATCCCGCAAGACAAGTTAATGATAAATTATTCAATTCAGGCTGTGAGTCAGGTGACCCTCAGGAGGGAGAATTCGTGTACCTTGCCTCTATAAACTTAATTTTATAGTAGGGCTTTCCCCAAACTGCCCACTTGGGACTTCCCATGGAGTGCTTCCTGGCAGTCTGCTGGGCTGGCCTTCTCTGTAGACCTGAAGGTTATTCTGAGTGTTGTTACAGGAAAAAAACTTTGGATTTTTGCTATTCTTTCTCATGTCTTTACCAGGGCCTTTTGTTGTTCTTGGAGATTGATTGTCCTTTCCTGAAGCAGGTCTAACCCTTCACTGGTGCCTCATTTTCTCACTTCCAAAGAGCTCTTTATTGGCAGCTCAAAGGAGTCCAGTTTGTGGCAGCTTCAGGATGGTGACTAGGCAACATCTTGACCCTATTATTTCCCCCCAACCAGAGAGACCCCGTCCATCCACCGGAAACCCTTGCTCTGGTCTCCCATTTAGCACGTGGCTTACCAGGCTTGGACACCTGATTCTGCTTAAAGTCCCCCCCCCTTTAAGCATCTCCTTGTAGTTCTTCCTTGAGGGGATCTCTAGGGGATGCGAGGACTGAGATCACTGACCAGGTAGACATTTCTGGTCCTAATGACATCACTGAGAACGGCAATGTAGATTTGATACCTTTAAGAAAACACTTCAGTTCTAGGTGGAGCTGGACTCTATTGCCAAATGATTTGTGGTTCCGCTGACTAAACCAAGCGTTGACTTTCACTGGTCTTAAAAACTGGGTTGAAGTTATCCGGACACAAGTAACCCACATCAAAACCAGGACGAATGAGGAGGTAATTCGAGTTTTCTGGGCTCTTGCCTCCACAATCTAGGGATCTAGGACGCTGTTCTAAGACGATCCTCATTTTTGGATCCAAGGTTTTTTTTTTTTTTTCCCAGGCGACTTCAATATGATTCTATTTTCGGGTTTTGGTGGAGGATGCGTGGCCACGTCGCCGATCGTGGCCAGCAGGTGATCACTGAGCACTGGGGTTTTCTCGGCGAGCCGGTGGCACTCGCCCCCTCCCCCGCCCCGCCCTCCCCCTCCCAGTCTGCAAAGGTGCAGGATCCGCTAAAGCGCGCACCGCGGGCGCGGCGGCAGCGCGAGCGGCCCGCGGGATGGTCTCCGGTCCCTAGCAGGGCACAGACAGGGGTGCTGCCGGAGAGCCCGGGGAAGGTACGCGCAGGGCAGGCGGGGCGCACGTCGCCCTCTGCCAGGGTCCGTCCCGCGGGGTGGCAGCGGCCCAGGGCAGGTGTGGCAGGGGCAGCCCCGGGCTCCCTCTTGGCAGCCGAGGGGGCGGGGAGCCCCGGCTGGGGCGCGCTTGCCCCCTCCCGGGCCGGCCCCCCTTCCCCCCGGCTCCCCGGGCGGGGGGCGGGGCGGGGCGGGGGGGCAGGGGGGGAGACGGTCTCCCCGGGGCCCGCGGGCGCCGCCACTACCGCAGCGCCGGCGCTGGCGGGGGGCCGGGTGGCCGCCAGGGGGCGGGAGCGGCGCCGGGAACAATGGCCGCGCCGGGCGGCGAGCGGGAGCCGGGGGAAGGAGGGAGGGAGGCGGGCGGGCGCGCGGCGCGGGGGGCGCGCAGCGCGGGGCCGCGGCGGGGCGGGCGCGCGGCCGGCGGCTCGGGGGCGCGCGGCGCGGGCCCGGGAGGGCGCGGCGGGAGCGCTGGGGAGGCGGGCGGAGGCGGGGGCCCCGGAGCCGGAGGGTGGACGCCGCCGGCGGCCGAGCGGGGTCAGTCCTCCGCGGAGCTCGGCCCATGTGGGAGCCGCCCGGCCCGTGTCCGCGGCCAGAAGGTAAAACGCCCTCGCGGGGGCCGCCCGGGAGGCCCCGACTTCCGCCCGGGCCGCGGAGGAGGCGGGCGGGCGCGCGCCGCCCCGACCCCGGGGCCCCTCGGCGGCCTCCGCTCCCCGCGCCCCTGCCCGCGGCCTGCCCGGCTTCGGCCCCGGCGCGCGGGGGAGGGGCGGGCGCTGCCCGGGGGGTGGGGTGGGGGGGCGTGTGGCCGCGGGGTGGGAGGACACAGGTGTCCTGCTGGGAGGAGCCGGGGGGCGGGCACAGACGCGGGGCCGGGGGCCCGGGGCGGCGGGGGGCGGTGGTCGTGGGAAAGTGGGGGGGCGGGGCGGGACTGGCCGCGGGTCGGGACGGCGGGTCTGGGGGCCGCGGGTGGGGAGGGAGGGCGGAGGGGGGGCCTGGGGGCGCGGAGGCGGGGGGCGCGGGCGAGTCTGCGGGGGAGGAGGGAGCTCGGGCCCTGGGGGCGCGGGGGGGGGGCGCGCCGGGGGCGGTGGCTATTTCTGTGCAATGGGCGAATGGGGGAGACGCGAGGCGCCGGGCCGGGCGAGGTGGGTGGGGCCGCGGGGACCCAATCGCGCCCGTGACAGGCAACTTGTGCCGCGGCTCCCCCCCGAACTCGGGCCGTGAGGCTCGGCTGCACCGGGGAGTTGGGAGTTAGTGACCTTGCCGAGGTGAAGAGACTTGGGCGCAGAGACAAAGATCGGTTCCAAGACGCCGCGGGGTGAGGCTCGAGCGGCCGGTCCGGTCCGGGAGGAGCCGGGGCGCCTGGCGAGGTTGGGGGGGTGTTTTGCAGAAGGCAATCGAGGAGACGCGCGAGGCCGGGATGAGGTGGGTGGGGAGAATGGCTGTGGGAGGGTTCTGGAAATCCCTGGAAATGTGCGCAGCATCTTGCATTTGTGTGGAATATTTCAGGGATTGGGGTCTGCTGGACCTGAGTGTCTTTCCCTTCCTCCCCCCCACGCCCCCGCCCCCCAAAGGACTAATTGGATCGAGGAGGATCGTTCCATTGGGGATTTAAAAGTGGGTGGTTCCTTGGAAAGGTGATGAGCCTTTAAAGGTTCACTATTCACGAAACCTTTATCTTAGCGGTTTGTTTTCACAATTTTGATGAACTTTGTTCAAGCATTGCCTGTGATGCATCCTTAGGTGTTGAGAGAGCGTGGGGGGTGGGGAGATAACTCCAAGTAAAATTGTGTTGGGCTGGCAGGATACTAGTAACATTGTATCAGAAAGGGTCGCAACATTTGTGCAGGCTATCTCTGCTTTGCTTTCAGAAGACGATTCAAACATGCTGTTGTAGATTGAGCTTTCGTGCAAAGACATCTTATTTAATAAAACCGTCACAACCAAATCTTCATCAGGATTGTTTTACAATATATATCAGTGCTTTACTGTTCACTTTGTTTATATCTTACTGCAGAGCAGAGAAACATCCTCGATTGTAGATTTGCTGCATTTTGCAGCGGACCTGTACCACATCTTCACATTTTAAAGCACTTTTCGTCAAACTATGGACTCTCTATGCTTTTCTCCTCCCTCCCATGAAAAAATGTGGTTTTGGCCACACCCGCAGTGCTCAGGGTTTACTCCTAGTTCTGAGGAATCACTCCAGGCGATGCAGGGGGACCATAGAGGATGCCAACGCAGGTCAACCTGGCTGCTCCGGCACCTATGCCCTCCTGGCTGCTCCTAGCTACTCCGGCACCGACTTCCCACTTCTTTCAACTGTGGTTTCGATTCCAGTTGCTTTGTACACATTTCATTCCGTGGCACTGTAGTTAGGAAATTTATGCATAAGTGATCATTAATTGGTAGGAAATGGTGTGTATTTTCTCATGAATCAGTAAATTTTTCCTTAGAAGCTCATTTTTATGTGTATAAAAACGTTGCTGTATAATTCAAAATTGTAGTGAGCTGCAGAGGCAGCTGAAGAGGTGGGTTCAGTTTAATTACCACCTGGAGCGACCCCCTTGCACAAAGCTTGGAAGAAGTCCTCAGACACGAGGTGTGTCTTGGTTGGAAACCAATCAGTTAGTAGTGGGTCACATCATTTCAAAAAACAGCTTTGTATTTGGAAATAATTTTAGGTTTACAGAAATATAGCAAGAATAAGAAAGAATACTCAGGTATACTTTCCTGAGATTCACCTATTACCCTTTATTATTTGATTTCTCTCATACTTAAAAAAAAATTGGAACCACTGCCTGGTAAGTTAGATCCAACTCTTCTGCATGAAAAAACACTTACATTGTAACTGACTAGTTGGCTTGCCTGGAATAAGTTCTGGAAAATATGGTCTGGAAAAAATGTGCAATTAAAAAAAAATCTAAGATGGCCACCAAGGTTTTTAATATGTAAACAATGGAGAGGGGCTGGAGTGATGAGATAGAATACTGGATAGGGCTTTTTGCCTTGCTTGCAGCAGGGTTCAATCTCTGGCACCCCATATAGTCTCCTGAGCACCTACAGGAGTAGTTCCTGAGTGCAGAGCCAGGAGTAACCTCTGAGCATCACCAGGTGTGGCCCCAAACCAAAAACCAAAAACAAACAATAGAGAGAAGATGCATCTAATTAGTTCTCGTATTTTAGGATCAAGTTCTGAAAGACGCAGTTGCTACACCTTTTTACCTAAATCTGTCTTTCCAGCCCTGGTTACAAGTCTCTTTACTCCTATTCTGTCTCTTTTTTTCTAAACTGAAAAAAAAATTTTTTTTTCAATATTGTAGGAGATCAACCCTGGTTCTCTCTCTTTCTCCCTCTCTTTTTTTGACGGTGGAGGGGAGCATACCCAGTGATGCTCAGGGGTTACTCCTGGCTCTGTACTCAAAAATTACTCCTGATTTTATTACTCCCCATTCTGTCTCTTGGGGGGAACCCTGTGGGATGCCTGGGATTCAAGTGCATGTAAAGCAGTTGCCCTCCCTGCTGTACTGTCGCTCAGACCCCTCTTTTTCTTTCCTTCAGGTCTCTTAGAGTACTAGGTGTCTGAACTTTTTTTTTTTTTTTGGTTTTTGGGTCACACCCGGCGATGCACAGGGGTACTCCTGGCTCTTCACTCAGGAATTACCCCTGGCGGTGCTCAGGGGACCATATGGGATGCTGGGATTAGAACCGGGGTCGGCCGAGTGCAAGGCAAACGCCCTACCCGCTGTGCTATCGCTCCAGCCCTGGTATCTGAACTTTTAATATACAGATGATGATAAGAGGGAAAAATCTAGTTATTGAAGAATTGATAGTTGTGTTGATAGCTTGATCACAATTTGATTAAGTCATGCAGTTGTACTAATCATTAATTTGGTTTTGTGGGCCACCCTGGGCAGTGCTCAAGGGCTATTCATCACTCCTGATGATACTGGGGGGCCATTTGCGGTGCCAGGGATCAAATTGGGTAGGTTGTGTGCAAGGGAAACACCTTTCCCCCTATACTGTGTCTCTATTTGTGCCTTATGTAGCTTTTCAAGAAAATATTTGGGCATCAGAAGTTAATAATTGCAGGTTGTATTTATGTATGTCATTTGTTTTTGTTCGGTGGCCCCAACGAGCGGTGCTTTGGGTAGCATTGGGGGGACCATATGGGGTGCCAGGGATCGAACCCGGATCAGCTACATGGTAGGCAACTAATGCACCTGCTGTATGTCATCATTTGATTTTTGAGTAACTGCTTAAAGTTCCATATGGTAGTTTTGTCATAGTTTCTTAGAGACCGCGGCCCATTTAGTTAGAGGGGGAAAAGTATTAAAAAAAATTTCCCTTCTTTGGAGTTTCCAGACCGTGGGTCTATCCGGAATTTGTCAGCAAATGCGTAGACCTGGGGGTTAAGCTCCTCATCGCTCTCTTGCTGGGGACTCTTTTTCGAGCCACTAAGCCATCCTCCAGGTCTTTTCTTGTGGATAACAAATAGCAGAGCTGTCAGGATCAACTTTAGCCCTTGTGGGTGGTTCCGGGCTCAAACTGTTTCCTGTGCTTGCACAGCAAGCATTTTTGAAGTCACAGAGCTGTCATCTTAGGCTCCTCTTGTCCAGGGGTCACAGAAAGTGGGGTTATTTCCATCACTTGGTATGGCTCTGGGGTTCGAGTTGTGAAAGTAGAAATGTAAGTCTTCTTTACAACTTGATTCATTTTTAAGATATGATCCAGGCCAAACTTAACCTACTGTTCTAGCCTTGTGACTATAAGCTGTCCTTTAGAATGGGGCTTGAGGGGGACCTTTTTTTTCCTCGCAAGGGCCATTTGGATATTTGTAGCATAATTCACCAGGCCAGACATATGAGCAGATGGGCTATGGGCACCTTGCAAGAAGCATCCCTGTCTGTCTCTCACATACCAGGACCAGATCACAGGATCCTGCAGACTGGATGTTCCCTGCCCTGCCCTAGAAAAATGAGGATAATATCTGCAGATATCTGCAGGATAATATTTAAAGGTGATGATTTAAAATAATCAAAAGGTGGCACTAGTTTTATACAATTGTGTCTGACTGATAAATGTTAACTTCCTCCCCTTTTTTGGACAGTGCTATGTGGAGTTTATTCACTGGAATAATTCAGATAGTGCGACATCTGTCTGTGCCTTAGAATCTGTCTTTGTTTTTCTTATTTCAAAACAAATGTTTTGTTGCCTGGCCTAAGAAAGAAATTAGGGACTGAGAGATCAGGGTGAAGTCCCCGAGTTTGAGCCTGGGGTGCAGCCTGGACTCCTGAGCACTGCTCTGTGTAGTCCTGGTGGCCCGCAACCCTGAACTGCTGCGTGGTCTGAGAACTGAATTATCACACATGTCATTGCTTGGTTTTTGAATAACCTCTCCAAGCTTCATATGGTAGTTTTGTCATAGTTTCTTAAGAGATTGGACCCTTTAGTTATAGGAGGAAAAAATCACATTAAAAAACTTTTCCCTTCTCTGGGGATTCCAGACACAGGGTCTCTCAGCGCCACGGGGCTTGAATCTTTGCTGGGGCAGGGGCTGGAGCGGTAGCACAATGGGTAGGTTATTTGCCTTGCACATGGCCGACCCGGGTTTGATTCCCAGCATCCCATATGGTTCTCTGAGCACCGTCTGGAGTAATTCCTGAGTGCACGAGCCAGGAATAACCCCTGTGCATTGCCTGGTGTGACCCCTAAAAAAAAAAAATTGCTGGGGCAAGCAAAGGGTTCACTGGGGCTGGAGCAGTAATACAGCAAGGCAGGGCGTTTGCCTTGCACTCGGCCGGCCTGGGTTTGGGAGCCGGCATCCCGTATGGTCCCCCCAGCACTGCCAGGAGTGATTCCTGAGTGCAGAGCCAGAACTAACACCTGACCCAAAAAGCCAAAAAAACAAAAAACAAAAAAAACCCCAAAAAACCCACAAAGGGGCTCATGAATATTTTAGAGTAGCGCGTCTTCATTTTTTTTGGCGTTGTTTGCTTTGTTTTTGGGCCACACCTGGCTGGCTACTCCTCGATCTGCATTAGGAATCACCCCTGGCAGACTTGGGGGATGGTTTACTATTTGTCTGGCCTCAGTTGATCTTTAGTTTGTGGTAGTTTGTGATCTACAATTTATGACACAGTTTCGCTTTTTGGGCCACACCCAGCAGTATTCACGGCTTACTCCGGCTCTGCACTCAGGGTCACTCCTGGGGTGTGTGTGTGTGTGTGTGTGTGTGTTTGTGTGTGTGTGTGTGTGTGTGTGTGTGTGTGTAAACCAGAGGGAGAGGGAGAGAGAGAGACAGAGAGAGAGAGACAGAGACAGAGAGAGAGATAGAGAGAGAGAGAGACAGAGAGAGGGAGGAGATAGATTGAGAGATTCAGGGATTGAACCCGGGTTGTGTGTAGGGGGGAACCATATATATATGTATATATATATATATATATATATATAGAGAGAGAGAGAGAGAGAGAGAGAGAGAGAGGAGATAGATTGAGAGATTCAGGGATTGAACCCAGGTTGGTGTGGGGGGGAACCATATATGTATCTATATATATCTATCTATATGTATAGATAGATATATATATAGAGAGAGAGAGAGAGGGAGAGAGATTGAGGTTCAGGGATTGAACCCAGGCTGGCGGGGTGTAGGCAGGCGTCCTACCTGCTGTCCTGTTGTTCTGGCCACACTTTCCCTTTCTGTGTCAGGACTGCCAGCCAGAGGTATGCCTGTTACTGTGGGCTGGATGCTACTCTCAAGCAGCAGCTTGTCTTCTATTTGGGGCATACCTGGTGGTGGTCATGGTCTGCGGCTGGCCCTGTCCTCCGGAGGGGGTTTTTGTGCCGGGGGAGCCGGCACCGGGAGTGTGGGGGCGCGCACCTCGGCCCCCCGCATGCAAGGCGTGCTCTGGCTCTTCGAGCTCTAGCTCTGCCCCAGCAGGATTTGTCGAGTCGTTTTTAGATTTATCTTCGTGTATCTTTCAATTTGTCAGGTGGGCAAAACATAATTAGCGAAAGCAGTGAGTTTCACGAGGAGTGCACGGCACACGGTGGACCCGGAATCCTCCACCGGCTGGAGGCCTGCTAACGCTTCCTCTGCCGTCCGCCTCTTGTCTTTCAGTAGCTTGGAGTCCGGAACCACATGTGCCAAGGTGCCTGACGGGATAGCACTATAGGGTATTTTTGGGATATGTGACATGGTTTCTCTAACTGTACTCAGCTGTAATTGCAGGGAAATATGGCCGAAAACTTTTGACAGGAAGTGAAGGTATTATAAAATCACAGGTGGTATTGTTATATCTTACATTTTTTCTTTTTTTTTTTTTTTACTTTTTTTGATTACACCTGGCAATGCTCAGGGGTTACCCCTGGCTCTGCACTGAGGAATTACTCCTGGCAATGCTTGAGGAACCCTGTGGGGTGCTGGGGATGGAACTCGGGTCCGCTGTGTGCAAGGCAAACTCCCTACCCGCTGTACTGTCGCTCTAGCACCTGTTGTTCTATACTCGGTCAGTTCTGCACTTCATTCAGCCTTCACACTTGATCAAATTGTTTTTAATAAGGAACAGTCAGTGGATCTGACGTGTCTTTATGTAGAAATGAAGTCTTACAGACATATGCCACTTGTGGATATTCTGATTGTGTAGTATGATAGTGAATTTATGGGTCACATTGATGTAAATAGAATATGACTTGTTGGACGAAGAAGTATAAAATACCCATTTGCCTCAGAGTGTTGTTATATATGTATCTTAATTTATGTGGATGTTTACAATTGTGAAGAAAAGAATATTTATGACCAATTTATTTTATAATTGGACTGGAGTGATAGCACAGCGGGTAGGGTGTTTGCCTTGCACGTGGCCGACCTGGGTTCGATTCCTGTGTCCCTCTCAGAGAGCCCGGCAAGCTACCGAGAGTATCCTGCCCGCACAGCAGAGCCTGGCAAGCTACACGTGGTGTATTCAATATGCCAAAAACAGCAACAACAAGTCTCACAATGGAGACGTTACTGCTGCCCGCCTAAGCAAATCGATGAACAATTGCTTATTTTATAATTCAGTTTTTTTTCATCACCATGAATTCTAGGATTACAAAGTTATTCATTATTGAGTTTCAGGCATGCAATGTTCCAACATCAGCCCCTTCACCAGTGTCCGAGTCCTTTCGAGAATGTTCCCCTCCCGCTCCCCGCTTTCCCCTCTCCCGTAGTCCAGGTGTTCCTCACTTATCCTCTGCTAGACCCCACCCCGTGCCAAGCTTCCTTCTAAAGACGCCAGTTCTCCTGCTCTTCATTCCTGTTGTCTTTGGTGCCATGTCATTCCCTTATGAATGTTTGGCCAGCTTAAAGTGAACATGTCCGTTTCCCGCCCCCGGGAATATGCTTTATTAAAATCATTTTTAGAATTTTGTTTTGCTCGCTATGACTTGCAACACTGTTAATGATAGGGTTCCATACAGAGAACAGTCCAGCCCCACGCTCCTCACCAGAGCGACCACTTCCCTCCCCGTTATCTCAGGGGGCGCCCCAGAGGAAGTGCTCTCCTTTTTGTTACTTCATAAGACTACTCTTTACATATTTGATGTTTAGAACTTTTATAAAATGTCCTCCTCTATGGCTGGAGAGATAACACAGAGATGAAGGCAGTTGCCTTGCATAAGGCTGGCCTTGATTCATTCCTTGCATTGCATGTTCCCCCAAGCGTTGGTTGAGAGATCCCGGAGCACAGAGCTGGGAGTAGCACCCTGCGTGCTGGGTGTGTCCTGCAAGCTTATTCCCGCCCTGCAAACAAAACAAAACAAAAAACAAAACAAAACACAGTGCCTATACAGCTTTCCTATTTCCCCTGAGACCTGTCATATTACAGAAATAGCACAAGGCCTGGGTACTAGTGAACTTGAATTTAGTCCATGTATCTTTCTGTTTCTTCCGGGAACCAGGCACCTGTGTTGGTTACCGAGCTCTCAGACTGAAGAGACACTAACAGGTTGATAAATGTTTACTTCCAGAGGCTTATGTTAAGTACAAGAGAAGCTCAGTCCCTGAATTGCTTTGTGACTCTGTGTTTCATTTTTGGGGAACAGCCCACCAGCGCTTGGGGGCTGCTCCCAGTTCGGTGCTGGCTGAGTGATTGGAACCATGTGGGGCTGGGAATTGAAGGTCTCCAGCACGCACAATTTCACTGGCCCCTTGAAGGCCTCCCCTTTTGAGAGCTCCAACTTTGGAGTAAGACATAAACATTCATTCCATAATTCACCACTTTCAAAGGTTAGTTATACTCATTTGCTGTAGTTGAAACGGGGGGCAGGTTAATATATTTTTTTTCTTTTTTGGGGGTCACACCCGGCGATGCACAAGGGTTATTCCTGGCTCTGCGCTCAGGAATTACCCCTGGTGGTGCTGGGAATCGAACCCAGGTCGGCCGCGTGCAAGGCAAATGCCCTACCCGCTGTGCTATCACTCCAGCACCAGGTTAATATATTTTTTTTATCGTCTATGATGTCATTATCTAAAGAAGCATGGGATAATCAAATTTCGAGATGAACAGGATTGGCTTATTTATTGCTGCATCACAAATGATCCCGGAATTTAAAAGCCCTAAAACAACAAATGCTCTCCTATCAAGGTTTCTGTGGGTTGAAAATCTGGGAGCAGCTAAGCTGATAGCTTATGGCTTGGGTTCTCCAAGGAGGTTGATGTTAGACTGCCATTTGGGGCTTAGTTGCGTCTGAAAGCTCAAGTGGCGGAAAATCCACTTCCATGCTCATTCCCAGGGCCCTGGGCCTGACAGTCCTTGGGGAAACGCTTAGACTGAAGGTCACAGTTTCTTTTGGGCTGTAGTCTGGAGGCCTCCCTCAGCTCTTTGCCCTGTGGGTCTGTCCAAAGGGCAGCTCATGATAAGACAGCTGGTTTCCCTCAGAGCAAGCAAGTGAAAGCAGGAGAGTGGGTGACACCAGAATGGAGGTGCAGTCTCTTTACAGCGGTGTCGTCATTTCTGCAGTATATTAGGGAAAATTGTAGTGTGTATTGTTAGAGGCAGACTACCACAGAGACTTAATTTTTTTTAGGGGGGTTGTTGTTTGGTTTTGGATCACACTTGGCCATGTTCAGAGGTTACTCCTGGCTCTTCACTAAGGAAGTACTGCTGGTGGTGCTTGGGGGACCATGTGGGGTGATTGGCGGATCACTTGCGATGCTAGGGATCGAACCTAGGTCAGCCTTGTGCAAAGCAAATACCTCCTCCCTGTACTATAGCTCCAGCCCTGAGGCTTTCCTTTTTAAAGGTAAGAGTTGGATTAGGAGAGACAACTCGAAGGGGTTGGGGCGCTTGTCTTACATGCTCGATGCCATGAGTCTGATCCCAGACCTTGCATGCCTGCCCCTTCCCCCAGCTTCCTGTGGGTGTAGACTTGGTGGCCCCCAAGCACTCCTAGCCTGAGCACCAAACCCTCGGGCGTGTATCTAGGGGCTTTGGACTGCAGGGAGTGACCTTTGGTCTCCTAGTTTCACGAAGGAAGGCCTATATTAACAAATCCAAGAAGAAAAGCGAAAGAACTCTAGATAGGTAAGGTAGTTTACATGACTCAATGTGCAATTTAAGGAGCTTGAACTGAATTCAATTTCATTGGTACCCAGGCCTTGTGCTATTTCTGTAACATGACAGGTCTCTCGGGAAATAGGAAAGCTGTACAGATGCTGATGTCACTACGGGGAGAAATACATTAGGAACTGCTGTGGGGTTGGAGCTGTAGTACAGCAGGTAAGGTGCTTACCGTGCGTGCTGCCAGCCTGGTTCAACCCATGTGCTCCAGGTCCTGCAGGACTGATCCCAGAACACAAAGCCAGGAGTAAGTCCTGAGTTCTTCCAGGAGTGGGCTCAGAGCCAAAAAAAAAAAAAAAAAAAAAAAAAATCAGACCTTTTCTGGGGGAGGAGAGAGGAGAGAGCGAGAGAGAGTGAGAGAGTGAGAGAGAGCGAGCACTAGTGAGCGCACTGAGTGTAAGGCGTAAGGCACCTGCCTTGCATGCAGCTGACCCTGGCTTTAACCTGGGCAGCACATACAGCCCTGCATCAGAGCCAGAGATAAGCACTCTGGAGTGATCCCAGAGCACAGAGCCAGGAGTATGCCCTGAGCACCGTTGGTATGACCCAGTGTCCCCCCCCACCTCCAAATAAACATCAAGACAATCTTTGCCATAGTTTTTTTTGCCATCACTACACCCGGTGATGCTCAGGGCTTAACGTATGACCCATATTTTGCCATCTTTAATTGACCTCATTTTGTCATTTTGAAAAGTAGTAATCGAATGTGTACATGAGGTCCTATGTGTATTTATGTTATAGAACTATATATAGACTTAACACGTATATGTACCCATATGTTTTGTATGCATGCACATGTATCTATACATAAGTATAGGAGATTCACTACATGAAAAGAAAGACAGTTGAGGGACAGAGGTCAGGACCAGAGGAAGATGAACTTAAAACAATGACATGTATCAAGATAGTGTATATATATATTTACATATATATATATATGTGTGTGTGTGTGTGTGTGTTTGAGTGGAGCTATACCCAGTGCCAGGGACCAAGGATGAAGGCAGATACCTTCATCCCTGTATATCTCTCTGGCTCAGGAGAGTAAATGTTTTTTGCAAAATTCTAGGTATTAATGAGTTTGTTGTGATTTTCCTTTTTTTGTCATAGGAGCTACTTGGGGGCCACCAGGACCCTACCTAGCTGTGTTCAGAGGTCTGTAAGCCTCAGGTGATGGATTGTAGCGAGTCCCATATGCAAGGGCTGTACTCTGCTACTTGAGCGTCATCCAAACCCTGGCCGGCTACTTTTATAATGAAGATGATAAAACCACAAACACAGAAAAAAAAATCCAGTTATTTAGGGAGTTGGGACTGTGGTTCAGTGGTCAGCCCGATGCCTCACACTCGCCCTGGGTTTGGTCCCAGTACTGCAAAAATGCAACCAGATAATCCATCTCTGTGTTACTACTAGGATCTCTGCTTTACCACGGAAGAATACCAGATGTGTCACATCATCTTTAGGCTAAATTATTATTATTATTATTATTATTATTATTTTTTTTTTTTTTGCTTTTTTGGGTCACACCCAGCGATGCACAGGGGTCACTCCTGGCTCATGCACTCAGGAATTACTCCTGGCGGTGCTCGGGGGACCATATGGGATGCTGGGATTCGAACCCGGGTCGGCCGCGTGCAAGGCAAACGCCCTACCCGCTGTGCTATCACTCCAGCCCCCTAAATTATTTTTTTTATGGTTTTGGGGCCACACCAGGCAATGCTCAGGGGCAACTCTTAGCTTTGCACTCAGGGACCACATGGGATGCTGTGGATTGAACCTGGGATGGCTGTGTCCAAGCCAAGGAAGTCAATCTGCTATACTATCTTTTGGGCCCCTTGATGTTTTTAAATGGGGAATGGAGTCAAAACCAGCTGCTTAAAACCTTACTAGAGCAAGGGAAATATGTACTAAATTTTAATTTGAAACATTTACATTTTTTTTAATAGCTTTAATTTTGCTGGAATGTCTTAGAACTCTAAAACACGAAGAAACTCAGTTGAGGTCTTCTCTATTTAGCTGCTAGGCACATGCAGTTATTTAAATTTGACACTGAAAAAATAATTTTATTTTCATTAGCCACATTCAAGCACTCAGGTAGTCTCAGCTACCCAGTGACTGCCTGATTGAACAGTGCAGATAGAGTACATGTTTATTGTAGGATAACATAGCCTCTGATAGTTTAGGTTTATTGGGTTACTCCCGTTACAATGCTCCCATTCCTCTGTGTTTATTTGTAGCTTCTTTCTTAGTGTTCTGTTGACTTATATTGTTTTTTTTTTTTCCTTGAGTCCAGGCTATGTTATCCTACAGTTTATCATTACAGAAAAGCTTTCCTGGTATAGATCAGCTCCATTTTATTTTTGTTTTGGATCAGTGTGTGTTTATTTACTTTTATTCTTTTTGTTTGGGGCCACACCCAGCGTTGCTCAGGGGTTACTCTTGGCTCTGCACCCTGGGATCACTCCTAGCTTGAGGGACCGTATGGGGCGTCTGGGACTGAACGGGGGCTGGCTGTGTGCAAGGCAAGCACCCACCCGCTGTTCTGTCACTCTGGCCCCCGGATCAGTGTCTGTTTAGAGTGCTGTTCTTTGAGATCATCAACTAAATTAAGCTTTGTTTCTCCATTTTCATTTTCTAGTTTTTGGAGCCCTGAGGGATATAGCAGTCAATATTGTCTTAACATGCTTCAAATAAATCAGGTGAGTTTGTATTAAGGCATATCATATTTATATGGTGCTTGAGTTATAAATTGTTGTTCAGTGCTTCATGTAACAGTAATCTGACCTCCACTTTATAGAGCTTATGTGTGCTACATGCTTATTAAAGCAGAGATTGCACAGGCAGGTTGTTTTAGGATTATAATGATATTCCTGAAAATTGATAACTTCTGAGTTCACAGAGCAGTTTTGTCTTTTTTGTTTGCTTGTTTTTGGACCATACCAAGTGATGCTCAGGGGTTCCTCCTGGCTCTACACTCAGGAATTACTTCTGGTGTTGCTTGGGGACCATATGGGATGCTGGGGATTGAACCTGGGTTGGCCGCATGCAAAGCAGGTTCATTACCCGCTATACTATCCTCTGGCCCACCTTTTTTATTTTTAAAATATTTTTTATAGGCAGTACATCGCTAAAAATATTATCAAAATAGCCAAAATTGTAATGAAACAATATTTTTTTCAGTAGTTGATCTTTTTTAAATGGCATTTTCATTCTCCTCTTTTATAACTATGTGCAGATAAAAAGGCAACAAATCATAGAGAGTAATATGTATATATATTTCGGAGAGCCTGGCAAGCTACCGAAAGTATCCCTCCCGCACGGGCAGAGTCTGGCAAGTCACCTGTGGAGTATTCGATATAACAAAAACAGTAACAATAGATCTCATTCCCTTGACCCTGAAAGAGCCTCCAATAGTTGGGAATGACGAGTAAGGAGAGGCTGTTAAAATCTCAGGGCTAGGAGGAATAAAGACGTTACTGGTGCCCGCTTGAGTAAATTGACGAACAATGGGATGACAGTGACAGGCAGTGCATCAAGGACTTATTGATATATTCAGAATATTTGCAATTACAAAATAGCTTATAAGTGGCAGTTCTGCAAACTCAAAGCTTTTCTAGTGACATTTTCTTGTAAAGTAGTCATATCAGTGTTAACAAAAAGTTCTAGGGCACAGGAAAAGTCTTGAAGTGTTCTTCTAAATAAACTAGCATATAATGCCTTAGACATAATGAAAGAATTTTTTTTTTTGTTTTTTTGGTTTTGGGGTCACATCTGGCAAAGCTCAGGGGTTCCTCTGGGCTCTGCACTCCGGGATTACTCCTGGATGTGCTCCGGGATCATGTGGGATGCCAGGGATCAATCCCGGGTCAGCTGCATGCAAGGCAAGTGCCCTTACTCTCTGCATTATTGCTCTGGGCCAGAAATATTTTTCTGAATTCTTGGCATTTCTCCAAGAACCGTCTATGCTTCACCTTCCCTTTTCACAATAAAAATGGCATTGTATCATAATTAAAATACTACAAATAATTTTATTTCTTTTGATTGCAAACCATGAAAGATGTAATTAATTTCATCTCCCAGCCCTCCCCACACCCCTAGCCTAAGAAATTCCAGCTTGCTTTGCATCACAGACCTCCTCAAGGCCTTGTTTGCTCTGTGGTATCTCTCTGGGTTAGACTCTTCTGACTCTTAGTCAGGTACCTGTTACTGACTCAGTGACTTCACTTGAATGTCTTGATACATCTTAGACTTAATCTGAGCCCAGGATATAATTTAAATGCTTTCATCAAAGCTTGGGCAAAGTGGTTTGGCTGTGGCCCCTTGTTCAACCCACAGCTGCCTGGGGCTGCTGAGCCATAGCACAGCGGATATGGCGTTTACCTTGCATGCGGCCGACCCGGGTTTGATTCCCAGCATCCCATATTGTCCCCTGAGCACCACCAGGGGTAATTCATGAGTGCAAAGCCAGGAGTAACCCCTGTGCATCGCCAGGTGTGACCCGAAAAGAAAAGAAAAGAAAACCCAAACCACCCCCACAGCTGCCTGTGCCTCATTCCTTCCTTGCGCTGTGCTCTTGGCTTAGGGCCTAGGGTTGCTCTCATAGGTTCCCATTCTTTCCCCTACTTACCTCCTGATATTAGCAGTTAACGCTCAAGTATATGTTTGTTTAACAGCTATCTCCCTCACTAGACTATACGCTCCATGAAGACAGTGCCTTTGCTTCTTTACTCTTACGTTTCCAATTCTAGAATAGTTTGGTTGTGTGTGCATGTGTTTACTGAATGTAGATGACTGGTGTTAGAGCTGCCACCACAGCCAGGGGATCTCTGTTCTTTACAGTAGCCAGAGAATTGTATTGTTGGTCTGGTATTATGTGACCATTAACATAAACTCTCTCTTAATGCTGAGTTGGACTATGATTTTCTCCTTGTACTAGGGATTTTTTTTTTTTTTTTTGCCACACCCGGTGGGACTCGGGTAACTCCTGGCTCTATGCTCAGGGATCACTCTTGGCGGGCACAGGAGACCTTATGGGGTCCCAGACACTGAACCTAGGTCCGCCGTGTGCAAGGCAAACACCTTACCTACTCTAGTAGCGCTTGGGCCCCTAGAAATATATATATATATATATTTTTTTTTTGTGCAAAAGAATATAGTACTTTCATCAAAGGTGCTACTCATGTAGGCGAAAATAAAGAAATCATAAAGCTCTTCCTGTAATTAGTGCTTCCTGTACCTCCACAGTTGCTGTCAGATCCCATTGGGTGCATTGGTGGAGCTTTATTAGACAAGCCTTACAAGCTGCGTAGGTATGAAGTTTCTACTAAATGACTGACTGGATACCTGCCATTAATTATATGGGTGCAATTAGCATAATTAGGTCTGTGCTCTGCTGTAGACAGATGGAAATGATCATTCATTTTATGTCAGTCAACACCATTGAAAACGATGGTTTATGGTGAGTAAAACGATGGATCAACCCTAATGAGGATTTACTAGTGATGTTACTGGTCATGTTGAATCTGGCATAGCCAACCGTTCCTAGGTAACATCCATGGCCGCCAGCCGTTTCCTGCAGTTCCACTCCAAATGCACACAGGACCTGAAGGTGGATGTGCGTTGCCTATGGCAGATGTGTGTTTAGAGACTACTTTACGGGCCTTATGTTTTTCATGTAATGTTTTTCCAACCAAATCTCCAAATCTGAGGGGGAAAGTTAATGTAATTTGGAAAAATAAAAATTGTAGAAAACACACTTTCTCCAGGTACAAGTTGCAGTGACTTCTTAAGTTTCTTCCTTTCTTTTGTTGTTTTTGTGTTTTGGGCCGCGCCTGGTAGTGCTCAGGGCCCAGCGGGCCCGTGGGCGGTCAGGACTGAGGCCAGGCTGGCCCTGTGCAAGGCAGGTGCCTTACCTTCTGTACTGCTGCTCCAACCCCTGCATTTTTTTTAACTTCGGAGTGATTTTTATGATTTTGTTGTCATTTATTTTCTGGTTACACCTGGCAATGTGTAGGGGGTACGAGGTTCAGTGCCTAGGGGGCCCATACAGACTTGGAATTGAACCCAGGCCTCCTGCTTGCGGAGCATTTGTTCAGCCTGCTGAGCTGTTTTTCCAGCCCCACTTTTTATTTTTAATCTTTATGGTGACTGCTTTTCTATTAATGTGCAGGCTCTCAAGATAGAAGTGAACTGGCATGAGAGGTGGTTGTAGCTGGCATGCAACATGAAGCAATGAGATTTGGCTAATTTTCCAGTCCTGTCTTGTAGAATTGTAAGCTGCATTTTTATTTGGGAGATCTTTGCTTTCTTAAAAGGCCTGAATAGGGACTGGAGCAGTAGTATAGTGGGTAGGGTGCTTGCCTTGCACGCAGACGACTCCGGTTCAATTCCTGGCATCCCATATGGTCCCCCCGCTCAGGAGAAATTCCTGAGTGCCGAGCAAGGAGTAAGCCCTGAGCATCCCTGGGTGTGGCCCCGAAGTGAAACCAAACCAAACAGCAACCAACAGAGAGCTCTGAAGGTGGACCTGGGAGAGCATCAGTGCCAGGGCACAAGCATTCACCAGGACCAGGGCGGAAACCCTGCCCGCAGGGGCTCTCCCGGGAGACCCCCACGCACCAGCCCTTCTACTTCCAGGCATACAGGACCCCAGACAGCTTCACGTCTTCAGCCTAAAGGAGTGGGTTTCTCACCCCAAGCCTCTGAGCACTGCTTGGGGAGCTTCCCCCCCCAAAGAAATAGCCTGAATAGTATTCTTCCCCCCCCCCCCCCATGTGGAGAACATTTTATTTTTATTTTATTTTTTTTTACCTTTTTAATTGAATCACTGTGAGATAGACCCTTACAAAACTGTTCCTGATTGGATTTCAGTCTACAGTGTTCCAACACCCATCCCTCCACCAGTGAACATTTCCCAGCACCCGTGTTCCCAGGTTCCCTCCCATCACCCCACCCCTGTGGTTTGCTATATTGATTGAATAGTATTAATTCTTCTATGTGTATTCCTAGAACTAATTAAAATCTAGGTTATTGGACTGGATACTAAGTTAGTTGGCTATTTTGTTTAATGGTGATTCTGCCTGGCAGCAGTATTTAGGCATTGCTTTCTGTTTTGTTAGGATAATGGTGCTTGTCTTAATTGGGGTCCGCATGTTTACTTTTATCTTTTAAGATTGTGTGCTGTATGCATGTATACTCATTATAGAAATACTCGGTGCATAGATAAGAAGGAAAACATCATAAATAATTTCACTTCTTTTGCAGACATAATCACTGCTTACATTTGGGGGTCTATACTTCTAGATTTTTTTCTGTGCAGGTATGTTTTTATGTGAATGTTATTTAAAAATCTAGGATTACATATAATATATAATATTCTGCTGTGATTTAACAATAATCCATGGTTTGGAAGTACTATAATTTATTTAATCAAACCCTTATTGTTAGACCGATTTTGTTACCAGTAACACCACGGTATTTCCTTGTTACACACATCTGTGTTCCTTTGCCTCTTACTTTCATGTAAGTAATTATTAGGATTGGAAATACTGGTCAAAGGGATACATGGACTTTAAAAATAGTTTGATGCACAAATAGTAAAAACAGAAAATTATGTCTACTAGAAATTTATGAGACTATATTTTATTACTTCACAGATTTTTAGTCTTTGCCAATCTGTCTGACAAAAAGTGGTATTTTTAATTTGCATTTTTATTATTTGCCTATATTTCTTATTCTCATGTCTTGCTTTTTTGTGAATTGCTTTTCTGTGTCCACTGGTGTCCATATTTTATTTGTAAATAAAATTCTTTGGATTATGCCCCTTTGAGAATTTTCTGTGGAGATATTCATAATCATTACTTTGTATGTTGTCATTCATCCTTCATTAAGTAACAAGTGAAAATCCTAGTTGAGGGTCGTGGAGTTTAGGTGGCAGTTGGGTATACCTGAATATTCGGGAACCTTCTGATGACTGATGAAAAAGCTGCCCGGGAAAGGAAGGTCACTTTGACATTGACCTGTAATAAATATGAATGAAGAATGTATGTGTGCTGTGTGACCGTCTTTTAAACTAAGTGGCTGAAGTGGGGCAAAGCTTTTGGGGTTCCTTGTGAAGGAGAACTTGGCAGGGGCGAAAGAGGCAGCACGAGAGCCCCTCAGTTGGCAGAGGTGGAGGGAGCCTGGGGGTCCTTTTCCATAGTCCTTTGAGCACATGGAAGCTAAGAGGAAGCGCAGAGTCCAGGCGGAACGTGGATTGGGAGGACAGGCAAGACGAGGCTGAGTTTTATTTCCAGAGGAATGAGGACACCTTACAGGACGGCAGGGGGCTGGGTGTGATGTGAAAAGCGAAGACGGGTTCAGATGGGCTGGGAAGTGTGAACTCGGGCGAAGATCATTCGGAAATGCAGACTCTGGGGCCCGAGATAGACTGTGGAGTTAGAGCCCTTGCCCGGGTTTGAGCCCCCTTGGTCCCCCCGAGCCCTTAGGAGTCATCCCCGAGGGCAGAGCCGGAGTCGGCCCTGAGCAGTTCCAGCAGCAACAACAAACCCAACTCCCCACGCCTCCCTAACACTCCTCCCCCAAACAAGAAATACAGATGTAAGGGCTCGAGACAGTCCAGGGGATCAGGACTTACATTGGCCCCTTCCAGGACCCCTCGTATGGCCTTGAGCACTGTAGGAGCGATCCCTGAGCACAGAGCGAGGAGTGATCCCCGGGCACCAGGTGTGGTCTAAAACTTCCCCTGCCTGCCAGAAACACAAAGCCAGACCCGGAGCTCATGGGATAGTGTTGCGAAGAGTGATTGGGCGAGCCGGAGTGGGCTTCCTGCGCTCCTCCCGGCGGCCGCCGGAGTGTGGAGGAGGATGGGGAAGGAGGCCCTGCTGGCGCGGAGAGCCCTCGGGCAAGGCTTAACGCACTCTGCCCCAGGTTGTCTTCTCTTTCTTGCCTGGGGCACCGGAATTCTTTTTTTTTTTTCCTCTTAAAAGCTTCTGCTGTTTAATATTAGTTATATTTTCTCTGGGCTCGAGCAACAGCATAGCTGGTAGGGCATTTGCCTTGCACACGGCTATCCTGGGTTCGATTCCTCCATCCCTCTTGGAGAGCCCGGCAAGCTACTGAGAGTATCCCGCCCGCACACCAGACACTGGCAAGCTCCCCGAGGCATACTGGATATGCCAAAAACAGTAACCGCAAGTCTCACAATGGCGATGTTACTGTTGCCCGCTCGAGCAAATTGATGAACAACGGGATGACAGTGCTGCAGTGTCATCTCTCAGTCTGACTGTGGCGTAGAAAGGTAGATCTCTGCATTTTGAAGCTGCAGGATTACTATCTTTCCAGTGGAGAAATAGTAGAAGAAGATAGATTGGAAAAACCTCAAGAGGGGCTGGAGCCATGGCACAGTGGGTAGGGCGTTTGCCTTGCACACAGCCAACCCGGGTTCGATTCCCAGCATCCCATACGGTCCCCTGAGCACCGCCTGGAGTAATCTCTGAGTGCATGAGCCAGGAGTAACCCATGTGCATTGCTGGGTGTGACTCAAAAAGCAAAAACAAACGAAAAAAACAACAGCAAAAAAGAAAAACCTCAAGAATAGTAAGGCATGGTCCTCCAAATTAAAAAGTATAAGGAGGTTAATTAAATAAATTAATTAAAATGTATAATAAGTTAAAAAGTATAAGGAGATTAAAATATGTAAGAATGACTTTTTTGGGGGGGAGGGGTCACAAATGATGGTGCTTAAGGGCTCTTCCTGGACTGGTACAGTGGTGCTTTGGAGGTCACCCCTCTTGGGGCTCAGGAGGCAGATGTGGTGACTGAAACCCCGTCTCCTGCCTGTAACTGCTCCTCCATCCCTTCTAGCTATCCCTTCAGGCCAAGACTCTTGACTTTTTCCGTACTGGCATAACAGGATTTGTCTTTTGAGTATTCAGCTTCCAGGATGGCCCCGAGGGTCCTCTGCCCCCTGGCATTTGCACTGCTTGTATTATTTTTACACGCTCTTTGGTGGCCTATAGACTTTGGGAGAAATGATGGATTATTTCCAAGGATGGGTTAAAAGGTAACTGTGACTTTTCCCTTTTCCTCCTTTTGTGCCTCTTTGCCCTTCTTTCCCTGATCTGACGGGACGCTTACTCTGAGCGTGTTGAGCTGCCCTGTCGGGGCCAGCTCTGCGGAGAGGCCCCCGTGAGGAATGGAGGCCTCCTGCCAGTTGGCAACGAGGCCTGCAGCCGGCAGTGTGCGATGAACCATCTTGGAAGCAAATGTCCAGCTGTTGTCACACTTCCAGTTCCAGACCGTTGGCCTACTGACATCCTGACCACAGCCCCAGGAGAGATGCTGAACCAGAGCTGCCCGGCCAAGCTGCCCTCTGACCGCCCCTCCTCAGAAACCAGGAAGGGCAGGGGGACACATGCTTGGCTTTTAAGCTGCTAAGTTGGGGATTTTCTGTCATGCAGCCGTGACATCCCCTTTCTCTTTAAACAACTTGAGGAGATGCAGGTACCTAGCAGAGATGTTTGCACACGGGCTGAAAGCAGACTGATCCCTGCGAGGGTGGGATTTTGTATCACACTTGTTCATCAGTTGTTCAAGGACAACAGCACAGACAGCAGGGACCAAAAAGAGAGCTCACTTTTGTCGAGATAAAGGGACAGAGCTGGCTGGGGAAGGGGCGGGGCTCAGAGCTGTAGGGTGGAGTACGAGAGAGCACGGAGCTCAGAGCACATTGGAAGAAAGTGGTGCTTAACGTGGGTGCATGCTGAGGTCTGTACTGCATTCCGGAGTCTTTGGTTGATGACTGGTCTGTGGACGCATGACAGGGTGTGTTCAGAGCAAGGGAAAGAATTACCGGAAAGCAGCAAGAAAACAGTTTCCGGAGCTCACACAAGACTGGGACTGGCTCACAGAGCTGCTGTCAGCGAGAGTAGAATCCTTGTGGCACATGGGGCGGGGAAGTGTTCTCCGGAGGCTCTCTGTGGTCCCAAGTTTCTTTATTGCACCAGATCAAAGTCCAACAGCATTTAGTGCAGCAGTTCTCAGCCAGGGGCATATGGCCCCTTACTAGGCCCCCAGGATATTCCAGATATCCCACAGGTGACAGTTGCACTAATTGGGGGCCATGATAGGAAACGAGGGGCACGGCCAGTTGGAGAGAAGGGCTGCCGGGGAGACATGGGTGGGGGGGGGCACGTTTGAGTCAAGGTTGAGAAGCACTGATCTAGAGGAATGAAGACCATCCTGGGTTCCAGAAACCGATAATGTAAAACTTGCATCGTTTGTCATTGAATAGAAAAATTAAGAAACTCACCTTGGTTGTGGCATAGGAAGAATATATAGACAGATCAGTAAGGAAATTAAAGGAGATTCAAAACACTGTAAACCAGGCCCTGACAGATGTAAAAAATACCCAGCAGCACCACAGAACACACATTCTTTTCAGGTGCATAGGAAGCGTTCTTTGAGATACGGACTGTGTTAGGCCATGAAACAATTCTCAATACCTTTAAAATATTGATCACGATCACGAAATCCCGTTGATTATCGATTTCTCGAGCGGGCTCAGTAACGTCTCCATTCGTCCTATCTCTGAGATTTTAGAAGCCTCTCTCCACTCGGCCTTCCCAACGGTGCCGATGATGTCGCACTGGAGGCTCTTTCAGGGTCAAGGGAATGAGATCCAGCTTGTTCCTGGCTTTGGCATATGAATACACCATGGGAAGCTTGCAAGGCTGTCCCATGTGGGCAGGGAACTCTCAGTAGCTTGCTACTTTCTCCCTGAGGGAGAATATTGATATTAGAGAAAATCTCTACTTTGATCGCAGTGGCCTGGAGCTATAAATCAGTAGTAGAAATGTTGAAAAACCCACACATATGTGGACTAAAAAGTTCCTTGTGTGTGTGTGCGTGCCTGTGTGTGTCCCTGCACTCTGCTTCTGCACCACAGTCCTAGACAAAAGACATGCTTGTACTCAAATAGCCAACCAGGTCTAATGAATAACCAGGTCAAAGGCAGAATCATAAGGGAAATTAGAAAATAACTGGAGGCATAAACGGACAAGTTCCTGGAAACAAATATGAGCGGAAGGATTCAGTAAGAAGTGCAAAGTCTGAACAGGATCTATTGCAAGTGTGAGTTCACAAAGTAAACCGCGGGGGTCTGCTGCGACACGCGTGTGCGTGCATTCGGTGGCCCCGAGCTGCCTCCCCACTTCCCCAGCTCCCCAGGGCTCCCCAGCCCAGAGACAGAGAGATGGGGAGATGGGGACCACAGCCTGAGGGTGAAAATGGCCCCTTTAATGCAGAGTTGCTAGCATACTTATAGAACATCTGAAGGGCGGGTGAGGTAAGCATAGGTGTGATTGGTCATTTACATAGAGATAAACGTTTGGCAGAGGAAATTCTCTTGGGGAGATCAGCTCAAGATACTCTGGGGGCTGGAGCAGGTAGGATGTTTGCCTTGCACACAGCCAACCCGGGTTGATTCCCGGCATCCCATATGGTCTCCTGAGCACCGCCAGGAGTAATTCCTGAGTGCAGAGCCAGGAGTAACCCCTGTGCATCGCCAGGTGTGACCCAAAAAGAAAAAAAAAAGAAGATACTCTGTCTCCCAGGAACATCTACACTGCTTTTATCTTTCCCTCTAGTTGTGTAAGTTATCAGTACTTGCAGTTGTTTGGATAAACACAGTAAGGGCCAAAGATCCCAACACTTAGTTCTCTGGGCTGAGAGCAAGCAAGGCTTTTAACACTTAATTGTTTGGGCTCTGAGAGCAAGCAAGGCTTTTAACACTTAATTGTCTGGGCTCTGAGAGCAAGCAAGGCTTTTAACACTTAATTCTTTAGGCTCTGAGAGCAAGCAAGGCTTTTACCGTAAGTCCCAGACTAAGTCCTCAGGACAGTTCAGCTTGTCCTTCCACATGGGGGTCCTGTCTCTTAGATTGTTATAGCTTGCATCAAGATCATGCATTTACGCTTTCTAGAATGTCCCATTTCGATGCCAGGTAGCTTTGCCATTCGCCCTGGGTCCATCCTAGTCCCACGGCGGGACCTCTCTTTTGGGGTGTTAGGAACTACAGCAACTGAAGCCTGAGTTGAGTAATTATGGCCAGGTAATTATGCCAGGAGCAGATATGTTTCAGAGTGAATCAACTCCCAAATATTAGGAGCATAGCCTTAATGGTCTTTCTGTGTTTAACCAAAGAACACTGCTCTGTAGTAAAATAGAAAAAGGCTACAGGGGAAATAGAAAGGCAGGTACAAATATACAGCACTTCAAATACAAAGCAGTACAAATACAAGTTCAGAATTACCAGAAAGTTCTGGCTTACAAGTAATCAAGACTGGCTTGGGGAGTTGAGACAATGAGTGGTAAAATACAAGGGAAAGGTTAAATATAAACTTGAACTAAGTTAGGAATTCTAGCAAGAGCATGATAAACTTCTCTGGAAGGAAAAAAGGGGCCAGTTCACTGATGAAGCCTAACACAAAGGAAAGGTGGAGGTAGACTGTAACCAAATTAGGGAAGTTAGCAAGGGCATGGTAAGCTTCTCTGGGAGGAGGAAAGGGGCAATTCACCAGTGAAGAAAACACTTATCCAACAGCAAGTAAATAGACTGAATCAGTACTTAAAATCCCAAACCCCAGGGCTGGAGAGATAGCCTAGGGGTTAAGGCACATGCCTTGCATGTTGCATCCTCTGTCCCACAGGGGCCTTGAGCCCTGCCAGGTGCAGCCTTGAAGGGCCCTAGGCACTGCCACGTCCTTGGGCCTCTTTGGCCAAGAATTTCTGGGAGGCTCATTTCACCTCCCTCATACCTCCCTCATATCCCCCCCCCAAAAAAAAACAAAACACACAAGCTCAAAACCTCACCCCAGTAAAGGGTTTTACTGGGGAATTCTACCAAATATTTGAAGAATGAATCCAATCCTTATCTTCCACAATATAGGAGAGAGAATATTCCCTGACTCATTCTAACAGTTTTTTTTTTTTTTTTTAGTGTAGGAGTACTGATATTTATTCAGCCATTGACTAAGCTGATTGAAGTGGGCGTAACATTACTTTTTTTTGGGGGGGGGTGGGGCACACTTGGCGATACTCAGGGCTTACTTTTGGCTCTGCATTTGGGGATCACTCCGGCAGGCTTGGGGGACCATACAGGCTGCTGGGATCCAACCTGGGTCTGTCACATGCAGCAAGGCACCCTGCATGCCGAACTCTCGCTCCAGCCCCTAGCCGTGTTACTCTTAGGAAAGCCGAAGACACTGTGAGAAGCCAACCTTAACTAAAATAAAGTATGGATTAGTATTCCTTATGACTGCAAATGCAGACATCCTCAATGAAATACAGCAAATTAAATTCAGTATATTCAAAGGATTCTACACCATGACCAAATGGAATTCATGCCAGGAATTTCAAGAGTGGTTTAACATGGAAAAAAAAAATCAATGTCACATCAATTGATACATCAATATAGTCTCAGTTACTAGAATGGTATGGGAAAGGACACGGGGCCATTTCAATTGACAGAGAAAGCATTGGACAACATCTTAACACTGTTAACAGCACTCCTGGCAGTGCTCAGCGTGCTTTAGGATGCCGGGGATGGAACCCGAGTCAGTTGTATGCAAGACAAGTATGCTAACCATTGTTCTGTTCATTTGTTCATTTGAAGAATGAACCCCAATCCTTATCTTCCACAATATAGGAGAGAGAATATTCCCTGACTCATTATTCCCTGAGAATATTCCCTGGCTCTGGCCCCGATAAGCAAAACTCTTACAACTCGACCAAGGGTAACCCAGTGAAAGGGAGCGAAGGGATCGCTGATGAAAGGCTCTGAACATTCTCTGCGTGTGGGAACCCTAAGCTCTGGGTTTGGTATCTGCACCATCTGGGTGCCAAAGCGCTGCCGGGAGTGGCCACTGAGTCCCTCTAGTTTTGGCAGAGACAAATATGAGCAAAGGAGTTGAATAGAAGTTCCCCCACAGGAGACAGACAGTTGGCTGCCTTGCCAAATACTCAGCATCAAAAGTGATCAGGAAAAATGCAAATTGAAATGGTAATGAAATACCACTTCATACCCACTTGGATGACTAGAATTGAAAAGGACAAACAATAGGGCCGGAGTGATAGTACAGTGGGGAGGGCGTTTGCCTTGCGGGCCGCCAACCCACAAGAGTTCAATCTCTGGCATCCCATATGGTGCTCCAAGCACTGCCGGGAGTAATTCCTGAGTGCAGAGCTAGAAGCAACCCCTCAGCATCACTGAGTGTGACCTCCCCCCCCCCGAAAAAAAAAAAACGGTCATAATATGTATGGCAAGGAGGTCAAGAATCGAGAAGTCTTGTATGATTGTGTGATGGGGATGTAAAATGGCTCAGCTCGGGGCTTTCGGATGTGGCTTAACAGTAGAACACTCTCCTTGACTGTGTGACGCCCTGGGTTGGATTCCTGGCATCATGTACTTGGTTCACCCTCTCCCCCGAGCACCTTCAGGTTGAACACTGAGTTGAGTATCCCGCTAGGGTTACACCAGAGCACATCAATCTCGACCCAGATGAAACGAGACAGGTTGCTTTGCCTCTCTGAAGACAGTTTGGCCGTTATTCAAATGTTTAACACAGCATGTGGCCCATTTACCTACTAGTATATGCCCCAAGTAATTGCCCAAATACATTAAATATGTGTTTGTAGTAGGAGTGTTTTAAAAGTCAACTAGTAGGAGCAACCTAGAATGTCCAGAGATGTGTGAATGGGGTAAAAAAAAAATCGTCTAGAATTTAACACGGAATATATACCACAATACAATCCAGCTGTTAAAAAAAAAAAAAAACCGACAAGTGCTGCAATGTGATGAGCTTAGAAAGTTCCTTCTGGAGAGGCTTGAGTTTTAGTACAGCGGGTCCTTGGCATGTCAGGTGGTTTCTGGAGCCAACTGGGAGTGATCCCTGAGCATGGCTGGGTGTGTTGCCCCCCAAAATCAAAGATTCTGCTGGATTAAAAAAAAAATCAGGCATTCGAAGTCCCTCGACCTTTTATAGCCTAGGTCTCCCTCTGGAAGAACCTGGCAAGCTACCGAGAGTTTCTTGCCCGCACGGGAAAGCCTGGCAAGCTCCCTGTGGCATATTCGTATGACAGAAACAGTAACAATGGTGGGTCTCATTCTCCTGACCCTGAAAGAGCCTCTGATGCAGCTCCATTGGGGAGGATGAGTAAAGAGAGGCTGCTAAAATCTCAGGGCTAGGACAAATGGAGACGTTACTGGGCCCACTCGAGTAAATCAATGATCAACGGGATGATGTAGTGATAGTAAAAAAAAAAATCAAATACAAAAGGTCACGTGGTGTAGGAGTCCATTTATAGGAAATATTTAGAATAAAAAAATCTAGAGAAAACCCAGATTGGTGGTTGCCAAGGGCTTGTGTTAGGGGAACATGGGGAGCAGTCCCCTAATGGGGATGCAGTTACCTGTTAGGGTGATAAAAATGTTTTACAACTACATGTAAGTGGTAGAGGCATAATGTACTAAATGCCACTCTTTTAAATATTGAATGTTTTTGTGAAGCAAATCAAAACTTATTTAGAAAGATGTAAGGGGAAAGAAAGGGTGGGCACATACTTGAGAGAGAACACGGGCATCTCCGGAGTGGAAGTAGGCAAGCAGAGAGACGAATTCGGGGAGGATGCGGACTTGACAAACCAGCCCCGTTTTAAAATAGCTCAGTTGATGTTATGTCATTTTGGCTACAATAAAAAAAAAAAATCAAAATGCTTTCAAGGAAGCTTGACAGAGTGATCCATAACCAGAGTGTAAACTTCAAGGGAAAGAAAGATCTAGAAATGGCAAAGATCATTGATTTAGCAGATAAGCAAAAAGAGATTTTAAGTAATACTCTCTCAGGACTCAAGAAGTTAGAGGGAAACAAATGTTTGAGGGAGAGTGGTGGATAAAAAGTCAGGTCTGACGACTGTATTTGCTTGCCTACAAGATTCAGGAGGAAAGGGATAGATGGAGAATGAGCTCTCGCAGACTCGGGACTTCAAGATCTGAAGCAAGGTAGCAGCAAGGTCCAAGGGAGCTGATTCACAACCGATCCTTGGGAGTTTGGGAGGAAAGGGTCTTAAGGCCCCGGGGAGAGGGAGGGTTACACTGGTGATGGGTGTGATGTTGGGATTACTTGCATGCGAAATCATTATTTTGCATTGTAAACCACAACATCTCAACCAAAAATTAAAAAAGAAAAAGAAAGAAAAACTATAACCACAAATCACTTACCAGCCAATTTCAGGAGAAATAGCACAGGGTTAAGTTAAGATACTCAGCCTTGCACCGGACTGACCCAGGTTCCATCCTGCTGAGCTTAGAGCAGGACTAGTTGACTTCTTGAGTAGCACCAGGTGTGGTGCCCTGCCCCTTGCCCAGGACATAGTTGTGCACAGGTTCTCAACATTTTTTCATGATAGACTCTACTCTGAGCTGTAGAACAAGCCTAAATCATTTTAAAGGGATTCAAGTCATAAAATGAATGTTTTTTTGACCACAATGGAATAGAAGTGGAAATTCATTGAATTCAGAACTTGAAAGAAACTTGGACAGTTTCCAAGTATTTAGAAATTAAATTGCATTCTTATAAGTAATTCATTGATTAAAACAAGAGACTGAAGGGAAAATTAGAATGTATTTTAAACTGAATGAGAGCAGAGGAACGTTTTAGAAGATGCTGCTAACATTGTACTTAGGAGTAATTTGTAGCTCTAGAGGACTGGAGTTATATAGAATAGTAGGCAGAGTACTTGCCTTGCACGTGGCTGACCTGGGTTCAATCCCTGAATCCTCATGTGCTCTCCTGGTCCTCACCAGGCATGATCCTTAAGAGAAGAACCAGAAGTAAACCCTGAGAATCACCAGTATTGCCCCAAAAGCAAAAACAAAAACACAAAAATAAAACTAGAATTCTTAAGTGAAAAATAAAAGACTTCTCTATTAAAAAAATATAAATTGTAGGTAAAATTTTGTCCACAAAGAAAACTCAGGTGTAGACATCTCCTCTGGTGATTTCTACTAAAAACTATAGGAAAAAAATGATCAGTCTATACCAGAAGTTCCAAATTTAGTTGATCTACTGCCCCTTTTCAGGAAGAAATTACACGTAACCCTTTGGGAATCTACCTTCTTTATACTAACAAATAGAAAGTGTCCCTCACCTCTTTGCACTTGAGAGGTCACTCCTAAAAGAAAAGTGATTTTTTTTTTCAATTGAAAGTGATTTTTCCATCACTTTCCAGAGGGTGGTGTTACCCACTTTGAAGAACACTATTCAAGTAAAGTATCACATCATACAAATAAAGAACATTTATTTATTTGTGCTTCCCCCCAGCATTGCCAGGAATGATCTCTGAGCACAGAGCCAGGAGTTAGCCATTAAGCACTGGCTGGGTGTGGCCCAAACTCTATAGTATAAAAATGACATCATTTCAGGGGAAACACGAGCACAAAAATGTATAAAACTGTAACTGTACCCTCACGTTGATTCACTAATTAAAAATAAATAATTTATTTTAAAAAAACAAAAAAAGACATCATTTCAGTAGTTGCAGAAAACTACTGAACTGTATATTGTTCTCTTATCCTTCAGTCTTTCTAGATGCCATCATTAATTCTAGGAGGATTTTCTCAGAGTTTCTATAGAGACAGTTCATCGGGCCAATTTCCTCTTTTTTTTTTTTTTTGACCGCACCCAGCAGTGCTGGGGTTAACTCCTGGATCTGTGCTCAGGAATTGCTCCTTATATTGTTCGTGGAGCCAAATGTGGTGCAGGGGAGCAGACCTGGCTGACTGCATGCAAGGCATGATTGTACAATTTCGGACGATTTCTTCATCATAATGGTTGGGATCAAGTTATTGTGCCAAGTGACAGGTTTTGCTAGAAGTATTTAAATGGTGAAAGAATACCCTTTTCTACTTTAAGCCTTACTATAGGGAGTTTGTAGATGAATTTCCTAAAGTCAGTCAGTTATTTCCAATTGTTTTAGGTTTATCTTCTGCATAATTTGATTACATTTTAATGGAACAAAATGTAAGCCATCATTATTTTCATTTTTCTTGATTTGTTCCCCCTGCACGTAACTTTTATACTGGAGCCTCTTCCAGGCCTTGTTCAATGGACAGTGCCGTATTGGGGATCAAATCGCTCAAGCTAAGCATGTGCCCTGCTGCTTCTGCTATCTGGCTCCCTTGGTTAGGTTTCAAAATGCTCTTTAGCACTGATTAATGAGTGATAACAAGGTCTGTAAAAGCAGTTTAGTGTGACTGTACATGACATGAAGGAAAAATGAAGGATGAAATAGTTGAACGCAGTATCTGACGCTATAATATTTGGGATTGAATTTAGAGAATCAGACCATAGGGTAAAAAAAAACTCAGCCCTCTCACAACCTGTGTGTGAAGTAGATGTATTGCTGTCGTGAGTAAATACAAAATAGGAGACAGTGAATTTAAGTGAAAAACTTTGTGGGAGTTGTGAGCCACACCCAGTGGTGCTCAGGGATTACTGAGAAGTGGGGTGCTGGGAGATGATTAGCCTCTCTGGTAACCTGGAAACAGCAATTGACATAATGGGAAAACAAGAAAGCATTAGCGGGGGATCCACCACTTGTCAAAGACCAGATTATCCAGTGCTTAAAATAACCCAGCCATAGCATCTTTGCAAGATTGTGGGGGAGGGCGGATGTGCAGGCGGAAATGGTAATTCTCGTGCCATGAGGGGAAGGTAAATTGGTATAATCATTCTGAGTACTGTTTGGCACTGTGTTTTACTAATAAGAGTAAAGACTTGTAAACAACCTGAGGGTCTGTCAGTAGGAGAGCAGATTAAAAACCTGGTATTGTGATGGTAATTATATAGCTGTTCAAAGTAGTACACAATATCTGTGTTAAGTCACAATCCCAGAATTGAGTTGTGAATGTCCGTTACATGATAGGTGAATACAGAACCACATATTTTAGCACTTTTTAATGCATATATATAAATGTATTTAGAAATACCCCAGAGGCATTTATTCTAAATTTATATAGTAGTAGCTTCTGGAAAAGAAAGAGAACTTAACTAGAATATAATAGTTGTTATTTTTAAATTTGTTTTTTATTTGGGTGACATTGGTTTATAAGATGATATGTTTGGAGACATAGTTTTCTTTTTTTTTGGGGGGGGGTCACACCCCGTCATGCTTTACTCCTGGCTCATGCACTCAGAAATTACTCCTGGGGGCTGGAGCGATAGCACAGCGGGTAGGGCATTTGCCTTGAACGTGGTGGACCCAGGTTCGATTCCCAGCATCCCATGTGGTCCCCTGAGCACCGACAGAAGTAATACCTGAGCCAGGAGTAACCTCTGTGCATTGCTGGTTGTGACCCAAAAAGCCAAAACAAAACAAAACAAAACAAAAACAGTAATTATTCCTGGTGGTGCTCAGGGGACCATATGAAATGCTGGGAATTGAACCTGGCGTGGCCTCGTGCAAGGCAAACAGCAAACACCCTACCCACTGTGCTATCATCACCCCAGTCCAGGGACATAGGGTTTTTTTTTTTTTTATTTGTTTATTGTTTTTTGGCACCACACCTGGTGATGCTCAGGGGTTACTACTGGTTCTGCACTTGGATTACTCCTGGTGTGCTCAGGGAACCATATGGGGTGCCGGAGAGTGAACTTGGGTCGGCTCTGTGCAAGGCAAACGCCTTACTCTCTGTACTATTGCTCCAGACCCTTAGGCCAAAGTTTTATACCTCTTCAATAATTTTTCAAGTTAAGACTTCAAGCAAACATGGGATAATGTATTAATTCTGGGTGGTTAAGAACAGCATCTGTTAAACACTTTTTACTTCTTTCTGAATTTCATTGAAAAGCAGCAATAATAAGGGAGGATACAAAAAATACCGTTAGGAGAGCTCATACTTCCTTAAGCTTAGGACTTGATTTCTGAGTCCAGAGTTTTTCTTTTAGGGGTCGGCCCGAACACCCCTCATAGCACTTTGGCCCCCCAGCCAGGGGTCCAGATGCTTGGCTGACGATGTGGTGCTGCCCTCCCCGGGGGCTCTGGGGACCCTCCAGGGCCACACTAATGATGCTTGGGGAACACGTGGCATTGGGGGTGGCAAGCAGGGTATGTGCTCTACCCCCTGGACTAACTCCCTGGCCCCTGGAGGTTTTTGTATTAATATGTTAAAATGAGAAATAAGCAATAAGCAAGCAATAAGATCTAATGATACAATTAACATTATAATAATAAGAATCAGGAAAATTATGTTTACGCTAACTATTTTTTATGAGAATGTGATAAGATCAATTAAAATCATGATTTTATTTAAAAATCTTTTTGTTGTTATGTACGTATACAGAGTATTTTAGTTGTCAACTAAAAGTAATTTTAATTGATTTGTTTGCACTGTGATACATGATTCTGTTGAATGTCATAGTCGATTTTAGATGTTTGAATTTTTAATATGACATTTATGAAAATAATCCAAATATAATCTGAACTTCAATCTTAAAAAAAAAATCAAAACTAGCTTTTCTTCCGTTTTGTAAAATCATTCTTCACAAAAATTTTACAGCCTTTTTATTTACAGCTTCTCTCCACGATAAAATGGCAAACCCCAAAGAGAAAACTCCAATGTGTCTGGTAAATGAGTTAGCCCGTTTCAATAGAGTCCAACCCCAGTATAAACTTCTGAAAGAAAGAGGGCCTGCTCATTCGAAGGTAAGGTTATGAAGAGAGGTGGTGAAAACATGCTTTTTGGTCTGTCAGATTTCCTCAGGTTTTCATTGTGCTGTGTGTGTGTGTGTGTGTGTGTGTGTGTGTGTGTGTGTGTGTGTGTGTGTGTGTGTGTGTGTGTGTGTAGGGGGGTGGGGGGGTGGGGTGGGGAGAGGGAGCAGTGGATGTCTGAAGACTTACAGCTTTTCAGTAAGAATATTTTAAAGTCTGAGATCCAATAACTCTATAGCTCATTATGGTTATAAAACTCAGATACATTACGTCACAAAACTTTAACAGAACCATCTAAGATGTGGATGTTTTTGTTTTGTTTTTTTTTTTGGGCCACACCAGCAGTGCTCAGGGCTTACTTCTGGCTCAGTGTTCAGATGTCACTTCTGACTGGGTTGAGGGGACCCTCCAGGGTTCACGTGTTGAACTTGGGCCGGCCACTTGCAAGGCAAGCACCCTACCCACTCTCTATACTGTCGCTCTGGACCCTGAATTTTTTATTTCTGTTTTGCAGATTAAAAACTCAAGCATGGAAAGGTTATGTAATTTGCTTAATAGTTTGCAAATGCCAGTGCCAGTAATTGAAGATAAATTTTTTTGGTTCCCAAGTATAGGTTTTTTTTTTAAAAAAATTAAATCACAACTGCTAGAATAAAAATGGAGTCAGGAAACGTTGCAAGTTACCTAATGATGTTCAATTTTCATATTCACTGATTCTGAAAGTTGTATAGTCCATTATTATTATGTAAGCACTCATAATGTTATTAAATACAAAGCAATGTATATGTACATACATATATCCTTATACATATGCTTACATGTATACTTGTTACAAAGAAATTTACTAGTAGTGCATTTATATTTGTTTTGTTAAAAAAAATCTGAAAAAAAATGGTTAAGAAAATCTCAAAAGATTGTTAAAAAAACACCTCAATTGTATGCAGATTTATTTGGCGCATTTTTAAAGCTTGGATATTGGATAATCACTTTTATATGTAATTTGGGAACAGTGGTTCTCTGAAAGTTGGAGAGAATCGTTCTTCTGGGTGGTGGTGGGGTGTGTGGCTTGGGCTCCCCCGGGGGAGCTCGGGGACTGTTCCTGGCCGGTGGGTGTTTGGGGTTTGCCTCCCGCAGTGCACAGGGCACCGTACATGGTGCTGGGGAGCTGAGCTGAGTTAATCACATGCGACGCAAGTGCCTTACCTCCTATGCTATTTTTCCATTCTTTAAAAGTTGACTAATTTTCATAAAGAGACTATTTGATTTTTTAATTTACCCCTCCCCCCAGCATTCCCCTCCCAGTAATAAAAATAATATGAAACTGATATCCATCGATTTTGCTTTTAGTCTAGGTACTTAAAGAAGTCTTCCTGGGCAGCTGTCTAATTTGTAACGAATGACTTTGTAAAAGAAAATGTCTGTCTCAGTGGAGGCCTTGGCCTGCCTGTCTGCTTAAGTAACTCAGTTCTCTTCCTTAATCATTTCGTGCCCCTTCTCTTTCTGCCCTTCATCTTGTTGACCTGCTTGTTTGCTACTAACATTCATGTTTCTTTTCTCATACCTGTACCTTTGCCTTTTTGTAGTTGCTCCCTGCCTTGAAGGATGTGTTCCCTTTACTCACTCTTGAAATACTTTGATTGGAATATCACAGATTCCAAGTATCTAGAAACTCTGATACTTCCACTGGGCCTGCAGCAGGATCCACCCTTTCCAGCTGTAATGCCGTGATGCGTGGTGCTCTGTCCTGTCAGGCTAGCCTGAGATTATTTACAGGTCAAAACGTTTCGTTCTTCACTCTCGTCTGGCTTCTTTGGTTTCTGCTCCTTTTTGTCAATGCTAGTCATTCTTCCCTTGGATACTGCCCAGCAGCTGTACAGTGCCTGTGATTATTTGGAACCCTCACATTTGTTAACCTTTGGGTCATTCTGTGACTGACTTTCATTTCCCAGTGCTCCTTTGATTAAAAAAAATTGGGGGCCAGATCGTACTGGTGATATTACAGTGGGCAGGATGTTTGTCTTGCATGCGGCTGACCCCGATTTGTTTTCCGGCATCCCATATAGTCCCCCAAGCTCTGCCAGGAGTAATACCTGAGTATTACATAGCCAGGAGTAACCCTTAAGCATCGCTGACCCCAAAAGAAAAAAAAAATTTTTTTTAATTTAAATTTTTTGGCTTCTGGCCACACTGTTGTGCTGGGTGCTTCCTCCTGGCTCTCTGCTCTGGGATCACTTCTGAACTCTGGGGACCATGTATACCGAACCTGGGTCAGCTGCCTGCAAGGAAGCACCCTACTCGCTGCGCCATCTCTGCTCCTTCTGATTAGACTTTTGATTCAGTGTCTAAGTGGACGATTGGTCCAGCGTATTGCAGTCAGTGGCTTGCACGTCTCCAGTTGTCTTGTCTTCCCTCTTTCACACTTTCCTGTGATTGCTTTTGAGTGTAATTGCAAGGTCCTCCATAGTTCTCATCTCCAGCACACATCTTCCTAGTAATTTTTTGTGAATTTCCTAGTTCATTTCCTCTGAGAGTTTGACATTTCATATAATCTTTCTACACCATGATTCTCGTGGTCCTTCTCTACCTTCTTATTTCTTCTCTCAGTCATTACATGGTTCCTCATCCTCTTCCTCCCTCCCTCCCTCCCACCCTCCCTCCTTCCTTCTTCCTTCCCTCCCCTTTCCCCTTCCTTCCTTCCTTCCTTCCTTCCTTCCTTCCTTCCTTCCTTCCTTCCTTCCTTCCTTCCTTCCTTCCTTCCTTCCTTCCTTCCTTCCTTCCTTCCTTCCTTCCTTCCTTCCTTCCCCCTCCCTGGTGATGCGCAGGGCTTACTCCTTGCTCTGTGCTCCAGAATTACTCCTGGCACGCTCGGGGGACCATAAATGGTGCCGGGGATTGAGCATGGGTCGACCGTGTGCAAGGCAAGTGCTTTACCTGCTGAACTATCTCTCTAGCCACTCCTGTCCTCTGTAAACTCATACCTAGTATGTACCCTTAGCTCTTTCGTCTTTTGATCTTTTTTGGGGAGTATCTTTTCAAGATCAAACCTGGTGGTGCTTAGGGTTTACTACTGGCTCTGTGCTCAGGATCATTTTGCCTCGCAAGCTCCTTACTCTCTGTATTTCTGCTCCAGCCCCCTCTTTTTTGATTTTTCTTGACAAACTTGCAGCTAAATCGGAACTCTGCCTTCCTTCTGAACAGCCTGTAGAGGCCAAGCCTGCCATGGGTGGGCTGCTTCCCAGTCCCTGTTCCTCACACTTTTCCTTCACCTTCCTCCCTTCATTTGGTGGGTTTCGTCAGTTTCCCCTTCAGGTGAACCAGGTGTGTTGTGGGGAAAGTGAGACTCATTGGTATATCCCAGGTCCTTATTTCTACCTGATCTTGAGACCCTTCAGGTTTTCAGGCAGTTGGGAGATCTCTTTTTGCCAACTTGTGCCCAATGGTCTGGGTGCTTTGGTCTTCGACCAAGCTGGATATTAACTGACATGCAACTTATAATGTTGCATTATGTTGATTTTAATGTATACCATAATGATTTCATATTTATATATATTTCAGAATGAGCGCAAGTCTAGATAATACTAATTACCACACAGAATATCTTTCCCCCTGGAGGTCTTTTGAGATCCACTTTCTTTTCAGCTTTCTAATACCCATGTCACCGTACTGAACATGACATCTCCATGACTTACTTATTTTGTAGCTGGAAGTTTCTGCTCTTTAACTTTTTACCCATTTGGCCTGACTCCCGTCCCCTGTCTGGCAGCCTCTTGTCTGTTCTATTGTGGGTTTAATATTTTAAGAAAATGTGTCTACAGAAAAGTGAGATCATACAGTATTTGTCTTTCTCTGACTTTTTTCACCTAGTGTAATGCACAAGATCCATCATCTTGTTGCAAATGACAAGATTTGCTTGTATCTACCTATCTTTAAAAAAAACTACAAGGGGGGCTGGAGCAATAGCACAGCGGGTAGGGTTGCCTTGCACTCGGCCAACCCGGGTTCGATTCCCAGCATCCCATATGGTCCCCTGAGCACCACCAGGAGTAATTCATGAGTGCAGAGCCAGGAGTAACCCCTGTGCATTGCCGGGTGTGAACCAAAAAGCAAAAATAAAATAATAATGATGAAACAACAAAAACCTCCAAGGGACAGGACAGGTAGTACAGTGGGTAGGGCGCTTGCCTTGAATCCTTACGGCCGACACAGCTTTGCCCCAGATGCTCCCCCAGATCACCAGGCGTGACCCCTGAGCGCAGAGCTAAGAGTAAGCCCTGAGCATAGCACGGTTGGCCCCAAAACAAAACAAAAAAGAGTACTAGAATAACTTGCATTATTGTAGTTAACCTTGAGTGAAGGATAATGTTTATGAGTCTAAGTAATATTAATAATTTATGTTAATATTAATTGGATAAGTCTGGATTTCTGTTGTGGAAAGCACTCATACTCATTCATGCATGTCTGCTAGTGATGAAACATAAAGTGTATTTTAATGAAGTAAGTGATTATCTGTGGCATGCAAAATTGAAGCTTAGTACAAACTCATTGATTTTCTTGAGATGTTAACCAATTATGTGACATTCCATGTGTATTTGCTTATATGATGTATACTTAATATGGGGCTTCTCAACCTTGGCCTTCTGTTTGAATCACGAAGGATCATTAGAAAACATTTAGTCTTCTCTCTTTCTCTCCCTCTCTCCCTATCTCTGGACCCCCCTCTTTCTCTCTCTCCTCCCCACCCCTCTCTGATTTTCCGGGAGGGTTTGTGCCATGTCCGACAGAGCTCAGGGCACACTCCTGGCTCTGTGCTCGGAGATCACTTCTGGCAGAACTTGGGGGACCATATATGATGCTGGGAATTGAACCTGGGTCAGCTGTGTGCTAAGTAAGGTCAGCCCCCTACGTAATGTTTCCTGATCCTTAGAAATTCTGATTTAATTGATCTCAGATGAAACTGGACATCAAGATTTTTTTTTCTTTTATAAAGCCATACTATGATTTAAGTGTACATCTGGAGTTGAGAAACAGAGGTTCGTATCTTCAAGGTCATGTAGAATTGTCTTTTCGTGTATGCTTCTTGATAGGAAGTAGTGACATATCATGTTCCTGCAGTTTCTCTGGAGGGTCGTTGGCAATGATAACCAGCCAACCAGACTAGCTGGACCAGTAGGTCTGGTGGTGCTGGGAACTTCTCGCGCTTGGCGGGAGTATGTGATGCCAGGAATCTCACTTGGGTTCTTGCACGTGCCAGGCATGTGCTGCTGCCCTCTGCCTTCCAGCCCGCTCCATTTATTCTGACAGAATCTGAGCGGCTTATGGCAACTTTTAGTATGTGACGGTTAAAAAAAATCTTGTTTTGTTTCATTTTTGGGGCCACACCTGGTGGTGCTCAGGGCTTACTCCTGGCTTTGCATTCCCGAATCACTCTTGGTGGCGTTTGGGAGACCCTGTGGGGTGTTGGGGACTGAGCCCTGGTCAGCCTTGTGCAAGGCAGCTGCCCCGCCCATTGCACTATCGCTTTAGCCCCCACCCCCAAAATACTTATTTTAATATTTGCCTTGACCCCTTTTGTCTCCTGATTATTTATTTCTTTATTTCTTTATTTTTTACTTTTTGGGTCACACCCGGTGTTGCACAGGGGTCACTCCTGGCTCTGCACTCCGGAATTACTCCTGGTCGTACTCAGGGACCATATGGGATGCTGGGAATCAAACCCGGGTCAGCCGAGTGCAAAGCAAACGCCCCACCTGCTGTGCTATCGCTCCAGCCCCTGACTTTTTTTTTTCCCTTTTTTTTTTTTAATTTATTTATTTTTAATTAGAGAATCACCGTGAGGGTACAGTTACAGATTTATACACTTTTGTGCTTATACTTCCCTCATACAAAGTTTGGGAACCCATCCCTTCACCAGTGCCCATTCTCCACCACCCGTAAACCCAGTGTCCCTCCCACCCTCCCCAATCCCATCTCCCCCCCACCCCACCCTGCCACTGTGGCAAGGCATTCCCTTCTGTTTTCTCTCTCTAATTAGCTGTTGTGGTTTGCAATAAAGGTGTTGAGTGGCCGCTGTGCTCAGTCTCTAGCCCTCATTCAGCCCGCAACTCCCTTCCCCCACATGGCCTTCGACTACAATGTAGTTGGTGATCGCTTCTCTGAGTTGACCTTTCCCCGGAACGTGAGGCCAGCCTCGAAGCCATGAGAGCCAGCCTCGAAGCCATGACCAGCCCCTGACTTTTTAATAGAATACCCTGAAGTGATAAGCTGATGACATCGGTGTGTCTCTTTGGTACCTGGATACAGTTCTTACGTTTTTTCTATGAATTGTTGCTTTTTCGTTTTCTCAGATAAGGAAAGGAAGTAAATGTAAGTCAGAGCATAAAGAAAAAAAGCCATGAGTAACATAAAATGATAGTTTTTTTTCTTTTTTCTTTTTAATTTATTCTTTTATTGAATCACCATGTGGAAAGTTACAAAGCGTTCAGGTTTAAGTCCCAGTTATACAATGCTCGAACACCCATCCCTTCACCAGTGCACATATTCCACCACCAAGAATCACAGTATACCTTCCCCCCACCCCCAACTTCCCAGCCCCCCACCCCACCTGTGGATAGTCTTTTTTTTTTTTTTTTTTAGTTGCCCTATTTTGATAAGCTGTCAGCTCACGTGACTGAGCGCTAAGTAAGCTGTGCTGTGGGACAGTCACTGAGGGGAGCGGCTCGCCCCGCGCTGAAGTGTTTGTCGAATTGTTCTGGGGGTGGGCGTCCCCGGAGCTGCTCGGGACACCTGGGGACTCGGGGATTGTAGGGGGATTCTCAGCCAGCTGAGCCCGAAGATACAGTGCTGCTGGGCCCTGTGGCGCTGGGCATACCTGTGCCTCCCACGGGTCCCGGGGCCTCCAGGGCCACCTGGAAGTACCCAGGGACCCATGTGGTGTCAGCAGTTGAACCCAGGTTGGACATACCCACTGTACTATCTCCTGGCCCCAGTCTCTTGTCTCTCTGTCTCTCTGTCTGTCCTCTCCCTTCTCTCTTTCTCCTCTCTCCCCCCTCTCTCCCCTCTTTCCTCTCTCTCCCTCCCATCTCTCTCTCACTCTCTCTCTAGCACCATATGATATCTCAAACAGCACCAAGAATGATCCCTGCACAGAGCCAGGGATCTGTCTCTGTTCTCTCTCTCTCTCTCTCTCTCTCTCTCTCTCCCCCCCCCCAACCCACCCCTCTGTTCCCTGGGGAGTTTAATTACTAACACTGAAAACAGACAAAAAAAAAAACCCCAACAGAAATTACTGCTGGATTATCCAGGCTTGATCTTGTCCTCGATTATCCAAATTTTTGTTCTTGCTACTTTTGAGCCCTGGCTTACTCCTGGCTCTGCGCTCAGGGATCAGGCGTGGAGGTATTCACGGGACCATGTGGGGTGCTGGGCTGGAGCATGGGTCAACTGTATGCAAGGCCCATGACATACCCATTGTACTGTCTCTCCAGTCCCACATTATCCAACTTACTCGACTTGAGTAATTAATTAATATTTTTGTTTTTGGGCCACACCTGGTGATGCTCTGGGGTTACTTTCTCGCTCTGCACTCAGGAATCACTCCTGGCAGTGCTTGGGGGACCCTTGTGGTGTGCTGGAGATCGAACCCGGGTCTGCTGCATGCAAGGCAAACACCGTCCCCCCTGTACTATGCCCTGGCCCCTATCTCTCCTTGAATAATTAATTTCGACTACTCTGAGATTGCTCTTTTGAGTTTGAGGAAAGCAGTCTCTTCTAGTGTGGTGTAAAGGAATCCTGACTATAAACTTTTGTTAGGGCTCTTCTGACTGTGCTCAGGGGTCACTCCTGGCTGTGCTGGGAGATGACGTGATGCTTAGGATGGAATCTGGGCTTCTGACATGCAAAATATGTGATCCAGCCTCTTGAGCTGTCTCTATCTTGATTATCAATTTTTGTTTTTAAATTGAACCACCGTGAGCTACAGTTACAAAACTTTCAGATTGTCAATTTTTATTTCTTGTGTCTTTCTTATTTTGGTTTTGGGTCCACACCTGACAGTGCTCAGGACTTACTCCTGGCTCTGTGCTCCGGGATCACTCCCGGTGGTGGTGCTCAGGGGACCCTATATAGTGGCGGGGATAGAGCCTGGGTCGTAGCTTCCAAGGCAAGTATCCTACCCACTGTGCTGTCTCTCTGGCTCAGATTTGTGTATTCTCAAAAACGGTTACTGATAGTATCTTGTTATCTACATAATTTCTTAGTAGTAGCATATGAAACTTGGTCGAACTCCCGAGTATTTCCTATGCAACAGACATGGTTCCCATTCTGGCGACTGTTCTGTGTTGTTACCCTGCGGGTATCCTGGATGTGAGTCTGTCTTTAGATAGACACTTAGCAAATATTCTAGTCTGTAACTTCTCTATTTTTTAACAAGGTCTCTTGAAAAGCGTTCTTGTTCATTTGATGCATTCTGATTTATTCATTAGCTCTTTTGTAGACTGTGCTTTTGCTATGATGGCTGAGAAATACTTGTCTCATCAAAGGTTATATAATTTTAATTTTGCATTTTCGTCTGGGTGTTTTATAGTTGCATGTTTTTTATTTCAATATAATTGCTATTTTGAGCTAAGTCTCTTTCGGGGGAGGGTTTTGGGTCATATTTAGCTGTGCTCAGAACTTACCGCTGGCTCTGCTCAGGGATCACTTTTGGTGGTATTTGGGGTGCCGTATGTGGTGCTAGGATTCGAGCCATTGCTGACCTCATATAAGGCAAGCACCTTGGCCTCTGTACTATCCTCTGGTCCTGAACATTTATTTTATTTTATTTTTTTTTTGCTTTTTGGGTCACACCTGGCGATGCACAGGGGTTACTCCTGGCTTTGCACTCAGGAATTACCCCTGCCCGTGCTCAGGGGACCATATGGGATGCTGGGATTTGAACCCGGGTCGGCCGCGTGCAAGGCAAACGCCCTACCCGCTGTGCTATCTCTCCAGCCCCTGAACATTTATTTTTAAAAGTATTTATTTACATTTTTTTGAGGGTTCAAGCAGTCACTCCTGGGGTGCTCAGGGGACCATATGTAAAACTGGGAATTAAGCTGGGCTTGGTTGGACACATGGCAAGTACTTGAACTGCCCCTAATTTTTGTAAAGGGTACATGTAAATGATACATGTAAATGGTGCAACTTTTTTATTGTTGGGGGCACACCCAGTGTTTCTCAGAGCTTACTCCTGGCTCTGTGCTCCGGAATCTCTCCTGGTGGTGCTTGGCGAACTATATGTGGTACAGGGATCGAGCCCAGTTTGACTGTGCAGGGCAAGTTCCTTGCTTTCCATATTCTCTCTCCAATTGGAAACTTTTATTAATTATATTGCATATTGAAGTGATTATCCTTCCCCCTCTGCATTGCCTTTGCACCTTTGTCTAAATATTTACTCGCTGATTTTTTCCTATTCTGTTGATCTGTTATCTTCATGCAAATATGTTGTTTTAAGAACTATAGCATTTTAAGTTGTTGGTTTTTTTATATGAGTGGTGCCACAATGGAACTCAGGGTCTCACTCAATGTGAATCATGTTCTCTACCACTAAGTTACATGTCTGGCTATATATATGACTATGATTTTTAAAATCTGATGGTATTAATCCTCTAGTTTTTTCCCTTTCAGAACTTTCTGACTATTCTGTGTCTTTTGCCTGTGTCTTTTGCATTTTCAGATGACTTGTTCATTTTATCAAATGCCCTGCTTGCATTCTCTTATTTGTTTTTGGGCCACACCCAACGAAACTCAGGGGCTCTGCCTAGATTGGTGTCCAGGATTATTCTTAGTGGTACCTGGTGTGTTCTCCTTACCTCCTGCCTGTTCTTGATGATTCTTGTGCTTATAAATTGTTATGTCGGTTTTTGAATGGGCACAGTAAATTTCTGATTTTTTGGGGTCTGTTTTTCTTTTTGGGGCCACATCCATTAGTGTTCAGGACTTACTCTTGAATCTGTACTCAGAGATCACTCCTGGTTGGGATTGAAGACTGTGGTGCTGGGTTCAAACTGGGGTCAGCCACTGGCTGTATGCACAACAGAAAATTGTGATTCTTCTGTTTCTCTCTGCAGTTTTGTTAGCTTTGCTTCACACATTTTGAAATTTGTGTTATTGACTAAAGATGTAGAATTGCCGTGTCTTCTTGAGTAACCATTCCCTTTGTCTGTATGAAGTGGTCTTTGCTAAAAACATCTTTACGTTGGAGTCTGTTTTGATATTTATAGTCAGTCTAACTTTTCATTAATTTTGTCATTTTTTTTTCTTGAAGTACTTTTATTATAGGTGATGTGTAGTTGAATTTTGCCTATTTATCCAGTTTGACAAACTTTCTTTCAACTGAGTTTGTACTATTTTGTTTTTACTATTTATACATTGTACTATTTGTTTTCATTTTCTCAACCATCATCCATATTTTTTTTTTTTTTGCCTTTTTGGGTCACACCCGGCGATGCACAGGGGTCACTCCTGGCTCATGCACTCAGGAATTACCCCTGGCGGTGCTCAGGGGACCATATGGGATGCTGGGATTCGAACCCAGGTCGGCTGCGTGCAAGGCAAACGCCCTACCCGCTGTGCTATCACTCCAGCCCCCATCACCCGTATTGTTAACCCTATTTTACGAGTTAAAAAAGTTAAGGAAATAAAGATTTCCCAAATGTTGAACATAATAAAATTTAATTAGTATTCCATTCAAGAAGATCTTCTTTCTCTGGTCATCTGTCATGGAGCACTAGGTTTGTTTATCTTGGCAGCTGTCAATAGGACTGAGATGATAAAGTGCAAATACCTTCTAAGTTACTCTGTGTTCTTAGGGTAAATGTGAATGGAATTTCTGAATCATAAAGTATATCTAGTTTTTATAGTTTGAGAAACCTTCATACTTTTTCTAAAGGTGGCAACTTTATAATCCCATACTTCATCTGTGGTTTATGAAGGTTTTGGTCTTTTGATTTGGTCTTTGTGATATAGGTCACTCTGTGGGGTGACACTGTGATTTAATTTGCGCTTCCCTGATCATAAGGTATGATGGGGCTGAGTGATAATAGTACAGTGGGCTATGGGGTGGGTGCTTGGCTTGACCTGAGTTCGATCCCTGGCACACTGTAAGGTCCCCCAAACATGGTTAGAGGTGATCCTTGAGTGCAGAGCCAGGAGTAAGCCCTGAGCACCACCGGGCCTGACCTAAAGATAAAAAAAAAAAAAAAAGGTGTGATGAACACTTTTTCATGTGACTGTTGGCTGTGGATATGCTCTTTTTAGACATAAACTGCCCATTTTTTCTTTTTTTTTTTTTTTTGTTGTTGTTGTTGAGTCACATGAGCTTTTTAAAAAGGACTTTATTTTTGTTTTAATTTTTAAAAAGGACTTGCACCTCACAGTGCTTGGGTCAGTGTGGCCTCAAGCTGTGCTTTCGGGGCCAGTGGCGTGACAGGGCAGTGCTGGCGCGGGGTGAAGCATGTGGCTCCAGGATTGAACCCGGGCCAGGCTCCACCACATCAGCTACCACCCAGGTGCTGAACTTGTTTTTTTTTCTTTTTGGGTCACACCCGGCGATGCACAGGGGTTACTCCTGGCTCCTGCACTTAGGAATTACTCCTGGCAGTTCTCAGGGGACCATATAGGATGCTAGGAATCGAACCCGGGTTGGCTGTGTACAAGGTAAATGCCCTACCCGCTGAGCTGTCGCTCCAGTGCCAGGCACTGAACTTTATGTTTTTATTTTTTGGGTCATACTCAGCAATGCTCGGGGTTACTCTTGACTCTGTCCCCAGGAATGACTTGAGAGTGCTCGGGGGACCTCTGGGATGCTGGGGATAGATCCCAGATCTGCTTAGCCTTATTTACTATACCGTTGTTCCAGCCCTTATGTGTTTTTGTTTGTTTGTTTCAGTTTGGGGCACAAATGGTGGCGCAAGGTTTATTCCTGGCTCAGTGTTCAGTCCTGACCATGATCAGGGACCTCATGGCGTCCTGGGATTGAACCTGAGTTGGTTGCCTGCAAGGAAAGTGCCCTGTCCTCCCGCCCTCTATCTCTCAGGCCCACTCATGTCTTTTTGTTGTTGTTGTTTGTTTTTGGATTTTTTTTTTGGGCTTTTTGGGTCACACCCGGCGATGCACAGGGGTCACTCCTGGCTCTGCACTCAGGAATTACCCCTGGTAGTGCTCAGGGGACCATATGGGATGCTGGGAATAGAACCCGGGTTGGCCGCATGCAAGGCAAACGCCCTCCCCGCTGTGCTATCGCTCCAGCCCCATGTTGTTGTTGTTTTTTAAAAGTATCTTGTATAGGAATCCATGTTGGATGCTTGATTTGCAAATATCTTCTCCTATTCAATAGATGTCTTTTTTGTTTGAATGATAGTTTCTTTTGCCATGCACGAGCTTTTTCATTTGCTATAGCCCAGTGATGTATTTTCACTTGCTACTAGGGACAGCTCTTCAAAGACCTCCGAGAAACCATTGTTGTGAAGTATATTGCCCATGTTTTTCTTTTGTCTTTTATGACTTTAGGTTATGCCTCTAAGTCTCTGATTTATTTTGAATTAATTTTTGCGTATAGTTGAAAGTAGTCTAATTATTCTTTTGTTTGTTTGTTTGTTTTTTGGGTCACACATGGCGATGCTCAGGGGTCACTCCTGGCTCTGCACTCAAGAATTACTCCTGGCAGTGCTGGGGGACGATATGGGATGTTGGGGATCGAACCTGGGTGGGCTGTGTGCAAGGCAAGCGCCCTACCCGCTGTGCTATCACTCCAGTTTCCTAGTTATTCTTTTTTTTTGGCTGCTGGGCCACATCTGGCAGTGCTGGAAGTTGCTCCTGGTGCTGGAGGTGGAACCGGGATTGGCTGTGTGCGAGGCAAGCACCTTAACCCCGGCACTGTCACTTCAGTTCGAATTTCATTTTTTTATTTTAATTTTTAAATATTTTTTTGCTTTTGGGTCGCACCGGGAATGCTCAGGGGTTAGCCTTGGCTCTGCACTCAGGAATCACTCCTGGCAGTGCTCGGGAAACCATATGGGATGCCGGGCCCCGAACCTGGGTTGGCCGTGTGCAGGGGAAATGCCCTACCCACTGTACTCTCGCTCTTGCCCCTTAATTTTAATTTTTATGGAATTGCTATGGATTACAAGGTTACCAAGATATTTATGATTGGGCTTTGGGCATATGCTGTTGTCATGGCAATCCCTTTACAAGTGTCCACTACCCTCCACCCATGACCCAGTTTTTCCCATCCTACAGCAGACTCTGTGGCACACATTCTTTTGCATGTGGCAGTTCAGTTTTCTGAGCACCGTTTATGGAAGAGACTTGCTTGTCTCTGTATGGTGCCTTTGCCATAAAAGTCCTTGTGTGGGGGCTGGTTTCAGCATTCTCAATTCTCCCCCATTGATCTTTGTTTTTACTTTTATTCCAGTAGCATATTATTTTGGTTACTTACAGGCTTGTTGTATAGTTTGTTTTAAGAAAGTGTGACACTGCTATTCTTGAAAAAATTACTTTAAAACAAGGTAAATAAAATACATTTTACATATTTATTGATTAAATGTCATTTAGACTGAATCAGAGTCAAAAATTGATCAGTTCTAGTTATATTTATATTTTGAATTTCAAATGATTGTAAATATTTTCCAGTTCTGTATTTAAAAAAAAATAGAAACTCAGTGTTAAGGGAAATGCATCGAAGGCTGGGATACTCTGTGGGAGCCCCAGATTCAGCCCTTGGTGCTGCATTGTCCCCTGAGCACTGACAGGATTGACTCCAAGTCCTGAGCTGGCAGATCCATGAGTACCCCCATGTGTAGTGCCCCCCTCTAACTTCCCCAAACTGAGAAAGTCTGAAGGAATGCTGACAGAATGGCTTTGGGCAGTTGTATATATTTTAGATGTACTAATTTGAAAATGCAAGAAAGTTTAGATTTACTAACTTGAAAACTCAAGGATTTCCTTGGACAACTTGGAAAAAAAATTCAGCTTTTTTGATTTTCCACTCTTGAATATTTTCAAATCTGTGTAAGGTAAAGACATTTTTCTTTATAACTACAGTACTATTGTCACTCAAATAATTTAATTTAACTGAATATATTATTTAATACAGTCCGTAGTCAAATCCCCATATTCTCTAAATACCCTTTATAGTCATTTTTTTGTCTCAATATGAGTCCACCCAGGATCATATTTGTATTTTTTTTGGGGGGGGCATTATACCCAGCGATGCTCAGGAGTTAGTCCTGGCTCTGCACTCAGGAATGTTTTTTTGTGTGTCGCACCCAGTGATGCTCAGAGGTTACTCCTGGCTCTGGTGGTGCTCAGGGGACCATATGGGATGCCGGGATCAACCCGGGTTGGCTGTGTGCCAGGAAAACGCCCTACCCTCTGCACTGTCCGTCTGGCCCCACACTTGTATTTTACTTTATCTTTTTTTTTTTTTTTTTTGCCTTTTGGGTCACACCTGGCGATGCACAGGGGTTACTCCTGGCTCTGCACTCAGGAATTACTCCTGGTGGTGCTCAGGGGACCATATGGGATGCTGGGAATCGAACACGCCCTCTCCGCTGTGCTATCACTCTAGCCCCAATTTCACTTTATCTTTTTATGTGTGTTCTTTTATGGTAACAGATCCCATCCCTGATTCTGTAGTTTTGTTTATTTTCCCTTTTATAACTGACAGTTTGAAGAGTTTAGATGAGTTGATTTCTAAAATATTTCTTAATTTACAGCTTTGTGATTGTTACTGGTGATGAGAGTCACATTAACATTTTCAGCCAAGGCCACTAGATACTTCTTGTTGGACCATATCAGGAGGCATATGATATCAGTTTGTCTGATTATTAACTTGTTAAAAGTATTTTCTCTATGATCTCTTCCTGCAAGGATACATTTATTTGCTGGCAGTTAATAAGTCCATTTGTGTTATTACTTTAGGAATACAAAGTAATAAGCTAAATGTGGAGTAGGATGGTGGATTATGTATCAGGTAACGTGATCCTCAGTTTTTTTTTTTTTTTTTGATCCTCAGTTTTAAAGTCAAATGGCATTGTGCTCCAACTATGGTGTGACAAGTTCCATATAGACTAAATATACAAGGGAATGGTGTATTTGAAATGCAGCAGTGAATTGCTCTTTAAAGTGAAATTTATTGTTTATATCTAATATCCCGTCATGTTAGGATGGGAGCAGTCAGTTGTTTCAGGTCTAGTGTGGATGGCAGTAAAGCAGTTGGATTTGAGCTTTGGAAATAGAGTGTTGGTAGTAATCAGTTTGCAGGTGAGTAAGTCTAAGCCAGAAACGGGAAGAAACTGGACCAGTGCCTGGTCATCAGTGACAGGAAATATCTGTGAGGTTAAATGGTCCCAAATTCTCTCATTTGGTGACTGGTTAAATGTTTGTGATGGAATGAGAGCTTCCTAGGACATATTATTATTGACTTTCCTATTTATTTTTTTTCCCTTTTTGGGTCACACCCGGTGATGCACAGGGGTTACTCCTGGCTCTGCACTCAGGAATTACCCCTGGCGGTGCTCAGGGGACCATATGGGATGCTGAGATTCGAACCCGGGCTGGCCACATGCAAGGCCACAGCCCTACCCGCTGTGCTATCGCGCCAGCCCCGACTTTCCTATTTCATCGACTAGTTTTTTCCTAAATAAAAACTTGAAGGAGTTAGATTTTGTAAAAGTATCACAAGAAGTAGAGCCTTTTGGATTCTCTTAATGTTTTTTTTTTGTGTGTGTGTGCTAATTAAACTTTTTACAATATGATTCTGTTTAGCGGTATGATTTCTTCTTGATTTACTCTACTCAAAATTTACACATGCAGGTTTTTCTTTCTGTTTTTTGCCACACCTAGTTGTCCTCAGAGCTTACTCCTGACTCAGGGATCCCTCCCTGTGGGGCTTGGGGGCTCAAGTGTACCCTGGGGATTGAGCCCAGACCTTCTGTGTGCAAGACAAGCACCTTTCCCACTGTGCGAAGGCTCCAGCTTCCACAGAGAGCTTTTTTTTTTTTTTTGCTTTTTTTGGGCCACACCCAGTGATGCACATGGGTTACTCCTGGCTCTGCACTTCGAAATTACTCCTGTTGGTGCTCGGAGGACCATATGGGATGCTGGGGATTGAACCCGGGTCAACCGCGTGCAAAGCAAATGCCCTACCTGCTGTACTCTAGCTCCAGCCCCCACATAGAGCTTTTAAGATTGTTTAATTGTTGGATGAGACAGAGTTGGGGAAAATCTTTCATTTAATGAATTTTAATAAATTTAATAAATTTAATAAATTAAAGAATTTAAATTAAAATAAATAAATTAAAGAATTTGATAAAATTCCTTAATTTGGATGAATCAGATTTTTGTTGCAAATGATGTTTGAGGTAATCCCTAGCGCTAAAAAAATTGAATTTGTGATTTGTTTTCTGTGAGCTGGATCATTTTATTTCTTCAAAAACCGAGTATTTTCTTTGTGTGTTTTGCAGATGTTCTCAGTGCAGCTGAGTCTCGGCGAGCAGGCCTGGGAGTCGGAAGGGAGCAGCATCAAGAAGGCGCAGCAGGCCGCCGCCAGGAAAGCGCTGACGGAGTCCACACTGCCCAAGCCGCTGCAGAAACCACCCAAAAGCAATGTCAACAATAACCCAGGTACAGTCCTTACTGCAGCCAGACTGGCCTGTTCCGCATCCGCTGTGCTCTTTCCCTTCTAGCAGACCAGCTGCACCGTCAGCTGGCATGAACACACACAGACACACAGAGACACACACACACACACACACACACATACACACACACACACACACACCCAGAGAAGGTGCCTGTAACCATTCTTCAGACTTGGCATTAGGAATTGCAATTGCTCCACTGTCAACTGGCATGAACACGAACACACACACACACACACACACACACACACACACAGAGAACACACACAACACACCCAGAGAAGGTGCCTGTAACCATTCTTCAGACTTGGCATTAGGAAATGCAATTGCTGCACCGTCAGCTGGCATGAACATGAACACACACACACACACACACACACACACACACCGGAGAAGATGCCTGTAACCATTCTTCAGACTTGGCATTAGGAAATGCAGTTGCTGCACCGTCAACTGGCATGAACACGAACACACACACACACAGAGAACACCCCCCCCCGAAGGTGCCTGTAACCGTTCTTCAGACTTGGCATTAGGAAATGCAATTACATGTGCATTGGCAGAACGGCATTACAGAAAACCAGAGGAATATGCTTGAAGTTTCCTCAGAGAAAATACCAGTCTCCTCTTTAAAACAAAGATGATACCGTTCCATCTTTAAGAGTAATGATGGAAATAGGTGTTTGAAAAAATTTAGGGTTGATAAATAAACAACTAGTTCTAGTGTTTTTCTTACTATGCCTGTTGGTATAGGAGTTGTTGATACTTAATTCTTATCTAGTTGATTATGAAATGCAAACCAAGAAGCACCGTGTGTGTGTAATATGCTGCTAAGCAAATGTGTATTCTAATGTGTTGTAAAATCCAGTTTATTGATTTATTATTGGTTTGCAGTTCTGTGAGGTTGGAAGACGTTGGAAGTAGGTTGGGCAGAGAGTGTCACAGTTCTGTTGGGAGGATTCTCACCACACACCCCCCTGAAGCTCAGCCCGCCTTCCCCTCCCTCTAGCAACACCATCCTTCCCCACAGACTCAGTCCTTGCCGTTTCTCTTCTTTAGTGTGCTTTGGTTATGTATGTGCCACATCTGGATGAAGCCATCGGGTCATTGTCTTTCCCTTCCTCACTTTTTTCATCATCCTGGTGCGAGCTCCAGCCGTTTTGTCAGTCACCTGGATTTATTAATTAATAAATTCTTTCATTCTTTCAACAAATACTCACTGCATGTCTATTAGTTCCTAGGGACTTTCTAACTTCTTTCAAAACTGTTTTCTCAAGTCTTATTACAGTAATAGGGTGCTTGAAAGTTATTGGTGACATCTTTCCTTTGCTTAGTACATAATAGGAATTATCAGTGCTATTATGCACAGCAGCATATATATATATTTAGCCATTTTATATTTATCATCAATACAGATATCTCCTAGCATACCTACAAATCACCGTCAACTTTGTAGCTATAAATAACTGAGTATCACTTTTTGTCTTATTTTGAAGTCTGGGTCCAGCCCTTAGCCACTGAACACAGAGGTACTTAGCTTTGCCTGAAACATCTCATAGCTTGAGATGGTATTTTCAGTGTGTCCCGGGGGACTGGAGATAGTACAGCAGGTTTGCTTGTGACTCTGCGGGCCGTGACCCTGGTTTGACTACATGGGGCCCCTGAGACTGCGAAGGGTTACTCCTGAGCACAGAGCCAAGAATCGTCCTGAGCGCAGCTGTGTGTGGCCTGAACACCCGCTTCCCTGCCCCCCAGCTTGTTCTGTCCCACGTGTCTGTTCTGTGCGTGTAGAGCGGTGTCTGCACGCGGTGCTGCGTGTAGTTCTGGAGTGGGCAGATGGTTTACTCAAGAGCTGGACCCTGGCTGGAGAGATCGTCCAGCAGGTAAGGAGCGCATCTTCCTCGCGGCTGACGGGATTCTGTCCCTGGCCGCTGTGCGTGTCCCCCGAGCCCCACCACGAGTGATCCGGAGCACTGCTGGGTGTGGCCCCCAAGTCAAAAACAAAGGCTGTTTTAATGATAAAATCCCAATTCAAACCTTTCCTCCTGGTTTCTTCTTTCCTGCCTGTCTTCTGTGTTCCTCCACAAAGGTTCGTTTCTAGCATTTCTCTGAAGACAAGTGTCGGTCTCAGGCATGAGGCGTGCTCTCTATTCTTGAGCTGCATCCCTGGCCCCAAGGTATCATTTTTTTTTCTTATTTTCTTTGGAGCCTTCTCAGTGTTGGGGGAAGGGGCACGGTGGGTGGGGGGCGTCAGACACTGGACGACTCTTGGAGGCTTTGTGTTGCGCATGTAGTGTCTGGGATGGAACCTGGGGCTCTGCATTCCAGCCACTGCCCCAGGACCTGGGCTGTTTCCCTGGATTCCAGTTTTTTTCTTTTTGTTTTCCTTTTCCTCATTTCAACTGAATACTCCCCTCCCCTCCCTCGCCTTTGGTTGCCCCCGGGGGTGTTTGGGAATCATTCCTGGCAGGACTCTGGGCACCAGATGCAGTGCTGTGGATCTGGATCGAATTAAGGTCAGCTGCGTGTAAAGTGAGCACTGCCCGCGGTGCTATCTCCCTGGGCCCTGAACTGTGTACCTTTCGTATCAGTTTAATGCAGCATAGAACTTAAAGTGACTTAAATTATTTCCAGTTTTTTTTGGGTTTGTTTTTGGGCCACTGTTCGCTGGGGATGTAGCTCGGTGGTAAAACACCTGCCCTGAATGTTTCATCCCTGTCGTATCCTCTTCCCAGAAAATTGTAGATTGCCCACTAGTGTTGAAGACATATTTAGAAAATATTTAGTCACTTTATGAGAAGAGTAAAACATAAAAGTACTCTGGGATCCAGTTATTTCACTGGTATGTTGGCACCAAAGGGAGATGAGTGTGTTTGTTGACTAAAACACCATTCATAATGTTCAGATGGCTTTATATTTAATATATAAAATTATATATTGAAAACAACCCCCAGCCTCTTGACTGTACATTCATTTAATAGAGTACTTTTCAGCAACAAATAAAATGAAAATACTAATATATTCAAGAAAGCCACTGAGGGAAAGAGGACAGAATAATGCATATTTAGATTTAAAGAATAGAGAAAACTAACGTACGAAGGTGGATACCAGGAAAAGGTAGGAAGTGCCTGAAGGGTGATGGAAATGCCTCCAGGCCTCACCTGGTGATGCTCGGGGACTTGTGCTGGGAATCGCACCCGGGCTGTGTGTGCCCACGGCTGCCTCCTGGCTCCAGTGGGTCTGGAGTTTTCACCTCTGCCTTTGGGCCACGCTCAGTGGTGTTCAAGCTTCCTCTAGGCTCTTCACGCAGGGATGCTCCTAGAAGTGTTTCGGGGCCGTTTGAGTTGCCAGGGATCAAACCAGGGTTGGCTGTGTGCAAGGCCTAACCCGCTTGCTGTTCTCTCTCTCTCTCTCTCTCTCTCTCTCTCTCTCTCTCTCTCTCTCTCTCTCTCTCTCCCCCTTCCTTCCTTCCTCTCTCTCTCCCTTCCTTCCTCTCTCCCTCTCTTCATTTTTTCCCTCCTTCTCTCCTCTCCCTCTCCCTCTCTCCCTCTCTCCCCTTCTCTCTGGCCCTGAAATGCTTCTATTTTGAGATGGATGGTGGTCACATGACTTCCTTGTTTTTTCCTTTTCTAGTCACACTCGGCGATGCTCAGGTGTTACTACTGGCCCTGTACTCAGGAATTACTTGAGCAGTGCTGGAAGCCATATAGGATGTGGGGGATTGAACTCAGGTCGCCTTTGTGCAAGGCAAACACCCTATATCACTCGGGTCCCACATGATTTTTTATATGTATAGTAATTCTTCAAGCTTTCTGTGTAAACTTTATGCATTTCACTTTATCATTCCTTTCAAAATACCATAAAAAAAGAAAGAAGAAAGAAGAACTGAAAGAAATGGAGGGACAGAGGATCTTGAATTTTTTTTTTCTTTCTCTTTTTATTGTTCTTATATGCTCAAGGCTTGCTTCTGGCTCTGCGCTCAGGGATCACTTTTGGTGAGGCTCAGGGGAACACCCCGAAGTCAGGTCTGCAGTGTACAAGGCAGGCTCTTGGCTGGACTGTCGCTCGGGCCCTGAAATCATGTTGTCCTTGAGGTTCATTATTTTGCCTCGAGTGTTTGTATTTAATTAGTGACGCACACTCATTATTCCAATTCACTGTTTACTATGGAAACTTTCCTTGGCCATTTTTATCTTTTTCTCCCTTGCTTGAATACTTTGCCAAAACTTCACTGTCTCTCTTATGTTATGTTTTAAAGGATCTGATTTTTTCATTGATTTCTTACTGATTTTCTGTATTATGGGATTTCAGGGTTCAGCTTCACCCTTCATGCGTGTGACCGTGTGACCGTCACCAGCCTTCTAGGGTTGCATGCTCCCCACCGCCAGAGACCGTTTCCCGCCTTCCTCCCCGCTCCGCTCTGGGACCACCATAGCGCTCGCCTATTCTTCTCTTTTTTTTTTCCTCCCTCATTTTGTTTGTGTTATTATATTCCACGTATGAACGAAACCGTCCTATACTGTCTTATTTCACTTATCCTTCTCACTTCAGAATTCATCTATTTTCTCCTGAGTGGTCGTTTCAACTTTTTAACCAGCAGGGTAGTATTCTGTTCAGTACATACGCCGAAAGTTTTTCCCAGTCACGGGTGTTTAGGTCGATTTCCTGCTCGGGCAAGTGTGAGCGCTGCTGTTGTGAATAGAGAGATGCAGCTATCTGTAGGAATGGGTGTTGCATATCTTTTGGGTAAAATCCTCAGAGAATGTTCTGAGTCATACAGCATTTCTGTTTTCATTTTTCATTATTTTATGGTCTTTTACTCAAGATTGATTTTCTTTTATTGTATGGAAGCAATTTGATTTAATGTCCTGTCCCTCGGGACTTGGTCAGCGTGGATAGCCGGGAGAGGGTGCACGAGTGAAAAGGCGACAGACACAAGAAGAAAGAGACAGACACAGACAGACACAGAGGAAAAAGACGGACACAAGAAGAATGGGAGCAAGCTTCAGTTTTATTTCTCCTGAGCTAGTCTTTCATAATTGATTATACGAGGAAGTGGCCAGAATGGGAGAATAGCAAAGAATGCAAACGTTTAACGAAACTGGATGTGGGCCCCGATGGCAGTTTTACCCTGGGCATTGTTCTGCAACCTTCAGAAGGTACTTTGATATTTTCCCCAAGAAGCGATTGTTCCTTAGTTACAGGTCAGTTTGTACTGACATTTTGGTTCCCAGGCGTTGATTCCTCGTGGTTCCCAGGCATTGGCTCCTGGCAATTTAATATAGTTCCTATGTGTTCATTCTTTTTTATCTTTAAAAAAAAATTTGTGCCACACCTGGCTGTGCTCAGGGCTTATTCCTGGCATTTCTTGGGGACCCTCTGGGATGCTAGGGATTTAACCCGGATTACTTGCTTGCTATGCAAGCATCCTACGTGCTGCATTATTGCTCTGGCCCTTTTATTTGTTTATCTTGCTTTTGTTTCTTTGGTCAGTGGAATTGGGTCTCTAAATCTCTGGCATTGAGGTCCTTGAGGACATCATCTGTGTTTTCTTCCATGTACTTGATGGTTTCAGGTCTGGTATCCAAATCTTTATTCCATTTTGAGTTAATTTTTATGTCTAGAGTTAAATAGTGATGAAGATACATCTTTTTTGCATGTGCCTGTTCAAATTTCCCAGATCCATTTGTTGAAGAGACTTTTCTTTCGCCGCTGACTTAGCTCCTTTGCCGAAGATTACGAGTCTGTACATGTATGAATTTATATCTGGATATCTGGAGTCTCTCTTCTGTCCCATTAGTCTGTGTGCCTGGCTTACTCCAATTCCATACTATTTTAGTTTTTATGGTCTTTTTTTCAGAAAGGCATGGAGTGTGATACATCCATTGCTTTCCCTTAGAATTCTTAGGCTGTTTGGAATCTTTTTAAATTCCGTATTAAATGTAGAACTGTTTATTCTGTTTCCTTGAGACATGCTCTTGGTATTTTGTGGCGATTGCATTGACTGTAGATTGTTTTAGGTAAGACAGTTATGCAAATACGGGTCTCTTTTTCAGATCCATGGGTCCCCTGCCGGCGCCTTTCCATTTATCTGTGTCTGATAGTTCACAAACTCTTTATCCTCTGGCCTCCCGCATCCATGGTAGGGGTTGAGCCTCACACATGCTGGCCAAGTGCTCCGTTGCTGAGCTTCTTTGAGGAATTCCATTTTGTTTCTGCAGGGATTGCCTGAAGAATTTTCCGCTTACATCTGGGTTAGCCTCTGTTTGCCTGTGCTGGAGTTTTTTTTGCTTTTATGGCCATGACAAGTAGGGGAAGATGACGCTGATGAGGTGAAGCATCCTCCGGCTGGCGCAGTGTTGCCGGGGTCTGGTGGGAGAGTTCGTGCCTCTCTCCCTGCCCCGAGCCGTTGGTATCTGCCAGAGTCTGCTTTTCCCTAGCCACCTCTTTCAAGCCAGCGCACGCTCGGATGCAGAGTGCCAGAGACTGCACAGCTGTCGGACTGGGGATCCAGGGGCAGAAGCGTGGGGCAGGGAGGGGGTTGAGTGGGCCACCGCGTGCCTGCATGGCAAGGGCTCTAGGACGGAGCCACCTTCCCAGACCCTGTCCTCAGGGCTCCAGTGTGTAAGCCTGTGCCCGGCCCTTTGAGCTCTCTCTCTGGCCTGCCTTCCTCCTCCCCCTCCTCCGCCGCCTCCTCCTCCTCCTTCTCTTTCCCTTCCTCCCCCTCCTTCTCCTCTTTCTCCTCTTCCCCCTCTTCCTCCTCTCCCTCTTCCTCCCCTCCCTCTTCCTCCCCCCTCTCCCTCTCCTTCCCTTCCTTTTCTCTCCGTTGTCATTGTCTTCGTCATCTTCATCTTTTGGGCCAGACCTGGCAGTGTTCACTGCTTACTCGTGGCTCTGTGCTCAGGGATCACTCTTTGAACTAACCTTAGTTTAGTTCCTGTTTCTCTTACTGTTTTACAAGGGCCCACCCCCAGTGGTGTTTAGGGGGCGTGGGGCCACTCCTCATGTTCAGTTCAGTGGTCCGTGCGTGACAGGTGCTTGGTACCTTATGTTGGACCTGGCATGCTTGGGGCCCCAGAGCCACAGGTGCTGCTGCTTTGGGACACGGGAGCTGTACCCTGTGAGCTTGGGGCCCCGTGTGCGTGAGATCAGGCTAAGGTCCTCATGTGGCAGGCCTGTGTTCTGCCACTCGAGTAACTCACTGATGGTTTTATTCTTACTCCACACTTCTTGTAGCTTCTCACGAATTCTTTCGAACTGTGATTTAAAGTGAGCAATTTAAATTGACTTGAAAAATTGCTTCTGATGCGACTGTCATACGTGTTTGTCAAGACCCCCAAGCTGTGCTGGTATTTTTATGCCAATCCTCATCTCCTTGTTGCACTCACCACAACCACTTTTGCATGTGATTAGTGGATTCTTGAATGTCTGGCACGAAAAACACCACACAAACGAAATACCTTAGAGTTTACATTGAAAATAAATTTTATTTTCTTTAAAAGTTAATACTCACTTCCGTAAGTTATACAGAGCATATATACATATATTTTATTAAATAATTTTTTTGGTACTTAGAATACCATGGCCTAATGCTTGTACTATTATTGTTTATTATGGGGTTTTTCATTACAAAAGTAGAAAGAATAAGGTGTTGAATGTTCATGCATTTGTTTACCAGCTTCAACAGTTACCAACACAGGTGACCTTCTGTGTTCCTCATCTATCTCTCCTTTGGATTATTTTAAAACAAATCTCAGCCACTGAAAAATGCTTCAGTGTGTTTATCTACAAAGAGTGTCACTTACATTTGCTTTGTCCTGTTGATATTAGGAAAAAGGGAAATATTATTTACATTAGATAAGTTTAAGGATAATTGATGGCCCAGTATTCATTTGCTAATTCTGTTTGTTTACTTACAAAATTGAATATTCACAGATATGAGTTTCTGATAATGATTAGATATATAGCTTACATATATTAGATATATGTAATATATATCTATTACAGGGTAATAGATGTGGAATTACCCTGTAAGTAATTTTTGCAGGGTAAGTAACGTGGAATAGGGTAAGTAATAATATTATATATATGTAAGCTTTATAGGTAAATTTATAATCAAACTGCAAAATCTATGAACTTTATCTTTGCCTTGGTTTGAAATAACATGTCAATAAAAGTGAACTTGGACCATTGATATACAGAAAATGTTGCAAAATACTCAGAATTTATTAAAGACAGTTTTCTTCTGTGTATTTTATACTTTGTCTTAGAAAATAATACAGACGGTCCATCTACTCTTACTGTCATCCATTGTAATATTGAAATATGAATAGAGCGTGCGTGGTTACTCTGGAAATATTTCCCGTGTGTGCCTTTGCCGTTTCTCTCCCACAGGGAGCATAACCCCGACGGTGGAGCTGAACGGGCTGGCTATGAAGAGGGGCGAGCCCGCCATCTACAGGCCGCTGGACCCAAAGCCCCTCCCAAACTATAGAGCCAATTACAACTTTCGGGGCATGTACAACCAGAGGTTTGTATATCTTCTTTAGTTTTGTTCTCATTTATTACTTTTGCATTTTGTGAAAGTTTCTGAAACTCACAATGTATTTTCATTATAAAGAAAATTTTCTTTGGGCAGTTTGCTTGGAAGTTAAATAAGTCCCAAATATTTGAAGTAGTAAATTAAAAAAAAAAAAAAGACTTTTTCCCCAGAAATTTTAATTTTGATTCAACTTGAAATCACCGATTTTTTTTTTTAATTTAAAGTCAGGACCAAGTTTCTAAGTCACCATGCAGTATAGTGCTGATTTCTCAGATTACTTGCTCATCTATGTATTTGCTAACCGATTTACTATCAGATGCTTAGCATTTTTCTTGATGTGACTGAATACATTACCGATGTGTGTTTATACTTGATGGGATTTAAAAAAAACCTGTTCATCAGGTTTTTCTGCAGATTACATAGTTTTGTGATAGCAACAAGTACAAAGGGATTTTTTTAGAAGCATGGCATAATTAAAAAATTATATATCATATGCATCATATATAATAATAATAATAATTATTATTATTACTATATGGCCAGAGAAATAGCTCAGTGGGCTGAGTGCAGACCTTGCAGGCTCCTTCACTGGGACCTCATGCTTCCCTGAGCCTGGGAAGTGGCTCTTGAATAAGCTCCCCTGGGTGTGGGCCCCACCAACCAACAAGCAAAATTCACATGATTTGTTGAAACGGATGTTGAAATGGAAGCAAGTTAATAACAAAATAGAAATAAATGCAATCCTAGAATGGACCAGTTTTAGTGTTTTGATGTACTTTGCATTCTTGTTTTTACTTTGCGAGTAAATATAGCTATCCAAACAGAAGTTATCTTTCATGTGCAATTTCTTTTCTGTTCTTTCCTTTTGTTTTTGAGTCAAACCATCTGGTGCTCTGGGGATCTTCCTGGCAAACGCCCTACTTATCTGGCAAACACTCTGTGCTCGGGCCCTGGTGACCCCAGGGAACCGTCGGTAGTGTGGGGTTGCACCTGGTCAGAGCATGCAAACGGTGTACTTGGACCGTGATTACCCCCGGGCTGTCCTTCTGGTCTCGGCAATTTCTCTACGTATTTGTGGAGATATAATATATGAGGGGTAAAGTGACAAATCTTAAAGTAATGACCTGATGATTTTATTACTTTACTTATGTATACATGTCCTAAGGCTGTATTACATGATTTTTTGCGTTTGTATATGCTCATGTGATTGCCACTGATATCAAAATAAAGACTGTTACTTTCACTTCCAAAACTTTCCTTATTCCTATTTGCATTTGAGACGCTTCCTTGAAATAACATGTTCTATCTCCTTAGATTAGCTTTGCCTGTTATTGAACCTCCTATAAATAGACTCACACAGTACCTACTCTGGTGTGTCTATTTTTCCCCCCCTTCCTATTATGGTTTTCTTTCCTCTTTTTCATTTTGAAATTTAATCCATATTGCTTATGTGTGAATTTTTTTCCTTTAAAAAATAATTAAGTAGTGTTTTATGTATTGATATGCACTATTTTGTTCATCTTGTAGATACTATACTGTTCCCTCTTTTTACTTAATATAGTAATTTTTTAAAATAACTTCTGTCTTTGAGAATATTTTTTATGCTGTATAGACTTCTTACAGACCATGTATGTATATGAGTAGAAAGTAAGTATAAATAAGGAATAATTGATAAGTATATAAACAGTGGGTACCTGTTTTTGAACACTGAGGGTCTTTTTTGGTGGAAATAATATTGCAGTAAGCAATCTTCATATGCACATTTTTGTTCACATCACTGATTATTTCCTTAGGTAGATTCCACTCAGGAATTGCTCCTGGTGGTGCTGGGAGTTGTTGGGGGGAAGGTGATGAGCCCTTTCAGGATTTGGGAATTGAATCTGGGCCGGCTGAGTGCAAAGGCACTTCCTACCCACTGCACTGTCTTTCCGGCCCTGTTCTAACTTGTTTCTTTTGACTTGTCTGTCTGATTTTTCCGAGTTTTATTGCACCTCTTAACCAGTATTCTAATGTTTACGTATTGAGGGTAGGAGCATTAAGTCTGTTTTTGTTTGGGGGCCACACGTGGCAGTGCTCAGTGCGGGAGTGCAAAACCTGAGAAGTTGGAGTGTCACTAAACTCCCACCACCCCGTGATGATTCTGCCGTGGAAGGGAAGGGACCAAGGGTAGGACGAGTTGGTGTCTGCTGTCGGAGGAAGGGGTGGGGGTCACATGGTCCTTTGCTCCCTGGTGAAGGCTTCCTGCTCAAAATGTTGGCTTCGGAAGGAGGAAGGGGTGGGGGTCACATGGTCCTTTGCTCCCTGGTGAAGGCTTCCTGCTCAAAATGTTGGCTTCGGAAGGGACTGTCGCTTCGTGGTGGTGTGCATTTCCCATATAGGAAACCCTGTTTTCCCCCCCTTCTTTTGTGGTGCCATGGGAAAACCACCGTGGCTCTCCCTGGTTCTGAGGCCCTGGGTTTGATCCCTGGCCTTCTCCCACACTCCACCAAAGACAGAGCAGAAACACTGACATTTTCCTCTTGATTGGTAATTTCTAATTCCAAGACTGATTTCGTGGTTATAAGAGAGGCAAGAATTAAAGTCTTCCCCCATCCTCTCATTTTATTTTCTCCTCCAAAGTGTTGGGGCCGGGAGTGGGGAGGGAAGTGGGCCCTGGCAGAGGGGGTGGGGGTGGGAGGTGTGTGCAGGAAGCCCCGTCAGTGATAGCTGTCAATCACAGCTCTTTAATGAAATCAAAGACACTGAGCCAGGCATCCACCGCACCAGCAGATGTCTGTATGGTGCTCTGGGAACACTGACAGCGTGTTCCTCCATCCCAGAAGTAATTGACACCTACAGGGAATCTTCCTGGTGAGTAGACAAGCTTTCTGAACTCTGGGAACCATGCTGAGGAATGCAGCGCCTCATCTGTGCCTAGACTTGCCCCCAGGTCTGTTTGGAGTCAGAAGGCCCTAGCCGTTCCACAGAGGTTTAGACTTTTATCCTGCAGGTGATTGGGAGCCATTGTAAGACCTTAAGCTCAGAGATGAAATAGCTGAAGGTGAATTCCAGGGGTGCTGCTTTCCCAGAATGTGGGAAATAGTTGGAGACAGGCTTAGGATTCAGGAGACAGAGACGCCAACCTGGGGGAGCAGTTTGGTCTGATGCTTCGAGAACATAAAGATGGAGAAGGAGGTGCTGTGTCCAGATGCTTAGATTGGAGGTGGTAGGACTGGTTGAAAAGGGGGCACGAAGGGGCTAGAGCGATAGTACAGCGGGTAGGGCGTTTGCCTTGCACGCGGCCGACCCGGGTTCAAATCCCAGCATCCCATATGGTCCCCTGAGCACGGCCAGGGGTAATTCCTGAGTGCAGAGCCAGGAGTAACCCCTGTGCGTCGCCGGGTGTGACCCCCCCCCAAAAAAAGGGGCACGAAGGGAAACCTTCTCATGTCGGCATCGCTAGTTCCCCTTCTCCAGAGAAGTTGGAGTTGGCCTTCACAAACACCGGCCTCAGACTGGCTCTCCTTAGCTTTAGATTTCGTACATTTGTGTTTCGTGTAAATGGCTCGTAAGATATCTAGGAATTATTTTACTCACTCTTCAAGGTGGGCTTTGGCTCTTAAACTAGTTTGTTGGAAGCGCAGAAGGGGAGGCGGAGGCATGTCAGGGGCTAAGGGTCTCCGATGGCCACGCAGCGGGCTCCAGAACACGGCAGCTGTTTCGAGTACGCCCTGTTTGCCTCACCCATTTGTCCTTCCTTACCTGAGATGGGCTTTTGTCGGTTTGTCTTTACTGCAGTCGGGAGGGTTTCCTCCCTGCACCGCCCTCAGCTGTGGTGGACACCCACAGTTTTCTGATTTTCTTAATTTTCTGATTTTCTTTGGCTCGTCTCCCCTGGACCAACCATGGGTAATTCCGCACTTTTTTTTTTTTCTCTGAATAGGTGTGATATGAATCACAGCAAGTGAAGTAAGAGTTCGGACTATTTTGAAGCAAAAAAAATTGCTTCATCATGTGGACAGAATGAAAACCCACTTGAGCTTCATGGTCACTTAGTGTCTTGGGACAGAAATCTGAGAGGGTTGGAAACAATTTTATTGACAGCTGTGGTTATCAGTGGAAATCTGATGGCATGAAGCAGGTCTTCTGAAGTTTCTGAACTGATTTTAATTAGGTTAATCAACAGTAAACAGAAGTAATCAACATTTCAGTTACTGAAACACCTTTGTAAGAAGTTCCTTAATAAGTTTTGTTGTGTAGGTTGATGCTGCTAATTAGTATTGTGATATTTTCAAACTGTTCCTCAGTAGTTTCTAAGACCTTTTTAAAGCGTGTATTTGGGTCTGGGTTGTGGGTCAGTAGGGTGGAGTACATGTCTATGACATGAGGGCCTGGGCTAAATTCCAACATTGCGTTGTCCCTCAGACACTCTTTGGATGGCCCTGGTAACCTCCAAGCCCACTGAGTCCTGCTTGGAAGACACCCCTCAATTGGCACGAAGTGTGTTGGAAAGTAAAACTCTTGAGAAACTTGGAATGTAAATTTGTAGCAGTACTGGTATAGGTAGAAACCTGCGGTTCTGAGTTCTGCCACCAGATGGCACTTGTGTGCTGCAGACCAACCAACGCAGATTGGCTGTGTATACTTGGGGCAGTGAATTGAGATTCAGCTTTGTTCTTTGAAGTAAAATATGATGATAAACCCCAGATAACTGTTTTTCCAAGTGGCAGATAAACAAAAAATTTATTTAAAAATCACTTTTGGGTGGCTCTATGCCTTTTGTGCTGACAAAAAATCTGGGACCAGAATTACCAGCCCATCATAAATATCCAGAATGCCTGAGTAAATTCTTATGGTATACATGAGCTGATATTGTATGATTTGAAGGGGATGTGTGTGTAATTTTAAAAAAACAATTGAAAAGAATATAATAGTTGGGGTTAAATGGAATCATACTACAAATTGTAATTGAAAAGAAACCCAATTGTAACCTAGAAGAAAGTGGTAGAAACGAGTAAATAATACAAGATATAAATGGAAGACAAAGAACAAGTTGAAATTGCTTGTAAACATGGTTGTACTGATAATGGGAAGTGTGAAGGGTTTGGACGCTCTGGAGTGGAGGATGTTACCCTGAAGGAAAAAGCAGAGCATGGAACTGTGTGCTTTATGTATCCTTGGGTCACTTAGCAGTGGGAATGTGTTCTGACATTGTGTGAATGTCATAGAGTGTTACTGTACAAACTTAGTGTTTTCTACTATGTTACTAATCCAGTCTTTGGGATCACAGTTACATATGCAGCTTTATTTACTGAAACATGATTGAGAAGATATTTACTCTAAATACAAAGATACAGAAAGGGACCAGAGAATTTATAAAGGAGTTTAGGTGCTTACCTTGCATGTGGATGACCCTATTTCAATCCCAAATACCATGTATGCTCCCCCAAGAATGATCCCTGAGCACAGAACCAGGAGTAAGCCCCAAGGATGGCTGGGTGTGACCCAAACACTTTCCCCTCAGTGGCCCCCCTGAATAATAAAAGTATAAAAAGTTAGCATATTAAAATGATATATAAACCCTATTTTTTCCTTAAAATTCTACTTGTTTTTTATTGAATCACCGTGAGATAGTTACAAAGCTTTCATGGTTGAGTTTCAGTCATTCAGCGATCGAACGCCCATCCCTCCACCAGTGTACATTTTCCACCACCAGTGTCCCCAGTATCCCCCCAACCCTAATCTTTATAAAGCTGTAAAGTTTCCAGAAGAAAATAATGTTATTAATTGGAGATAGGCAAGATTTTTTTTTTTTTTTTTTTAGAATTCAAAACCCATAAATCTCAGTTTATAAAGAGTTTTCCATTAGCGAAAGACAAGGCTTGCTTTGCACATGGGAAGCACAAATTATAAAAGAAAAAAATGAGGGGCTGGAGAGATAGCACAGCGGGTGGGGCGTTTGCCTTGCACGCGGCCGACCCGGGTTCAAATCCCAGCGTCCCGTATGGTCCCCTGAGCACGGCCATGGGTGGTTCCTGAGTGCAGAGCCAGGAGTAACCCCTGTGCATTGCCAGGTGAGACCCAAAAAAGCAAAAAAATTAAAAAAAATTTTTTTTTTAAAAAAAAGAAAAAAATGAGAAATTAAATTCCAGTAGTTAAAATTTCTGGTGTGTAAAAGTCATTGTTCGGAAAATGTAAAAGCAAGGCATATGCTAGAAGAAAAAAATTTGTAATGCAAACATTGGCAAAAGATATGCATCCAAAAGTATATGAAAGAACACATAATAAATAGGACACACACAGAAATCTCGGACCCGAGCAACTTGCGGCGGAGATGGCCCGGGGACTTGGCAGTAGGCTTTCTCTGCTGTCCCACCGCCTCCCTCTAAGAGCTCCAGCGGGCGCCATTTTCTAGAAGCCAGCAAGAAGCACCAGCTCGCATGTGGCCACGATACAGAGACACACACAGGAATCTCAGACACGAGCACCCCGCGGCAGCAATTTCTTCAGACCCTAATTATTAAAATCTTAGAATTCCTAAAGCGCGCGGCTGCAAAAAGGCTGCTTTTCGCGGCTGTGCGACATGATATTATATCCATAACAAGTAGTACAAAACACATTGTCTAGCAGCTGTATTTTCAGCAGATATAAGGGGAGGTAGGCCTGGTCTTGAAATATCGAAGGTGACCAGAGGAAGGATACCTTGCAAATTGTCTGCCACACAGGCAGGGGGAGGTTTGGAGAGTGGGGGGCGGAATACTGGGGATTTGGGTGGTGGAAAATGTGCCCTGGTGAAGGGATGGGTGTTAGATGACTGTATGATCGAAGTTCAAACATGAAATTTTTGTTACTGTACCTCACGGCGAATTACTAAAAAATAAAAATTAAAAGAACACATACCAAGCAAATGAGCAACACAGTTTGAATAGACTCCTCACTGAATCGGAGAGGAGAGTGGATGGGAAGATGAGACGAGAGGAGAAACAAAGCGCTTGCCTCACATGCAGCTGACCCGAGCTCCACCCCTGGCATCATTCCAGAAGTGATTTCTGAGCACAGAGTTAGCAGTATGCCCTGAGCATGGCTTAGTTCCCCCCCCCCCCAAAAAAAAAAAACCACCAAAAAAAACCCCAAACAAACAACAAAACCCAGAAATGGCTGATGAGCACATGAGAAGATGTGTAACGTAGCACGCCCAGCTGGTCCCGAGCAGACCCAGGGGCCTGGGCGCTACTGCCTCGGGAGGGCGCTTGCTTTGCACACAGCCAGCCTGGGCTCGACCCCTGGCATGACGTTTGGCACCCTGAGCTCTGCCAGGAGTGACCCCGGAGTGCAGAGCCAGGACTGCCTGGTGTGGCCTGAAAACCAACCCCCCCCACTCCCCCCCCCAAAAAAAATCGTCTAGAAAAGACTCACACGACGGTTGTTGACACACAGCTGGAGTCTCCTGTGACACCATTGAGACAGAATGATGCCATTCCATCATGGTCTGCCGCTGTGTTAGGAAGTTGAAAGTGCACTTAGCAGACCACACAGCTCTTCCACTTCTGATATTTTCCTAAGAGAAATGAAAGTATGTGAGTAATAAAAACATGGAGGTGAGGGGTTGAGAGACAGCATGGTGGGCAGAGTGCTCGCTGCGCAGGTGGCAGGCTGGCCCAGGCTTGGTCCCTGGTGCTCCGTATCCCCCCGAGTCCCGCAGGAGTCATTCCTGAGCACAGAGCTAGGATTCATCCCTGGACATCCCCAGGTGTGGCTCCCAAAACAAAAAACAACACACAGCGAATTTTACGTGAGTGTGTCAAGCACCTTCCCCTCCAGTAGCCCTAAACAGGAGACAGCTTAGTCCTCCTCCGTTAGGGAAATGACTAAGCAAATTGTGGTAGCACCGGGGAGGAAACGATAGTACAGCTTTTGCTTTGCTTTGCCTTGCACCCAGCTGACCTGGGTTCGATTCCCAGTGTCCCATATGGTCTCCCGAGCACCACCAGGAGTAATTTCTGAGTGCGGAGCCATCAGTAACCCCTGAGCACTGCCCGATTTGGCCCAAAAAGGAAAAAAAATAATTATGATAAGAACCATGCCACGGAATACTGTTTAATTACAGGACAGTCTCCTGCAGCAGGGCCGGTGCCTCTCACCCTCTGAAAGAGGAGCCCAGGAGACAGCTCAGTGTTCAGGGGTGCAGAGTCCCCTCCCCTGGCCTCACTGGCCCTCCTCGGGGACTGCTGGGCTTAGCCCTCGAGGCCCCTAGTCACTGCGGATTGTGGCCCTGGGGGTCCCTCAGCATCCCTGGACCTGAGTCATGCTGGATCCCATTGGACCATTGGGCCTGAGTGTCTCGGGAAGCAGGGTCCCCCCCACCCCCCAGCAAACACCAGCACTGTGCTGAGAGAGCGAAGATGGGCCGACAGTCTGTGTGCCGTGAGGTTCTCATTTTGTGGAATGAGATCAGGCAAAACTAGTCCTGTAGTCACGGCATTTCAGCGGGGGCTTGGATCTGAGTGATGGTTTGCTCTACAAAGACATTTTTTGAGGTGATAAAAATACTGGTTTGGGGAATTGTGTGGATGTATGTCACAACAGATTACTTGTGAGCTCAAGGTAGACCTGTTTTACTGTAGGAATAATCCACCTCAGTAAAGTTGACTTAATTTTTTTTTCTTTTTTGGGTCACACCCAGTGATGCTTAGGGGTTACTCCTGGCTTTGCACTCAGGAATTACTCCTGGCAGTGCTTGGGGGACCATATGGGATGCCGGGGATCAAACCTGGGTCGGCCGCATGCAAGGCAAATGCCCTACCTGCTGTGCTATCGTTCCGGCCCCTGACTTAATTTTCTGGGCTGGAGCGATAGCACAGTGGTTGGGCATTCACCTTTCACGTGGCTGACCCGAGTTCGATTCCTCCGCCCTTCTCGGAGAGCCCGGCAAGCTATCGAGAGTACCGAGCCCGTGAGGCAGAGCCTGGAAAGCTACCGGTGCGTATTGGACATGCCAAAAACAGTAACAATATGTCTCTCAATGAGAGACGTTACTGGTGCCCGCTCGAACAAATCGATGAGCAACGGGATGACAGTGACTCACTTTTTAAAATATTTTGGAGGGGCTGGAGCAATAGCACAGCAGGTAGGGCATTTGCCTTGCACACGGCTGACCCGGGTTCGATCCCCGGCATCCCATATGGTCCCCTGAGCACTGCCAGGGGTAATTCCTGAGTGCAAAGCCAGGAGTAACCCCTGAGCATCGCTGGGTGTGACCCAAAAAGCAAAAACAAAAACAAAAACAAAAAAACAACCAAACAAAAAACCCAAAATATTTTGAAGGAAGTGTCAGAGTTCTTTTTTTTTTTTTAAGGTGAAGGACATTTATCGACTTTTTTTTTAAATGAATGGTTTATTTATTTGTTTGCTTTGGGGTCACACCTGGCAATGCTAAGGAGCTACTCTTGGCTCTCTGCTCAGGAATCACTCCTGGCAGTGCTTGGGGGACTGTAAGGGATGCCGGGGATCGGACCCAGGTCGGCTGTGTGCAAGGTCAGTGCCCTACCCACTCCAACCCAGTGTTGTAGGTTTTTTGGCCAAAAGCATTGTAGACATTTTAGGGTTTAAAATAAAATACACCTCATAGAGTGCTTTGGGATCTATCAATACAGTGTTTGTAAGTAGCTGAGCCTTTACCTTTGCTCAGTAAATAGTAAACTGTTTGTCTTCCTCGGCGAGTTCTAAGCACAGACTCTGGAGTTGGGACGGTCACTGTGGATCAGGGTCGGTTATTCAGCTTCTCACTCTCTGTTTACACACACCTGTGTGCTAAGGAGACCGGTAGGGCTTCTCCTGGTGGTGTTTTCCAGGCGCCCCCTCACCCCTGCACACACCGTGAGGATTGAAACCAGGGTCTGCAAGACAGGTTCTCTGCCACTAAGCCGCATCCCCAAGCCCTCACCGTGTTGTTTTCATCAGGATTAAATACACCTGTTCAGCAGTGGATAGTGTGACGTGTGACTGTTACCTCCTTTACCATAAATGTATTTTGTTCTTTAAAAATTACTAAAGCCTGAAAGCCAGGGATTTGGCTTTGTGGCAACAGTTGGGTTTGATTCCCGGAGCCACCAAACTAGCACAGAACAATTTAATCATCAGTGTACTTGCTCAGACACCATTATTTTGAGAATTTTTAAAAAATTAATTTTTCCAATGAAAAAATACCCATTATAATGCTATTATGATTTCTCAATCTGTTTTATAGGAAGAACAGTTGATTCTATAACAACACATATTTATTAAAAAAAATTCTTTTTTTGGGGACATGCTCAACTTCCGGTGCTGGGGGGAAACCCCCAGCAATGTCGGGGCACCGTCCATTGCCAGAGATGGGACCTGGGACTCCCACACACAAACCATCTCCCAGCCCCACATATATGTGCTTTTTTTTTTTTTTTTTTTTAACTTTGGTTGGAATTTTTTTGGCCCTGGAATATTCCTGCCCCTGCAGCCCAGAGAGTCATTTCACTTCTGGGCATCTACTTTGCATACCAAAATTCATTTATTTGAAATTTAAACGCAGCCTTCAGAAAAATCTGTGCAGTATATGATGATAGCATTTTGATTCACACACCACTTCTGCTTTATCAGAGCTTGACAATGGTCCACTTTCCCCGTCTTTCAGCTTTCACTTTTGATCCCATGGAATGTCTAGTCTGTGTTTTCTTGCCACTGAGTACTAATTAACTTGGTAGTAAGTTGCCCAGGATACAAATTCAGGCCTCTCTAGTCGTTTGTTTTGCTGTTAGGCTAACCACTTAAATTTGGATTGAAGACTGTTTAAAATATTTGGAATGTTTGTTAAGTCCTTATTTCCATGTCACAAAAGTTTGACATTTTCTATATTCCCTATAAAACAGAAAAGTAGAAGTAAACAGTTCTTTAAAAAAGAAAATAAAGACTTTATAATTCCAGTTTGACCTTTGATTGTTAATTGACTGTTTATTTAACAAAACATTCGGGTCACTGGAGTGCTAGAACAGCAGGTAGCACTTGTCTTGCATGTGGCCTACCTGGGTTTGATCGCCAGCACCCGAGTGATCCCTGAGTAGAGCCAGGAGTAAGCTCTGAGCACTGCTGGGTGGGGCCCACGCCCTCCTCAGTTCCCCCCACCCCCATTGGGCCACACCCTGAGAGCTTGGGGTTGCTCCCAGTGTTGCGTGGGGATGATGGGGTGGTGGGAATCAGACTAGGGTGGGCTGCATGCAAGGCACCAACTTTATACTGGCTCTCCAGCCCCTACTACTTTCAGTTATTCTCTTTATGTTTCCAGGCCACATCCAGTGATGCTCAGGGGTTACTTCTGGCTCTGCACTCAGAAATTACTCCTGGCAGGGCTTGGGGGACCATATGAGATGTCTGAGATGGAACTCGGGTCAGCCGTGGGCAAAGCAAGCCCTCTACCCACTATACTATCTCTGGCCCCATACTTGAACTTTCTTCTTGAAATAGAATTTTTTGGGCTTTGGGTCATACCTGGTGGTACTCCCAGAGGACCGTACGGGGTGCTCTGCTCGCAGGGATCCCTCTTGGCACTCTCACAGGACCATTTGGGGTGCTGAGGCTCAAGCTCTGGCCAGCCACGTGTAATGTTAAGTGCATCGCTCCAGCCCTGAGACTGATTTTTTTTTTTTTTTTTGGGTCACACCGACCCATGCTCAGGGCTTACTGAGCATTCAGGAAATCCCGAATCAGGGGACTGTATGGGAATGTGCAAGGCGAGCAGCCTGCCCAGTGTACTGTCTCTCCAGCCTCCAAAGAACTTTAGTTTATCTCTGGAAACCGAGTGCAGTCCTTGGTTCATTTTATTTGTGTTGGACCTGTGCTATCTCACAGATGTCTTCATCTCTTACATTAAATGAAATACTGCTTTAGCATTGCTTATTTAATTTTCAAGAAAGAAAAATAGCCCAGCAAAATGATAGTTTAACTTTCAAAGTTCTTTTTAACGTGACATTGAACTCTCAGGTTTTAGAGCTGTGCAGAGACAGTTGACATAGATTGCTGGTCTTAACACTGAGGAACTGGGGAAGGTCTTATTTTTTCCCCTTTCTCTTTGTTTCTGGAAGACTATTTATTTATTAGGGCCACACCCAGCAGTGCTCAGGGTTTATTCCTGACTTGGTGCTTAGGAATCACTCCTGGTGGCCTCTGGGGACCAAAGGGGATGACGAATTTGGAACCTTGCCGTGTGCAAGGCAGACGCCCTACTCGCTGTCCTATCGTTCCAGCCCCTTGGGGAGTCCCGTTATTAATCAAAAGCAACTGTTATCAGGTGCCTCTCCTCAGTATTCAGTCCGGAAAATGCTTTTTATCACGATTTTAGTACAAGTTCAGTGACTCTTAATAATGAGAGTTTATGTTACATGTTTATAGAAGTTTCTGTGATAATAGGATTTCTTGGAAACGGAATATTGTGTCTAATAAATTCTGGGCAAGATTATGGGTCATCATCAGAATAGGCCATGTTCCAAAGTTTGTTTTTATGTCGGTTACTGGAAACTTACTTTATGTTTTCTCATAGGAAGATTGTGGTGAAGGGTGGCAGTGTTCCCAAGATAGAGCATACGAAGCTCATTTTAATATTTTAATTATAGCAGGCAGCATACCTTTGAAATAATTTTGACTTTGGTTTCCAAGAGTACTTTTCCCTCCGTGCCGCCCGCGCAACAGCACTGAGCTATTCACAATTCTTGCTCCGTTTGTTTTTGAACTGCAGCCTTCGGAGGGCTTTCTCAGGCTCTGTGCTCAGGAGTCACTCCTGGCAGACTCGGGGAACCCTATGCATCATCAGGGTTTGGACCAGGTGAGGGTCAGCTGTGTGAAGGCCAGCGCCTCACCCACTGTACTTTCTCTCTGCCCCCTCCACCCCCTGCTCTAGGGTTTTATCATCATCATGTGTTAAATGGTGGGAATTGATCCCAGCAATTTTTAACACTATCTCTTGGTTCCAGGGTCTTCTCCGGGGACACATTTTTCTTCTCTGATTCATTGACACTAGAAATATATTTATTCATAGGTTGACTCAGTATGTCAGTGTCAATAAATCAATAGTCTTGAGAAGTTAGAGATGAGTGTAGACGCTGCCTTTCCTCGGAGCTGATGGCCCGGTGGGGTGGGTGGACAGTTGTCAATGGGAGCGACAAACCCTATGGTGGTGACTGCCACAGGTGCCAGGAGAGTATGTTGCAGGGTTATGTAATGTACTATCAAGACCAAAAATCAGAAACACCATATCCAAAGCTAATCAACTTGGTCCAAAAGGTACTAGTGCATGGAGTTAGAGGTAACAGCAATTTAGAGACACGTAATTTAGAAAGTAAACTATAAAATAATGTATTATGGTAGCATGATAGAAAATTAATATCTAGAATTGTTAGCTTTCAAATGCACAAGGAATTATTAGATAGGACATGTAATAGTAGGAAAAATATACTTGTAACCACATCAAAAAAGAGAAAATACTGAAGTATAAACATATAGAAATGTTCAGTAAGACTTGAAGGAAGCTTTAATGTATTCTTGAAAGGCAGGGCATTATTTTATTTTATTTTTTTGTGGTTCTAGGCCCTTACACCTGCAAGGCAAGATTTCTATCACTGAGCTACATCTCCAGGCTGCAGAAGACATAATATTGTACTTCAGAAATGTAAAGGACTGTTTTTGGTTGTTGTTATTCTTGCATAGAATGGCTTAAAAGCACAGAGAAAGAAATAATGATGATTAAAGCAGGAATAAGTGATGTGTGAAATAGAGACACAGATCTTGCTAAAAAATCAAAGTGGACTTTTTTTTGTGTTTGTTTTTGAGCCACATTCAATAGTGCTCTGGGCTTACTCCTGTATTCCTGGCTCTGTGGTCACAGATCTCTCTTAACAGTGCTCGGGAGACTGTACAGGGTGCTGGGGCTAGAACCCGGGTCAGTGGCATGTGGGGCAAGCACCCTACCCTCTGTACTATATTTCCAGCCTTCTTCTTCTTGGAGAAGTGAAGTGTCTCCTCAGCTGTTCAGATTCTGTGCCTCCCCTCTACCCTTCTCCTTTAAAAATTGGGTTGTTTATTTTTTATTATTGAATCTTAAGGAATTCTTTGTATAGTTTGGATATTAACCCCTTGTTGGGATCTTTGGTGCACATTTCATTCTAGTGCACTTTTCTTTTGCTAATATGAAAAGTTCTGTACTTAGGTCAAGTCAAAAATTACATTCTTCGTGGGCCCGAGAGGTAGTTCAGGGGGCCTCAACGTGATCCCTGTCACCGAGAGCGGCTGTGAGTGCACCACGCTGGAGTCCCCGCATGCAGCTGGGGCTACTACCACGGGACCAACAAAAATTACAGTCCTTTGAAGTGTTTGAGCTTCAAGGAAAAAACCGAAGGCGCTAATTGGAATTTCCGTTTTGGTCTTTCTGCTTCGGTGGTAAGACGGGGGCTCTCCCGTCATTCCGGGGGCTACCAGACTGTACCTTGCAGTGCCCGGGAGGCCACGCAGGGATGGGCATCAGACCAGTGGCCCTGTGCGTGCCAGTCTGTGCTCCGGCTCTTTGAATGGTTTCCCTGACTCAGCCTTTTTCCTTCACCCGTGCTGCACGCTTGCAAGCCAGCACTTAGCCCCGGAGCCACGCGTCCCTTTGCAGATGGAAAGTTTGGATGTAGCAGAAATGCCAAAGAATATACAGTTTCCAGAATTATTCTTCGGAATAGGGGCAGTAAGCTTGAAGACCACTGACACTACTTAACTTGCAGAGAAGTTTAATTAGGGATTGAGTTTATGGTGCCTGATACTTTACCTGATTTTCAGGTGTGTAGGCAGATACAGGGTGGTTGGAGGAAAATAGTTTGGGAGTTTAAAGCCTTGAATGTGATAAGAGTTGTTGTAAGTAATATTTTGAGCTTAGAGACACCCAAAATATTTTTTTCAGTATTTAATACTGTTCTCACATTTATAAAATAATAAAGCTTATTCATTATGTCTTTCTGGTGTATTTCAGGCAAAAATTACTTCTCTTGAACCATTAGAGGGCAGTATAACTTTATCTTTGAAATTAACTTTTACACCATGTAAATGTTTTTAAGTCCCAAACCTGTGGTGTAATCGATATGCCAAAAACAGTAACAAGTCTCACAGTGGAGGGGTTACTGGTGCCCACTCAAGCAAATCCATGAGCAGTGGGATGACAGTGAGACAGTGATACTCATTATTAGCATCTTTTAAGTTAACCATGAAGGTTTTTTAAAAATTAATTTGTTACTATGCATATATATATATTCAAACCATTACATTTGTATTTATTCTATTTATGTAACTCCTCTTTTAAAAATAATTGTTTTCATTATTAAGATGCCATGATTTACAAAGTTCTTCAAAATGAACTTGACTTAAGACATACAGTGTTCCAACACCAGTACACCAGTGTGCCATGATTGAGTAGTATATGATTTATCCTGAATAAATAAATCGAAATCATTTAAAGTATTATAATGCCTATTCTCATTTACATAAATAAGTTTGAACTCTGGCATCTAAATTATATTGCATTAAATTTACTTTTGTAGTTGGATCTTATTGTAGACATTATCATGTCTTCCTTGTCATAAATAAGTCTTTTATAAAAATGATGTGTTGGAGCCATACAATGGTACAGCTAGTAGGATGTTTGCCTTGCACTCGGCCAACCCATCTTCAGTGCCTGGCATCCCATATGGTCCCTGCAAGCACCAACAGGAGTAATTCCTGAGTGCAGAGCCAGGAGTAACCTCTGAGCATTGCTGGCTGTGACACAAAAATAAAGAAAAAAATTATGTGCTATTATTTTAGAGTTTGTATAAAGTAGGTGAAACCTACAAAAGCAAAATTTAGTAAGAGTGAAGATAATTTAAAAAATTTAACTGGAAAAAACTGAGTAGGTTTATAAAGTTACAAAGTATTATTCCAAGAAAGGGAATTAAAATTTTTTTTTTATTTTATTGAATCATCGTGAGATACAGTTACAGACTTACAGACTTTCATGATTGTGTTTCAGTCAAACAGTGTTCAAGTGCCCACCCCTCCACCAGTGCCCACTCTCCCCCACTAGTGTTCCCAGCTTCCTCCCCCCAACCCCTTCCCACTCCCTGCCTCTGTGGCGGGCACCATCCCTCCTTCTCTCTGTCTTTTTGGGTGTCATGGTTTGCGATACAGGTAAGAAGCAGCCATCATATTTGGTTCATAATCTACTTTCAACTTATATCTCCTATCCCGAGCGATCCCTCCAACCATCATTTATTTAGTGCTCCTCTCTCCATCCCAGCGACCTTCTCCCCCAGCGAGTGACATTGGCTATCAAGCCGGGGGGGGGGGGGGCAGTCCTCCTGACCCTTAGTTTAACTGTCCTTGGGTGTTAGTCTCCTAGTATGTTACTTTATATTCCACAAATGAGTGCTGTCCTTTTATGTCTGTCCCTCTCTTTTTGAATCATTTTGCTTAATTTGTTACTATATTGAATTGTAGTTACTAGCCAGATCAATAAGACAAAATATTTTATTTTATTTAAAAAAATTTTTTTTTATTAGAGAATCACTGTGATGTACAGGTACAAACTTACGAACTTTTGTGTTTGCATTTCAGTCATACAGTGATCGTTTACCCATCCCTCCACCAGTGCCCATTCTCCTCCAGCAATGATCCCAGTATCCCTCTCACCACCCCCACCCCATCCCCCACCACCCCACCCTGCCTCTGTAGCAGGGCATTCCTCTTTGTTCTCTCTCCTTTTGGGTGTTGTAGTTAAGACAAAATATTTTAAAGCATAAAGAAAGGATGACAGACAAATCAGACATTTCTCTACAAAGGACCATAGCAATATTTTGATAGTGTTTAAAATAATAAAATTAAAGTTTAAAACAGGTGACTTTCATGGTGTGTGTATATGTGTGTGTGTGTATATATATATATATGAATATATATACATATCCATACATCTCTCCCATGGCAGAGCCTGGCAAGCTCCCCGTGGCGTTTTCAATATGCCAAAAACAGTAACAAGTCTCACAATGGATACGTTACTGGTGCCCGCTCGAGCAAATCGATGAGCAAATGGATGACAGTGACAGTGACCCATACATATCTGTAAAGCTTTTCACATAAAAATTTATTTATTAAGTATTTTTCTTTTCTGGACCCAATTTATTAATATGTAAAACCAATAAGATAACTTTAATTTCTTGCTCTGTACCTCTCAATGGATGAAACTAACGTTTGACTTACATAAGTACACCAATGCATTTAGCATATTTTTTTCATAATGTTTTTAAAGAGAAAAATGAACATTGCTAGTGAAGGACTACTGTCTGGGTGACTTCAGAGTAAATAGTTTGTTTCCAAGTACTATTATCCAGTATTGGTATGGGACAGTTTCCATTTGCAACATTGTATGTGAAGGTTTTTATGTTAAAATGATCATTTGGAGTTTTTGTAAGAATTTGTGTATGTTTTGGTCCACAGTAGGGATTAAATGAGATTCCAATTTTGGAAAAATGTTACAGTATGATTCTAAATGTAATTATTATCTTGATTTTTGGTTGAGGTGATTAGGAAATTCCAGATATCAAAGATAGTCCATGAAATACAGAATTGGAAGACAAAAGTGTGAAATGTTACATACTGTATTTCTTTTATTTATTTATTTATTATTTATTTATTTATTATTTATTTATTTATTTTGCTTTTTGGGTCACACTTGGCTATGCTCAGAGGTTACTCCTGACTCATGCACTTAGGAATTACTCCTGGCGGTGCTCGGGGGACCATATGGGATGCTGGGAATTGAACCTGGGTCGGCCACGTGCAAGGCAAACGCCCTACCCGCTGTGCTATCACTCCAGCCCCCATTGTACCTCCCTTTTGTGGTTGCCATAAGATGGCGGCCGTGGCTCAGTTCACAGTCTGGAGACATTTCTGCAAGAAGCGGTGGTGCCCAAAGTAGTTTAGCTGGCCTCCGGGCCATGGTCGTGCAGCAGCGGAGAGCTGTATTTTTTTAAATACTACTTTTAGATTCTTAAAAAAAATTGTTTTTGGTTCCTTTTGGGAGGCTGCACCCAGCAATGCTCAGAAGTTACTCCCTGCTGTGCACTCAGGAATCACTCCTGGCGGGCTTTGGGAGACCTTATGGGCTGCTGGGGATCGAACCCAGGTGGGCCACGTGCAAGGCAAACGCCCAGCCTGCTGTTCTGTCTCCAGGGTGCAGCCTTTATGGATTCCTGAAGCTTGGTCTGAGGGGTAGCACAGTGGGTAAGGGGCTTGTCGTTGGCCCAGGGTTGATCCGTAGCACCGCACGGGGTTCCCCGAACTCCTGCAGGCCAGGATTAAGTTCTGAGCAGTGTGGGGCGGGGTATGGCCTCAAAACCGACCCAAACACTAAACAGCACAACAACAAACTCCAAAACAAAAAAAAAAGATTCTTGAAGTCAGTGGGCAGAAAGGATATTTGTCCCTTGTCCCATGCGTTCCATCCCTGGCTGAACATTAGCCACTTCTCAAATGTCTGATGTCAAGTGCTCTATCTAGACGTAAAACTTGTTTGGCCTACTGCCCCCTTTTCAGGGAAAAACAATCACCCAGAGCTTTCCTGAAAAGCTGTCTTCACGCCAGTAGACGGGATGTGGCCCCGCATCACCTGAGACTTGACTGCCTCTTGGATCCATCCGATTCAGTGTGTGCATTCATGGATTGGAGGGAGGGAGGGAGAGAGGGAGGGAGGGCCTTTGTGTGTGTGTGTGTGTGTGTGTGTGTGTGTAGGAGTTTTGGGAAACACTGAAAATCAGAATCTTTGCTTGGGGGATTTGAACACCATGTTTTTAATTTTTTAAAAATCTTTAAAAAAACAAATTTTTATTAAAAACACCGTGATTTTCAAAGTTGTTCATTATCCAGTTGTTTCAAATATTTGGAACACCTGTGATTCAGAAAATTCTCTTAATGATTCTAGTGTCTAGCCATTGGCGTACGCCCCACCCCCCAGCCCAAACACACATTATTCTCTCTTAACATAGGGATTACTTTATAAGATCATGGTTTAAGTTGTCATAGAATTTTTAAAAGAGTTGTAAGAATTATATCTACCCACAGCCATCAGGTAATCAGTTGTTCTGGATAGTCCAAAGTTCCAGATGCCTAAGGATTTACTTCTTTTTTGAAGATGAAATTGTTTATCCCAGTAATTGTGGATAAATTTTAAAAAAAGTTGTGGCATACATTATTCATGTTCTTTTAAAAAACGCTACAGTTGTGAACATTTAGTAAAGAATCTTTCGTGTTGACTTGATGTTAGCCTGATCTATGACAGCCCGATTATTCGAAGCCCCCTGAGATGTCCGTGTGGCTGTGTTTGTGCCAGCTACTCCGACGAGTGTCTTCAGTGCCCACGCTTGCTTTTGTTCCTTTCTGAATCATCTCGGGCAGTCAGGTTGTCATCTTACTTCATGTTGCCGGCGTGTTTGCATGCCTGTGTAGGGCCATATTCGCCTCACACCCCTTTATAATCAAATACTTTTGACCTATTATCTTGAAAACTGATCCTGTAATTAGAATTGGGAGTAAGGAAATCATAACAAGGCTTTGGTTTAGGAGCACCCCACCCCCCATGCTTCTTCAAGTACAGGAAATTTCTTTAGTTCATGTTCCTGACATCAAAAAATTCCCCTGTTATATTTTGAGTTCCTCCTGCATTTCAGATAGTATGAAGTTGCTAACTGATCACAGGTTCGGTAAACAGCTATGTACATCGACTTAATGGCATGAAGAATTTTGCTTGGAATTGGACAGAAATAACAGTTTAATAAATGCTATCGAGTTACTTTTTCATAGAAAGTCCACATGTGCCTTTTCTAACAGATTAAGATTTCTGCCTTTTCTCTGGGTGATTATGTGTTTGTTTTTCTAAAAAAAAAAAGGGGGTAAAACTTGCCTTCCAGAATGAGAATTGCTAGTAAGTAATACGTAAGTCTTGCGAAATTATTTGACGTTTGCTATTTCTCCCCGCTTGCCTCTGAACCTGCCTTTTGATGTAGTTTGCTTCTCTCTCCCAGCCAGGGTCCTCATGTGTCCCTACACTCTACTGTATTGTCTTTGTCTCCAGTATCTCTTCTTGGGATCCAAATGAAAACTTTCTTTCAAAGCTTTTTTTTTTTTTTTTTTTTTTTAAAATTTTAAGGTATAATAGTCTTTGTTCACTGAGTAAAGAAGAAATAGGATGGCAGGATATTTTTCCTCCTGAAAATGTTTTCCTCCTGAACTAAGGTCAAACAGCTAGCAGGCTGGTGTGTGTGGCAGGGCCCTGGGCACTTGGGTGCTGGTGAGGTAACTGTGTACGAGACTGTCAGTGCCAACACTGCAGGGAACATGTGACCTTAACTGTAATTTTCATTTATTTTATACATATTTTTGTCGTAGCTATAAAGTTGTATGGGATTTCTAGTCCTACTTTCTTCTTTAAAGTGTTCTCCATAATGCTTAAAAATATTTGGAGGGAAACATACCTCACTATGCTCAGGGCTTACTTCTGGCTCTGCACTCAGGAATTACCCCTGGTGGGGTTGGCGAATAATATGGGATGCCAGGATTGAGCCCGTGTCAGACGCATGCAAGGCAAGCACCCTGCCCACCGTACTCTCTGGCTCTGTCTGTTGCTTTCCGCAGAGACTCAGCCGGATGGCCTTCTCACCAGCCGTGAGTGAGGGCTCCTGTACCATATATTGTTGTTGTGGTGGTGGTATTTAAATGGTGATTTCAGGGGTCAGACATTTGGTTGCTGTGTGCTGGACTGTAAATTCTTGGAAGAAGTTTTAAATTGTGTCATGTCGAAGACTGGCATTTGTTCTTGCAGTTCGCATTGTGATGGAAAAAAATGAGATATGAAGACTATGAGAGTAGAGGAATATTGTTTAGAAAATTGTACAGCACTAAGGTCAGCTGCCTGGAGTTCTGTACTGAAAAAAGATCAGAGAGCAAAGTTAGTGTAGGTAAAAAATAGGATTTTTATGTGAAAACTGCGAAGCAAGAATCTTCATATGATATGTAGTAATGAGACATTGGAAGAAGCACAGTGACCTTTAAACATATATTTAGCTATTTTAGTTTTCTAAAAATTAAGTTGTTTTATCAGCTTATATACTCAGAGAGCCTGGCAAGCTACTGAGAGTATTTTGCCTGCATGGCAGAGCCTGGCAAGCTACCCGTGCGTATTTGATATTCCAATAACAGTAACAAGTCTCACAACGGAGACACTACTGGTGCCTACTGGAGCAAATTGATGAACAACGGGACAGCAGTGCTATTCTATTCAACAGTGCTATCGGTTTATAATTGGTTTAAGATAAAAGTGATAAAATTTGGGGCTATGGTTCACATCTTTATTTATTATATGTGTTGCTGTGTCTTCCACCAAGGTTTGAGGTTTTCTCTTAATCCAAGTGATCCTTGAAATTGAGGAGTCATCTGGCTCTGAACATAGGAGTCCTCACTGTGGCACTGTAGCAGTGTTGTCCCATTGTTCATCCTTGCCATGCGGGCGGGATACTCTCCTCAGTAGCTTCCCAGGCTCTCCGAGAGGGATGGAGGAATCGAACCCCGGTGGGCTGCGTGCAAGACAAATGCCCTACCCGCTGTGCTATTGCTCCAGTCTCTGCTATCCTCACAATTTTTCCAATGATGGTTTCATTTTGGATGAATGTCTAGGAGGCGTTTCCATGATTATCTTTTAAAGGCCCCTCCGCGCTGTTTCCCATAGGGGCTGTACCAGCGTACAGCGCCGCGGCCCGTGCAAGGGCCCCTTTTCTTTCGTGCCCTTGGCTGAAGGTTGTTTCCAGTCTTGAGACAGGCCCTTCTCACAGGTGTGGGGTGCTAGCTCACCGTGGGTTAGGTTGCATTTTCCTGATATTAAAGTGGTATTGCACATTCTCCCATCTTTTTGATAAGTGTCAGTTCAGGTCTATTGTCCATCAAAAAAAAATTTTTTTTTTTTAAATTTAAACTAGTAGATTTAGAAGGAAGAAAATGTGTATGGAAGCCATATGTTATTCTTTCATTAAAAAGGCATTCTAAGGGGCTGGAGAGATAGTACAGGAGAAAAGGCGTTTGCTTCATCTGTTCCTGACCCGGTTTGATCCCTGGCGCTGCAGGGTCCCCTCAGACATCACTGGAGCAGCCCCTAAGCACAGGACTGTCAGAAGCCCCTGAGCGGCACCGAGTGTGGTCCCCCCCTACCGGAGCAGTGTTTTTCATTCCCTCTCACTTGCCAAGGTCTAATGTTTCCAGTCACGCCTTTCCTGGCCACCCCAGTTAAAAGCGCTGTCACCCTCGCCTGCCTCCCCAGCCCCTGCCTTGCTTTCCCCGCCGGACGGGGAGGGTCAGCCGTGCTAACCTGTGGTGGGGGCGCTGCTGAAGCAAGGAGGAAAAGGCTCTGAGGTGAAGCCGTGGAGGGTTGACAGAGAGTGGGTAAAGCCCTTGGGACTGTCCCGGCAAACTGGGCAGTAGCTTAAGATCAGAGGGACATTTAAAGGCTTTTGGGGGTGCTGTCCAAGCATTGTTCAGGGGACTTAGGGCTCTCTGGGCTGTACCTGGCACCCCGGCTAGACCTGACTCCTCCTGCAGTTGTGACCCACTGGTGCTGGAGGCTTGTGGGGACACCCCATTGGTGCTTGGGGCCCTCCAGGGTTCTGCTCGGTGGTGCTGGGGGACATAAATGCCAAGCAGGAATCAAATTTGGGGCATTGGGGGATGCTGGAGAAATAATACAGTCGATAGGGCACCCCCTCGCACATGTCCCTACCCTGGTTCTATCCCCAGCATCTTAGATGGTCCTCTGAGCCCTGCCAGGAGTAATTTCTGAGTGCAGAGCCAGGAGTAACCCCATGAGCATCGCTGAGTGTGGCTCCAAAACAAAACAAACTAATAAACAAAATCTGTGGCCTTGCACACGTCCTCCCCCCTTCCGAACCACCTCCCTGTCCGCTGAACTGTTTCCCCGACCCTGGGAAACAAAAATTTATTGTAGGAGGGGAGCATAGAGAAAAGCAGTAGGAATGATAGAAGGTCGATCAAGTAGAAGGTGATTCAATTAAGAATGAGGGGCTGGAGCAATAGCACAGCGGGGAGGGTGTTTGCCTTGCACGCGGCCGACCCGGGTTCGATTCCCAGCCTCCCATATGGTCCCCCGAGCACCGCCAGGGGTGAATCCTGAGTGCAGAGCCAGGAGTAACCCTTGTGCACCGCCAGGTGTGACCCAGAAAGCAAAAAACAAAACAAAACAAAACAAAGACAATTAAGAACGAAAAGTGGGGCCTCAGGTGTTGCTAAGTGGGAGAGTACTTTTGCATGTATGAGACCGTGACCCTGGTGATCTGTGCTACAAACAAAACAAAACAAAACTGAAAACATAAAGACTAAAGGAAAAGAAAAACACTTCTTGATTGGGCATTTCATTGGGTGTTGAGACAAGGATGATGGAACGTAATTCTTTCTCCAACTTTAGTGAACTGAGTCTACAAGCTTGGATGATTTTGACCTGGAGACAGCTACTCTGAGAGAAGGCTACAGTGTTTTGGGAAGCTTGCCAGAGCACATCTGGTTCAGAGGGTTCAGGTGTGTATGCCTGAATGGAACATTTGGACAGCTTCAAAAAGTTATTACTTAGAAATAATCTCACAGTACTTAAACATTTAGAAACTGAGGGGATATTTTTCTTGTCTATACTGGTGATAAAAATATTCTAAGGCGTGTTTTAAGGAATTTCAGTGTGGGGATGTTAATAAAAATAGTCAGTGAGTTTGGAGAGTATTAGGTTAAACCAAAAGGGTTCTTTACTTGAGAATTTCGCAGTACTCACGATACAGTAATGCACACACATTATACATCTTTTAGAAATGTAGGTGGTGTATAGCATGTTCAGACCCATTTGGCTATGGGTCCCGTAATGCTCACGAACCATCTGCGGGTGGCACAAACATTAGCAAGTGCTGATAATTAATTCAGTATCTGTAACAACTGATTAAAGGTAAGTAGTAAGTGAAAGTATAGTTTTCACGATAATTGTGAACTTTTCTAAGATCTGTCAGTATTATGACATAAAACAGCATTAACTATGAAATTGCCAGAATTCTTGTGAATAGTATTTACAGGTGAAGTGAATGAAGTTCTAAATGTGGCATTAATATAACTAATAACCCCCTTGCAGTTCAATAGGCAGGTATTTTATAGAATGCATATAAATCTATGTGAAATTTATGACTAAGGAGTGTGTGATGAAAGAACACTTATTTTGGGTCTTTTATTACCTTTTTTCTGTGGTTTTGGAATATTAAGATTACTTCATTTTAACTTTCTTAGTTTTGGTTTCGTCATTATTTTTGGCAGATAATGCTTTCTTAGCAATATTGAAAAATCACAGTAAAAAGTGCAACAGTACTTACATTCTTTTAAACTCTTACTATGTCCCATTATTAAAATACTATTATTAGTTATAATTATAACTACTTTTCATATACTTCTAGATCACAGTTGACAAACTAGCGATCCCATGGGTGTCCAGCCTGCGCTGTTTCTGTGGGCTACAGTCTGAGGTTACACGTTTACAAATTATTCAACTAAAAATAATCCAGGAGACTAATGCTTTGTGATGTTTAAAAATGACACGGAATCCAAATTACGATGACCAGAGATCAAATTCTATTGGTGCCCTCGCTTGCTCAGCCAGGCTGTGCATTTCGTATTTGCCAGGGGATGCTTTGCGTGCGTTTGAAGGAATGGATGGCCTCCAAGGCCTGAAATGTTTACCTTTGGGCTCGCTTCCAAAAGAAAAAGGAAAAAAAAAAGGTGTAAGAGGACCCCTGATCTCAGTTCATGAGTAATGGGAGTTTCTGTTGTGGAACCGGCAGTGCTGGGCCACGCCAGGCAGTATTGGGGGGAGGGCGGGTTCCACACTCCTGCCCTCCCAGCGGCTCTCTGGCCCTAAGAGGCAGTTTGTGAGCGTCAGTACTAGGGGACCGTGTGTTTTGTGTGAGCAGCTGTCCGAGTGTCCGGTACCAGTTCCCGCCTTTTGCCTGCTGGTGTTCTTTGTCTCTCTGGTTTCTCTCACCCCCTTTTATAGTAATTTAGCTCAATGACATCGTTGACTGTGAAGGGATTTGCCAAGAGATGTTCTGATGAATTTAAAACTATTTTTCTTCCTTCCCCGCTCCCCACCCCTTTCCTTTGGTTAGATCTCTTAATACTGTTTCAAGGAGAACGAGGTTTTATTTGCTTTTCTTCCATTCTTAGTTCCTCTTCACTTTTTTCTTCTTCCTTGTTTCTTCCTCTTCCTCCTTCCTTATTCCTTCCTGCCCCATCCTCTCTTTTCCTCCTCCTTGTTTTCCTCCCCCTTCCTCCTCCTCCCCTTCCTTCTTCTGTACTGTGTCTATTCTGAAAGTGCGGCGTCTCACCTCTCTGAGCGTCTGTGGCCTCGCCGTCTGCTCCCCGCACATTCTGTTGGGCCTGCGGCTATCCCGTCCCCCCTTTGGGGACCTCAGTTCTGCTGGCAGTTTCCAAGGCTTTGTTGATTTCTCTAGTTTCGCCTGCTCTCTCGCTTGGCTTCTCTGTAGCCTACACTTGAGTGACCTTCTTGGTGTTTATCTTCTCCTCTTGATGTATTTCAGTTAGCAAATCCCTTCTCTGTCTGTCCCTGGTTTTGTAAAGGGAAATTCCGTATTTTCGTTTTTGTTTTGTGTTTGATTGTGGAGCCTCCTCAGAAGTGCTGGAGCCACCGTCACCGGGATAGTCTGGGGCGGAAGCCGGGGCATGGCGGCCAGGCGTGGCCCAGCCCTTGGGGTCAGCTCCCCAGTCCCTGTTCGTCTTACAGCTGAGAGCTCGGCCTTGGTCTGGAGAAGCCACGTCTTCCTTCCGTATTCGCATCATTGGCTCTGGAGTTATTCCATTGTTTCGGTTATTGTAAATAGAGCTGCAGCGAACATAGAATATATACTTTGGAATATTGTTTTTCTCCTCTTTGCATAAGATAATCTAGAAGCATATTTTTGCCTCATATGGTGGATCTATTTTTAATATTTTGAGAAATCCCCATGTTTTTCCCATAGAGGCTGTACCAGTTTACATTCCCAACAAGGGTGTATCTTGTTTAATTGTTTTCCCACTCTTTAATATTTGTGTTCTGTCTTTTTGATAATGGGCCATCAGGATAGACGTGAGCCTCATTTTCTCTTTGATTATGCTTCCATACTGCTTTGATTACTATTGCTTTGTTTGAAATAAATGGTATAAATTCTACTGGATTATCTGACTCCTCTGTCATCTTTTTATTAGGATGCATATCAAGTTAACTTGATTATGTTTTTCAAATACAGAACTTCTATTTGGTTAATTATTTTGTAATCTCTGTTCTTCACCAAAGTTCTTCATTTGATTATTCATTAGAAACATGTTTTCATTATGTTTTTGTGCAAATTATGGTCTTATTGTCTAATTCTAACCTCTAGATCATTTCAGGGTTCATTTTTGTTGATTGTCTTGTATCTTTTATTATAAGAATATATCTTTTCTTTTTGTGTGATGACTAATTATTAGATTGTATTCTGAGCATCATGAGGTTTAAAAGAGTTTTTAAACGTGAGCAGTTAATTTGACATCTACCCATAAAAATTTTTCCTCACTGGGCAGCAACCATATGATCATTCTCTTCACGTGTTGCTTCGACTCTGTCTCAGTGTCTCTGTAGTTTGGGTGTTAGCTAGAAATGTAGGCTGAATTTTATACACAGTGTCTGGTGTTCCCGTTCCGTGAATCTCTCTCGTAGTCATTTTCCTTTTTGGTTTCCCAGTGACTGTGGTTACTCTAAACTCTTCTGTGGGTCTTCAAGCCAGGAAAACTGTGTTTTCTGTTACTGTTTTAGCTGATTCTCATGGAACAGACTGGGGCCTGCTCTTAGGTTTAAGCTGTTTAAAAACAACAACAACAACAACAACAACAAACAACAACCTCAAAGGAGAGAAGCTCGGTGTGTGCCATTGCCTCTTTCCAGATGTTAAGTCTCCGTCAGTATCTGCTCGTTTTGTTTACTCCTCAGTGCCTTCAGATTATTGTTTATCGTTTCCTGCAGGAGGATTGGTCTAATCCAGAGGCTCCCTAATTTATTTCGCCTGCTGCTTTCCTTTCAGACAAAAAAAAAATTACTCAGACTTCTCCTGGAAATACATTTTTAAGTGAGTAAACAGAACGTAGGGGGCTGTAGTGATAGTACAGCGGGTAGGGCACGCAGCTGACTCAAGTTTAATAATCCCCAGCATCGCATACGGTTCCCTGAATTCTACCAGGGATAATTCCCGAGTTCAGAGCCGGGAATAAACTCTGAGCATGGCTGGAAGGCCCCCTCCCCACCACCCAGAAAAAGTGACCCCTCCCCCACATTTGCACCTGAAACCGTTCTTGTTCCTCCCACCCCTCATCAGTCTAGCGCCCCCGGCGCACAGCATTGTTCACTTGTGGCGCTGGAAGTAGGACTGCTGCTCTATTTAAGAACTGTTTACTGGGGGCTGGAGAGATAGTACAGCGGGTAGGGCGTTTGCCTTGCACTCGGCCGACCCGGCTTCGATCCCCGGCATCCCATATGGTCCCCCAAGCACCGCCAGAAGTAATTCCTGAGTGCAAAGCCAGGAGTAACCCCTGAGCATCGCTGGGTATGACTGCTTACTGTATGGGGGTTCTGTAATTTGTTTAGTGAATTCTGTATTAATGGACGCTCTATTTCTAATCTTTATTTTTATTTTTTGGCTTTTGGGCTGCATCCGGCAATACTCAGAGGTTACTCCTGGCTCTGCACTCAGGAATCACTCCTGGAGTGACGTGGGGAACCATATGGGGTGCCGGGGATTGAACCCTGGTTGACTGTGCAGGGCCAATACTCTACTGACTGTACTATTGCCCCGGCCCCTCCATTTCTCATGTTATTCATCTTTATACGTACAGTTTAACCATGTGTGGACATTCCTATAGATACTTCAGGCATATCAGTAAATGGTACAGATATTCTTGCTTTTTTGAAACTTATATTCTAGTAGGGTCAGGGAGACGGACTAGGGGGAAAAAAAGGAATGTAATAGTATATATTCAAAGTGGAAAAGTAGAACAGAGTACAGAGTTGAAGTTTCTCCCTGCCCCCGGCCCCCCTTCTTAGTATTTTCACTGTGGTGCTTTAGGCTTTATGATCAGGACACTCCTGGCAGGCTCAGGGGACCCTGTGGGATGCTGGGGATCAAACCCCAGTCATCTGCATGCAAGGCGAGCACCCACCCACTGCATTATCTCTTCAGTCCCCTTTTTTGGCATTTTTAATTTAAATTTCTTTATGAGGTGGAGTATTTTCTCCTGTGGAAAATCAACATGAGTTTATGAGCTTTGCCTATTTTTCTCTTATTTTAATGTTCTCTAGTGTTTTCTTATTGATTTTCAGTCTGGCTGTTTCAGTATATAGTCAGGATGAAAGCTGCAGGGCTAGCCTGACTCCGTCAGTCTGTCTGGCTTCAGGTCACACCGGGTGTTAAGGAGCGCTTGGAACTCACATCACAGCTCTGTGTGTCTCCTCCAAGCATTTCCCAGGCAGAGCTACTCTCATCATTTTATTTTGGATTCACCCTTCTTTGAGGCTTAATTTGGCTTATTCCCACTTAGATTAGCGCCTACCCTTTCTTTACTAGTCTGGCTTCCTCTCAGTCATTTTTTCTCACATTGAGAAAACTAATTAGGTGGGGTTGGGACCAAGCAGAAAGAGAAAGAGAGGGAGGGGGAGTTTTGGAGCCAATTCCCCATGATCTGAAAACCTATCTTCATGATGTCAATAATAATAATAGTATCTTTTGCCCGCTTGAGCAAATTGATGAACAATGGGAGGACAGTGCTAAAGACAGTGCTACATTTTACTGGGCATTTTAATTGTGAAGATAGGCCAGTTGTTGTGTATAATAATGATGGCAGGTAGTGTACTGATCACTGCTAGCTATGATCCTTCTTTCAGTTAACAAATGTGTATTGAACTCTTTAGGTGTAGATATTATTCCAGGTACAAGATGCTAGGAATGCAGTGAATAAAAGTCTCTTATTTTCCTCTATCACTATCACTGTCACTGTCATCCTGTTGTTCATCAATTTTCTCAAGCAGGCACCAGTAACGCCTCCATTGTAAGACTTATTGTTACTGTTTTTGGCATATCGAATATTCCACGGGTAGCTTGCCAGGTTCTGCCGTGCGGGCAAAATACTCTTGGTAGCTTGCTGGGCTCTCTGAGAGGGACGGAGGAATTGAACCCAGGTCAGCTGCATGCAAGGCAAACGCCCTACCCACTGTGCTATATTTTCCTCTGTATGTGCAAAAATTAGTCCCTTACAGATTTCTTAGAATAACACCCCTGAAGCAGTCTGTGAATTGCTTGTTTTCAATGCTGTACTGAAAGAATAGTGTCTGACACAGAGTTCCCAAGCGTTTCCAGGGGAATCCAGGCGTTCTTACCCTTGAGAAGTCAAAAACCCTCTCTATTTTACAATGTTATTAGAAGTGTGTCTTGGTGACTGGAGAGATAGTACAGCAGGTAGGGCATTTGCCTTGCAAATGGCTGACCTGGGTTCAATTTCTAACACCCCATATGGTTTCCCAAGCACTGCTAGGAGTAATTCCTGAGTAATTCCAGAGCCAGGAGTAACCCCTGAGCTCCGCCAGGTGTCACCCCCCCAAAAAAAAAGTACATTTTGATAAAAGTCGACTAAGTCTGCAACTTCAGCTCTCCCATCTGGCTGACTTCACCAGTAAGTTTACCAGCTATTAAATGTTCAGTTTCTTGCCAGAATTTTTTTCTTTATTTCCCCCCATATCTGGGACAACAGCTTCCTGCGAGATCACCACGGTCATGCTCTTGTCAGTCTTCATCATTTTTCCGCTTTGGAGTTCTCAGAGTCTTACAATCTCAGATTACATGGCAGATTTTTCTCCTTGTTTTACAAGCAATCTCATCCTCTGCCAGTAAGACTGTATAGTTTTATGTGCAAACCTTTTCTCTTGAGAGTGCTTTTCAGGAAAGCGAAAGTAATGAGCAAAGTTTGCTCAAAACCTCTTCTTATTTTGAGTTTGGGTCTCGGATTGTTGTAATTCTTTATGTTGCATCCTCAAATATTCTGGAACCTTAGACACACCAGGTTTGCATGACTCAATGATTTTCTTGACATGCTGTCTTGAAAAAAAAAAACTTGAAACTCTCCAAATGAGTGCAGAAAACAAAGGCATTTTCTGTAGCATTGAACTTAGTTGCTATATATCTTATTTAAATATCCTATTTTTAAAAACCTGACTCATGTTTTGACTTTTCTAAGTTCCAAGTTCTTAAAGAACTTTAAGTTGAGTTTATTCCTAATATGATAAAATAATATCATATCTAATATGTAAATACTTTCCCCCTTATTTGCGTATGGGATTTTTTTTGCTGTTTATTATTCCTTCTCTTCCGTTGGGATGAAAATGAGCACCGTTAACTGTTTATCTGTTCCGTTGTACCTCTGGATGTCATCTGGTATCTTGGGCTTTATATTTAATTATGTCAGGTAATACTGCCTTCATGGCTTCCTAAGTTCGAGTTTCCTGGGAGTGCATTTTTCATTTATTTCCCAGGCTTATTTCTTGGCTCCAGCTAGCAGAACCTTGACGCATTCGCTTTATTTTCTTATTAATTGTTGACATTCTCACACTCTGTGGTCAAGATGCACCCTTCTCAGATAAGTGAGTTACTACACCCCTACACTGTGCTTGACTGAAAGGTCACAGAACAGGCGATATAGATAGAACAGAACCCAAACAGGTGAGCAGATGTTCTTAAGGACTTAAGACAGTTTAAAAAACTCCAGTAAAATAAACATTATTCAGAATTTAAATTATGAAGGTTTATATCCTTGGCTTTTAACTGGGTTTACATGAATGTATCAGTGTAGCTTCTGAATACTACATTTGGTATTTTGGACTAGATTGGCATTTTGAGTGATTGAGACACCAAACGCTAGGCTTCCTCAGAGGTGTAAAGTGGAGCTGTGTCCCCTATATGGCCTGAGCACAGCTAGGAAAGAAGAGACCACCAGCCTGAAAAATGGAAAACTGGAAACCAGCAACTGAATAAGCACTGCCCTTCCCAGGATCTCACAGAGCGAGTCGTCTGTTCTCTGGGCTTTTTTTCTCTTCTTGTTTGTTTTTTTTTTTTTTTGGTCACACCTGACAGTGCTCAGGGCTTACTCCTGGCTATGCACTCAGGAATTACTCCTGGCGGTGCCTGGGGTGGGGCGGGGGTCGGGGGGGCATGTGGGTCGGACCCAGGCTGGCCGTGTGTAAGGCAGATGCCCTAGCCATTGTACCATCGCTCTGGCCTGCCTTGTTATCTGGGCTTAAGCAGGGGTCAAAACCTGAGCGTTAGGTTCAGGGAAATAACAACAACAACAAAAAGGTGCTGAGGCATCATAAAAACATTGTGGACTGTTTAGGAGTTAGATGGGTTGGTGCTGTGTGAACAGCAGAAGCTCTGATTGCCGACCATGCTCCGGTACCGTGTGAACTCACCCAGGTAGTGTAGCTAGCAAGAGGAGTGAGCTGACAGATGCCTTTTCTGTTCCACTCTGCTAACTTAGTAAGCATCTCTTTTCTTTGGGAATCTTAGGATATCAGAGTAGGCTCATTTACGAATATCTTCACAGGTGATTTCGCCTACAGAAAAGAATTTGCAGTGTGAGTAAACTACAGTCTCTAATCCTTGTTGACAATAGGAATAACTCATTGTAACACTCCGAGATCAAAACGGTTAGCCTTTCAAAGCTCTATGTAGCCAACATGTTCTGTGTATATTAGACGATTGTGTATATCAATGCCAAAATCATATTAGTGTTGTCTCCCTAATTATGTTTTTGTGTCTGGTTCCGTAGCAAAATAGAGAGCATTTAGTGATTTTTTTTTTCTTTTTTAGTTTAGTGCAAACTCTGGAATAAGACACGTTTCACATTAAGTTTTGGTTAGAAGCACACTGAGATTGCAGCAGTACAGGAAGGTACGGGAAGGAGGGGCGGGGGAAAGAAAGCATAGGCAGTTGCAATCCATGTAGTATTTCTTGAAGATTTAAGCGGAAAAAAAAATAAAAAATTAAAAAAAATTAAAAATGTAAATGACGGTTTATGCGATTGCTTAGTATTGCCTCAGGGAATTTGTATGTAAAAAGTTGGAACACTTTCTAAGAGACTGAGGTACTCCTCTGTCTTAGCCAAAGTGCTTCTTATAGCTTGACACAAATATGTGTGTAGGGGGCAAAAGACAGATTTTTTTCTGTCTTTTTTTTTCTGCCCAGAGAACAGAGAAATAGAGAAGGGACCACGATAACAATAATACTGGAACTGGTCACTTTGGACAGGAGCTGAATGTTGAAAGTGGGTAAAGGGATATACTCGATCACATTTCAGTGCCTGTATTGCAAAGCATAATGTCCCAAAGGGTGTGGGGGAGAAGAAAAGTGCCAATCATACAGACCAGAAGGAGAGAAAGAAGGGCTGGGGGAGGGAGGAGAAGTGCCTGCCATACAGGTGGGAGGGAAGCTGGGGACGTTGGTAGTGGGAAATGCACACTGGTGAAGGGATGGGTGATGGAACATCATATGACTGAAACCCATCATGAAACTTTGTAACTGTTTATCTCACTGTTAACTCACTTAACAAATTAATTAAAAAATTAACAACAAAAACACCGAGTGTTTCTTATACTTACTATATTGTGAAAGGATCCAGGTAACTGAATAGGTCTTTCACCCATTTCTTGGAAAAATATCGAAGAATGAGACAGTGGCATTGTTCTCAACCATCTGTATAATTCTAATAAATCATCTGATATGAATTATAATTATATGCAGAGTATATTACTGTAAGCCAAGGTAATTTCTAAGACTCTTATATGATTATTACTTGAGACTTCTTATGTTGCCTGACTCTAACAACATGTTTCCATGTGGCAGTTCTAAGAAATTGTATTTCTGAGTTGTTTCTGTAATGTTACACATACAGTATACACAACTTTGCTTTTAAATGTATACATGCCCTTCTAGAGATTTTGGGTATATGAAACAGAATGATTATCCATTTGATTAACCTTTAACTATAGGTGAGAGGATAAAATTTATTTTATAAAATAATTGATTAAATGTACGTATTCATGGGTGTACATGTTTTGATGTTTAATTACATCTTTTATGATGTGTTAGAGCCAACATTTTTTCTATATAAACACAAGTCAAGATTTAATATTGGGCTATAGTGGGAAAATGGGACTTAGTATGAAAATATTTGCTTTATGTAAACCTTTTTATGAATGTAGCTAATGCATAAGTAAAGTCAAGCTGTAAAAACAATCAGCTGGGAGAATGCCAAGTAAATTTTTTATATTCCAATGAATATCTGTTAACTATACACTAGTGTTATCATTAAACTATAGGCAAATGTATAATTAGATTCACTTAGATTCAGATGAAAAAGAAAAAATACTAGAAGTATGCAGTAAGTGTAATTACTATTTGCATCTCCAAATAAAGCACATTAATCTTTCTGCAGTACAGCTGATGTAATGTCTCCATGTTACTTCAGGGAGTGTTTGATGTGGGCAAACATCCAAAGTTGATAGTTGATCAGCAAAGGCAGTGGAGTAGATGTCTGGGTTGGACATTGTAACAAAGCAAATAATTTCTAAAGTTCTTGGAAGCTTTCAGGGCAAACACAGTCATCCATTTGAATCTCTTATTTTAGACATTACAAAATGAATTTATCCAAAAAGGGCATGGAACCCCTTCTAAATAAATAACCTATGTTTGCATTTAAAAAACGTTTAACTTTTTGAAAGTGTATACTCAAAGCTTGAGTTAATGAGGAAACAAAAACATTTAAAATATTTTCTTGACTCAATTTCAAAAACTATTTGGTTGCTGGGACTGAATTTAGATATTCTCTAATTGTATCAAAGAACTCGTATAGATAATCTTTAGCCAATGATAGTTTTCTTAACGGGATTAGATAAATTAGAATCATTTTACAATTCAAACAATAAACCAAGCTCAATTTAGGTATTTGCTCTTAAATTCTGAGCATGGAATATTTAGTAAATCTATATCCAGTTTATGTTGCGCTTATGACATTTATAAATGTATCTGGAAGTAGAAAGTGTGCTCCAAATGCATACATGTGTTTATTTGAACACTAAGTAAATATACACATGAAAAGATGCAGATACATTTTATGAAAAAAACCCCTCGAGTTCCATCCACACCATTGCAAAAGGCAAGATTCCACGTCTTAGTGGTGGAGGGATGCTGATATTCTCACAACGTGGAGTGTTGTAGCAGCATTGGATAGATGGATATTAGAAGTATTGTAAATCACAGGGCCTAAAAAAATAAAAATACTTGGGCCTTTATAGCACTGTGGAATTAAACAAATACATGGATTTTATTTAATAGTTGAGTAATATTTCATCAAATTTACACATCACAGTTATCCAGTCATCCCTGGGTGGGCATTTGGAAGCTTCTCTGGAGGGTCTAGCAGAGGAGCACAGCTACTCGAAGGCCCTCTGCCACTCTGCCATCTTGTCTGTAGGGGGAGGCTGTTCTCTCTCTCTCTCTCTCTCTCTCTCTCTCTCTCTCTCTCTCTTTTTAAGCTTTCTGGGTTATATCCAGCGATGCTCAGGGGTTACTCCTGGCTCTGCACTCAGGCAGTGCTGGTGGACACTATATGGGGTGCTGGGGATCGAACCCGGGTCTGCCACATGCAAGGCAAATGTCCTCCCTGGTGGACTATCGCTCCGGCCCCCAGGCTGTTCTCTTTGACCAAGCATGCAGCTCTGGGAGGGATGCACGTGGTGGAGGAGGGGGCACCTGGCCGGCCAGCCAAATCAGCCAAATCAGCCCTGGCACTCAGTGGTGTGACAGATGTCTCAGCCAGTTCACCCTCATATTGATAGACGGGCATTTGGGTTGATCCATATATATCACTGTCACCGTATTGCTGTCATCCTGTTGCTCGTCGATTTGCTCGAGCGGGCACCAGTAACGTCTCCATTGTGAGACTTGATGTTACTTTCTTGGCATATCAAATACGCCACGGGTAGCTTGCCAGGCTCTGCCATGTGGACGAGATAGTCTTTGTAGCTTGCCAGGCTCTCCGAGAGGGACGGAGAAGCGAACCCGAGTCGGCTGTGTGCAAGGCAAACGCCCTACCCACTGTGCTATCGCAGCATATTTATCCATATATATATGTGTGTGTGTATATATATATACATATATATATATATATTTGGGGGGCTATTGAGAATAATACTGCTCTGAATGTAGGCATGCACATAACTTGTAAATGTAATGTTTTCATATTTGTAAAAATTGCAAGTCATGGTATTGCTTGGGTCATGTGGTATTTTTATTTATTTCTTAATTCAAAAGAATTGGAGGCCACACCTTGCGGTGTTCAGGACTTACTACTCCAGACTCGGTGCTCAGGGGAGCATGTGGTACTCAGAGACGGAGCTTGTGCTCCCGCATGTGGGGAATGTGCTTCAGCCCTTCGAGCTTTACTCCCAGCCCAGGCGTGTTTCTGTTTGTTTTTGCTGTACTGGGGATTGAACCCAAGACCTTATATAAGTGCTCTGCCACTGGGCTGTGGCCCTCACTCTGCTTTTTTTTTTTTTTTAATTTTATTTTAATGAATCACCATGAGATACAGTTACAGACTTACAAACTTTGGTGATTATGTTTTAGTCATACAATGTTCAGGTGCCCATCCCTCCACCAGTGCCCATTCTCCACCACCAACGTTCCCGGTATCCCTCCCACTCTGCTGTTTTTTATTCTGTAAAGGAGTCTTCATACCATTTGTCATCGAAACAATATCAATTTATATTCCTACCCACAGTATATGAGAGTTTTTTCCCCTTCACACCCTCACCAATGCAAGTTGTTTCAAAAAGTGACTCCTACGCTGTTTCTGCAGGATCTTTGCGTTGACTGGACCATTTACCGGGGACCCTTTTCCCTCCAGGCATTTCCGTGTTTAGAATTCTTACTCTGTTCGCTGCTTTATTCACACATCTCCTCCAAGAGTCCTTCTCGCAGTTTTCTTTCTCTCCTTTTCTTCCGAGCCCATTTTATCGTTGATCCTGTTCTCTGGAATGTTTAATTGTCACCTGAAGGCAATTGGAACTCATCCTAGGGACAAACACAATCTCTGGCCCTTAACTTATACTTGTTAATTTAATTTGTAAACCTTCCTGCAATCCAACAAGGGCCAGAAGGACGTCAGGTCATTAATTTCCCAGAACGCATCGGTAGACGGCGGCCTCTTACTCTTCCTTTCTCCCATTTGGGAAGATTATTTCTGGGTGTCTGCCAAGGAAATAAATAGGAACAGGTGACATCACCTGGGCAGGCTGTCTTGTCTTTGAGAGACCTTGGGAGCATCAAAATTTCCATGGATTACATATTCACAGTGTTGCACAGCCTTCATTCGTCGTTTCAGAGCACATTATATCACCCTCAAAGACATATACTCACTAGGAATTTCTTCTCTTTTCCTCCTTCTAGCTTCTGGCTACCACTAATCTCCAGGGGTCTAACCTGGGTTGGCTGTACTGTGGCAAGTGTCCTCCCCCTCTGATCTTTCTCCCCCAACACCTTCACATTTCTTCTTCAGCTTAAAGATCTAGGAATAGAATTTCTTGGTCAAATGGCAATTCTGTGCTCAACTTTTTTTAGGAGACTGCCACATTTTCCATATTGGTTGCATCTTGCATTCCTACCAGAGTATGCAAGGGTTCCGGTTTCTCCACATCCTTGCCACTGCTTGCTTTTTAAAATAATTTGATTGTTTTGACTGTAGCCATCCTAATGGCATGAAGGGCCATCTCATGGTTTTGATTTTTCAGTTGGAATCCCAAATTGGGCAGGACTTCTTCAGAGCTTACCGTTGGTCCCCGCTTACTTACAGAGCTTATTACTCCAGTTCCCAGAGGCAGCGGGGTGTCGCGATGAAGAGCACAAGCCTGAGTGAGGCTGCTGCTGGGCTCTGATAACGACTTCAATGAAGTGTCCCGGGGCAAGCAGGCATCTATTCTTGTGTAATCGTGATGGGGACTGAGATCAATATGCCAGGAACTTGGACTCGTGCCTGGCACATAGCGGTGCTTTATATTTTTGCAGTAATCTTAAGAATGGTGATGGCGATGATGATGATGGAGGGAGGGAGGATTTATCGAGATAGGCGTTTAGGAAAGGGATAGGAGTAAGTTTACGTTGGAGCCAAGTGTGGGGCGGAGGGAAATAACTGTATGCTTACAGAATCTAGCTCTGATGCCGCGCTCTGCTTTCCGCAGGCCGGTTGTGGTCCCAGTGTCGGTGATGCAGAACAGATGAGTGTCTTTTGGGTCTCATGTCCTGTGTTTTCTAGTGGGACCACTCATTTGTCAAGTTTACATTCTGAACACAGGTTTACCTTTACTAGCTTGGTCAAGAACTAGAATTGCTTCAGTTCAGTATTTTCTTCTGTTTACATTCCCGTGTAGCCATATTATTTTTCAAACTTGAACTTAGGAAAGAAAGCATTCTTTATAATTCTACCACTTCAACCTCCCCTGTGCTAGCTTTTAGTGGGTATTTTTCTGTATATTTCCCCGGGCATTTAAAACATAATTATAGGGGCTAGAGCAATAGCACAGTGGGTAGGGCCTTTGCCTTGCACTCGGCCGACCTGGGTTCGATTCTCAGCATCCCATATGGTCCCCCAAGCACTACCAGGGGTAATTCCTGAGTGTAGAGCCAGGAGTAACCCCTGTGCATAGCTGGGTGTGACCCCAAAAAAACAAAATAAAATAAAATAAAAATGTAGGAGGGCAGAAGTGCCAACTTAAAAAAAAAACAAAAAAAAACCCCACAATTATATTCTACAAGGACAATGGAGTACCCTAATACTCTTTTAAAGTCAGTTTTGCATCTACCCTGTGAATCTTTTCTAATAGCTTCTGATTTTTGAAATTCTTTAAGACTTTAACATTCAGATCCCATAAAAGATACATTTTCAAAATTTATAGATGTGAATAGAGAAAGAGCCCTCTCCTATCTAGACATTTTATATACATACAAGGTTGAAAATGTGCCAAGGACTATTTTATAGCTGTATGATAAAACCCATTATTTTTCTACAGCAAAAAAGAGAATGCTTAACAGTGCCAAAAGAGTCAAAATAATCAACATGTCATTTAAATTCTAAATGTTGGCCTTTCAGAGATCTTTAAGCATAGATTCTCCAAGTATTTTACAGATAAGTGAACTGAGATATAGAGATTATGTGACATTTCTGTTTTAAGTCAATGTTAGAAATAAACACAGAAATCCAAGACCCCTTCTCAATAGATCAGAAGATAACACATTAATATATTTAAGACATAAACCAGTAGAAGAGATGTAAATGCTTATTAAGCTGTATTGAGATTTATGAATAATACTATCAAATAAAACGAGGCAATTGTTTTTCAATTTTTTAAAGTTGTAATGTTATTTGGAATATGTCTTTCTCACCTAGTAAAAATGGTAATGAAGAAAATGGGGATGTCACAGACTAAGGCAGTCTCTGAATGGTAGGGAGGACACAGAGATTTGAGTTGTTTATAAAGAGAATATAAAATGAGTCCAGGAAAAAAGGTATTAAAGTAATTTTAGGGAGGATGACAAGGTTACATGGCATAGTTGGGTTTTAACTGATGGTCAATTGTAATTACATTCTTATGAGAATACTTGTATACGAATGTAAAATCTGAGCCCGGAGCGATAATACAGCTGCTAGCTGCTCGCCTTGTATGTGCTTGACCCGGATTCCATCATTGCATCTCATGTGGTTCCCCAAACACCACTAGGACTAATTCTTGAGTGTAGAGTCAGGAGTAACCCCTGAGAATCCCTCGGTGTGGCTCATATACCTCACACAGCCCCCCAAAAATGTTAGATCTTTTCTTAAAAAAAAAATACCCCAAAATGATAGGGAACGTTAAGTATTAGTTCAGAAGAATGAAGTTTACATCCTTTATTTTAGTTTTGACCTGTGGGAATCTTGTAGATAGAAAAAACCTTGACTCTTTATTTTGGATCTTAAGAAAGGAAGGTTTCTATTTCATTTGATGTGTAATTTTCTTTGTTTACTTCTGGTAACATTTCCAGCAGACAGTGGGCAGAGGCCTGGGTTCAAATGCTGGGTTTTGTGTGATAGCCTTGGGTAAGTTAGTTAATATCTCTGTACCTCCTGTGTAATGTGAAGTTGGTGTGCTTGTGGTCACTGAATGAGATTTGATGTAAAAATGTGGGTGTTTTTTGAGGAGAAGAGGCCATTATAAATAATCTTTATAAACTTTGGATGGTTAGGCACTGTTAGTCGTTATGCCAACTACTTGGGCTTTTTCATTCAGATAAGTCACTCAGATATATTTGGTTTTGATCCTGCTTGTTTTGGTATATTGTACAATCATAGCTTGTTGCAACAGCTTTGAAGTTGATCTGGACCGGGGCTGTAGGTTAGAATCTTTGCATTAGATTCTCTGGCGTGCCAAGGACTTAGCTGGTTTAATAAACAAATCTGAACAAAAAATAGAATAAAGCAGACTTTTGGTATACTATGAAAGAGTTTTCTGAGCACTAAAGTTAGGCAGATGAATTTGATTCTCAGCAGTTGTGTCAGGGAGATTTGGGGAGACAAGTTCAAGGTACCCGCAGGACGGAGAACAGACAACTGGATAAAGAAAACATGGTTCAGCTACACAATGGGATACTACAGAGCTGTTAGAAAAATCAAGTCATGAAATTTGCTTATAAATGGATGGACATGGAGAGTATCATGCTAAGTGAAATGAGTCAGAAGGAGAGTGACAGATGCAGGATGACTACCCTCCTTTGTGGGCTATAGAAAAAAATAGTCTGAGACTAATATCCAAGACCAGGAAAATAAGGCCAGGAGGACTGGTCAGTTTTTGGAAGCTTGCCACAAGTGTTTTGGGGACAAAGGGTAAAGACAGTCACTGTCACTGTCATCCCGTTGCTCATTGATTTTGCTCTAGCGGGCACCAGTAATGTCTCCATTGTGGAGACTTGTTGTTACTGTTTTTGGCATATTGAATATGCCACGGGTAGCTTGCCAGGCTCTGCTGTGTGGACGAGATACTCTCAGTAGCTTGCCAGGCTCTCCGAGGGGGGCGGAGGAATCAAACCTGGGTTGGCCATGTGCAAGGCAAATGCCCTACCTGCTGTGCTATCGCTCCAGCTCTAGTAAGACAGTAATAGTTGGAAATGATCATTCTGGATAAGAACTGAGTGTTGAAAATAGGTAAAGAGATATACATGATAACCTTTCAGCATCTGTATTTCAAAGTATAATTCCAGAACAGAGAGGAAGGGGGAAGGAGGGAGGAGAAATGGTGGGGGGAGGTAAGGAGAGGGAGAGATAACGAGAGGAAAAGCGTCTGTCATAGAGGCAGGTGGGGGGTGTGGGAGGGAAACTGTGGACATTGGTGATGGGAAACATACACTGTGAAGGATCGGGTGTTGGAACATTATATGACTGAAACTCAATCATGAACAACTTTGTAACTATGTATCTCACTGTGATTCAATTACAATTTTTTTTAATTAAGAAAATGTGGCCATGGGAAATCTGACTCAGCAGGATGCTGTGAAGATTAAATGAGAGAGGTCTAAGAATCTTGAGAGACTGCTACTATAGTACAGTGGGATAGCTTGGAGTAAGCCCTGTGCATCGCGAGTTGTGGCCCCCAAAACAGAAACAAAAATGAATCTTGATAGTATTAGTCTAAGGAATTTATATGCTTCCTTGCTTGCACGGAGTGTGAAATTAATTATGAAGTAGCTTAAGCCATATCGTAGGATGTGGTCATGGAGGAGTAGCTGTGATTTTCACTGTGCAAGGAAGTGGCATCATTCTTTGCAAAAATGCTTTGTTGGGGCTGGAGCGATAGCACAGCAGGTAGGGCATTTGTCTTGCATGCGGCCGACCCGGGTTCAATTCCCAGCATCCCATATGGTCCCCTGAGCACCGCCAGGGGTAATTCCTGAGTGCAGAGCCAGGAGTGACCCCTCTGCATCGCCGGGTGTGACCCAAAAAGTAAAAAAAACCCCACAAAAACCATGCTTTGTAGCTTGTGGCGTGAGCCATTTAACCCTGTACCTTTAGTAGCCTGCATGTGTGAATTTTTGTGACTCAGTCTTCAATAGTAGTCTCTCTGGCCATCTACACATCGGTCCCCAAATTCTGAATGAGAAAATTCCTTCAAGCATTGTAGTTTAAGATTTGATAAATATATCTTGATTTATAAAGCCATGTACATCTCTTTGTATTTTGCCAAAAAATGAACTTAATGTTAGAAATAAAAAATAGAAAAAGGGACTTTTCATTAAAGAGCATCTGAACCTTTAAAGCTAGGAAACCTTGAGTATTCCTTTGCCAAAGGCAATATTTAGAGAGCAGACCCAACAAAAGACGTTCTGCTTCGTCTCTTCCATAATCCCATCTGGGTGCCGTTAATGAGCGTGCTCTGGCTAATCTTAATTGTCATGATGATATGATGAGATGTGATGTATAAGGTATTCACGCCACGTGGGACAGATTATTAAGAGTCATTGTGAGGCATGAGGATATGGAGTGCAACTGAAACATGTCAGGCGCAGGACTTTGGTATTTCCTGTTCTTAGCGCTAGAATGCTTTAATTTCATGTTGAAAATGCAGCGGATCTTATTTTCCCTCTGATATTTATATGATATAATTTATGTATTTCTACATATTATTCACACACACATACGTAGAGCCATATTTGATGGCCGAGAAGGAAGAGGCCCCAAGGGTTCTTTAGTATGCAATTAATATTTTGGTCAGAGAATCAGCAGATTGTTTCAGTATGGTTATGTGTTATGACATCATATTCCAGTAAAGTTATAATGAACAGAAATTTTGTTTGTCTCTGTGGCAAACCAAAATGAGTTTTGTAATTGTCAGCAGGCCTCAGTGATTATAGTGGCGCCCAGTCCCTCTACCGTAGTTAAAGGTCTGTGCGCATTCCGGCCCTGGACCTCTATTTTCAGAAGTGGATAATTAATTGTAAACATTTGCTCTATGGTGAAGCTTTCCCTATAAGATCTCAGTTCAGGAGTAAACTTCTGTTCTCAGGTTGTCTGTTTTAAAGTTTTATAGTGGAACCAGTTAAAATTATGCATAAAGTTCAGTGGAGGCGGGAAAATTGGATTTTGTGGGATACAGAGTGAAGATAGTTTGTGTTCATCATATTAGTCTGCCAAAATGCCTTAAAGGGATCTAAAACAGGGCAGTCGTAGGAAATTTTGCACACGAGTACACTAGCTGTTGTACTAAAAGAGTGAGAGATACGGTTTTGTATTTTAGAGATTGTAGTTTTTAATGCTTCTGTAGACTGCATGTAGACTTTGCAGTACTCTTTACTGAAAGTGATTTTTTCCCCTCAAAACTTATACTTGAAATTAAAATGAGATCATATGAAGTAGCAAAAACTTCATCTAGTTGCTTTTGTTCTTTAAAGAAAATCAGAAAGAACTGTGGTTTGAAAAAATTGGACTAATTTAAAAAAGCAACTTTTCTTTCCTTTTTTTTTTTTTCTTTTATACTCTCGGTTTCTCCACTGCATTTGACACTGCCTGATTATCCCTTTCGCTGACATTGTGTTGTAATTTCTTCTCTAACTCTGAGCCTCTTTCATCTCCTTCTCTGCTGTCTATTATTTCCCCTGTCTTTTGATCATGGACATGAATCAGTTCCCAGCCTTGGGCTCTCTTTCTTGCTTCCTTTACACTTAGCCTTTCAAGGTGCTTCTCCAGACACATGGTTTCAATTATTGACTCCTAAATCTGCATCTTCAGCGCTGATCTACATGACTACATTTCTGGTCCTTCACCTTTAGGAAACCTTCACTGATTAGTCCCATCTGCCTTGTGAATTTTGGTGACCTGGACTATGGGATCTGTCTGATTTACCTTCCATTGACTATACAGCACTGGTACTTGGATGTTCAGTAATGGTCTAAACTTCCTGGCATCTCAGTTGGTCTTCCTTTTGCTTGGAAGTAGATGTTTTTAAGCACTGGGGTGATACTTAGGAGCTTATTTCTTTATTTGTGGTTCCAGAGATTCAACTCTGGGCCCCAGGCGTGCCAAGCCTGAGCCCTGCCACTGAGTGACAGCCTTGCCCCGAGGGTGGTTTTTAAAGTTTCATGTCAGCATTGCAGTTACAAACACACAGTTCCATTTAAGTGATCATTTTAGTTTTGTGAACTTGACTAACTCAGTGGTTTGATTTCTCAGTCATTTTACTTGACCTGTGAATAGCTTTCCAGCCCCTTCCTCTACCTCGATGTCCCCTCCCTGCCAATTTGGCCTTCAGGAAGGATTCATGCTTGCCAAGTTCTCCTCCTATCACTCCCTCCCGTGGATTTCTTATCCTCTTGTGGCTTTAAATTCCATTTATCTATGGGAGATTTTCAGGTTTGATCTCTCCCTTGGGCCTCTTTCCTGGGGTCCAGACTCATCTGTCTGCCTTGCCATTTGACATCTCTAACCCAGTGCTGTACGTCTCACCCATTCTTTCTTCATCAGCTGAATAGATGGGTCAGCTAGCTTCACAGTGCTGCTCAGGTCAGAAACCCTGGGGTCGTCCATCACTCTGGTGACTCATAGGTAGTTCTTGGGCAAGTCCCTTCGGCTCTTCTTCTGGCACTCATGCAAAGTCTAGCTACTTTTGATCACTTTGATTGCTGCCAGCCTGGTCCAGGTGATTGTTGCCTTTCTCCTGAATCACAGTGAAACCTGGGAGGGCTCCTGCAGCATCACTGACCTGCAGGTTGTTCTCCTCACAGCAGACTCTTCCAGGACGGAAGCCAGAGTATGCCAGTTCTCTGCTTGAAGCCTTCTGGTGGCTGACCATTGCACTTGGTGCAAGTCAGATCCATCATATAGTTTACTCAGGAAGTCCATAAGGAGTCTGGCCATTGATCTCATCTTTATCTCTCTCTCTCTCTCTCTCTCTCTCTCTCTCTCTCTCTCTCTCTCTCTCTCACTTCTCTGACTATTTTGCAAAGCAAGAAAGTTTAGAATGATGTGAGGGGAGAGGAGGGGGCAGGACACGGTCGAGGGAGAACACCGACTTCTCCAGAGTGGCAGTAAGCAAAGAAACTGAGGCAAGCGAGTGAAATACATGTTCCCGGGAGTCTCCCCTCTCTCTCATCCCTCCGCTCAAACCGGAGGAGCTTTCTCGGAACTGCTGTGAATATGCAGGGCATTGGCGTGTTGCTGTATCAGGGCTCGTGCCCCTGTTCTTGCCTCAGTGCTATGTTCTAGGCCAGAGAGACAGGACGGTGGCTGCCTTGCGTGCAGCCAACCTTTGTTCAACCCCAGCATCAACTGCGGCCCCCCAGCCTCGACAGGAGTCACGCCTGAGGGCGGTGCTCGGAGTAAGGCTGAGTACTGCCAGGTGTGGTCCAGTACCCCCAGCCCTCCATGCTTTCTTTATTTTCAATAACTGGGTGGTTTCCTCTGTGACTTCAGATCTTGACATTACTGTCATTTTCTCAGTGACAGTCTCGATGGCTTCCCTATTTAAAACCCACCTCCCTGACAGTTCTGAATCCCTCCCTTTTCCTCTGTCTAACACTATCTCTAACGGACTCGGCATTGTCCCTGTTTTTGCTCAGTGACATACTCCTCTGCCACATGGAAAGCATGCCGTGCATAATACGGGATTAGTGGATTTTGTTTGCGTATTTCTTCTTTCTTCCTAACTTCTATGTTCTTCTCAGAACCCCTTTTATTTCTTCACTTGTGCTTCAATGAAGCTTTTCAGTAATGCGGTATCATAGAAACCTACTTACCGCAGTGTCATAGAAACCTACAAACATTATTACCTTCAGTACATGATTTCCTTTATTTTTGGGGGGTGGTGGTGGTGGGGCCTTTCCCTGCTGGTGCTAAGGAGCTGCTCCTGTATGGTATGCTGACACTGACCCTGGAACTGCTTAGGGGCTGCGTGCTGTGCAGTGCCAGAGATCAAACCTGGGCCTCCGGCGTGCAGAAACCTGCACATCAGCCCTTTGAGTTCCCTGCCTGGCATGCACACATTTCATTGTGGTAGCTTTGACTTAAGAGTTGGCGTAAGGGGTCGGAGTGATAGCACAGCGGGTAGGGCGTTTGCCTTGCACGCGGCCGACCCGGGTTCGATCCCCGGCATCCCATATGGTCCCCCAAGCACTGCCAGGAGTAATTCCTGAGTGCAAAGCCAGGAGTAACCCCTGAGCATCGCTGGGTGTGACCCAAAAAAGCAAAAAAATAAATAAATAAATAAAGTCCTATGGAAAAAAAAACCAACTAAAAAAAAAAGAGTTGGCGTAAAGTCCTTTCTTAGCTTGAATCGAACCTCATCACGACTTTGTCAGCGCCCTATTACTTTGGACTAATAGCTCCATATTTCTCCTCCTCTTCCATTTTTAACCAAACAGCTAAAAGCACGGCAGTCTGTGTGTTGTCGCCTAAAGAGACTTGCTTGTTTCCAGCTCCTGGAGCTGCTCCTTATCCTTCAGTACCAGACCACTTGGCACAGTTCCCTCAAAATATGGCTGAAAATGAATCTTCAGGAAGTTTTTTTTTTGGAGATAATTACTTTTACTATGTTATATTTTTCCTTTAATGTTCTCACAGTATTTTTTTTTGTGTGTGTGGAGCTCTGTATAGACTTTAAATATGTGGTTTCATATTTTATCTTTTTTGGTTTGGTTTTTGGGCCGTGCTAAGCGGTGCTCAGGGCTGACTCCTGACTGCACTCAGGGATCACTCCTGACAGGCTTGGGGCCCTTACAGGGTGTTGGGGAGCCAAGCCAGGTCGGTTGTGTGCAAGGCAAGTACTTTGCCTTCTGTACTCTCTCCCTGGTCTCCATGTTTTATTTATTTATTTATTTATTTATTTTGCTTTTTTTTGGTCACACCCAGCGATGCTCAGGGGTTACTCCTGGCTTTGCACTCAGGAATTACTCCTGGCAGTGCTTGGGGGACCATATGGGATGCCGGGGATCGAACCCAGGTCGGCCGCGTGCAAGGCAAACGCCCTACCCGCTGTGCTATCGCTCCGGCCCCTCCATGTTTTATTTTTTAAAGTACATTTATGAAATTAAAATTTTCTTGGATTAGTAAGAGGTGTATCATGTGGCTGAGTTCATCCCCAGAAGCACTCAGTCCTGTGCGTTAGAACCACTAGAACAGAATCTGGTGGTGCTCTAGGGGTCATGTTGTGTTAGGTTTTAAACAAAAAAATTTTTTTTCACCCTCTGTGACTTAAGCCATATTCTTGATCCTGGTATCCTTTTTTTTTCTTTTAATTTTTAAAAAGTTTTATTGAATCACCGTGAGATAGTTACAAGCTTTCATGTTTGGGACCCTGGTATCCTTTTCAAGAAAACAAATCTTTTTTTTTTTTTTTTCTTTTTGGGTCACACCCGGCGATGCACAGGGGTTACTCCTGGCTTTACACTCAGGAATCACCCTTGGCGGTGCTCAGGAGACCATATGGGATGCTGGGAATCGAACCCGGGTCTGCCGCGTGCAAGGCAAATGCCCTACCCGCTGTGCTATCACTCCAGCCCCAAGAAAACAAATCTTAATGGGCTGGGGGCAGTTCTCCACTGTGTAGGGTGCTTGCCTTGCATGCGGCCAACCTAGGTTCGATCCTCGGCACCACAGGTCATCTCCCAAGGCTCCCCAGGAGTGATCCTGGAGCACAGAGACAGGAGGGCTACAGGCGTAGGGCCGGAGCACTGCGGGGTGTGGTCCAAAAGGCCAAAAGGAAAAGAAAAAAAGAACAAACAAATCTTGCTAATGGTTTTGGAGTAATTCTACCGAACTAATTGACACTGTTATTCTCTTATTTTAGATATCATTGCCCTATGCCCAAGATCTTTTACGTTCAGCTGACTGTAGGAAATAATGAATTTTTTGGGGAAGGGAAGACTCGACAAGCTGCTCGACACAACGCTGCCATGAAAGCCCTTCAAGCTCTGCAGAACGAGCCCATCCCAGAGAAATCCTCTCAGGTGCCGCACGGCTGCATGCCTGCTTCCTCTCTCGGCGTCTCCGCTGCCATTCCTGAGGCGCGACAAGCAAACGGCTCTTTATAAATAAAAAGATGCTTTCTTCTGTACTCGTTACTTATCTTTCATACTTAAACTATGGTCAGCATGTATGAAGCCCTCCAGAAATATGTTAAATTAGTGAATAAATGAATTGATGCCAGAGCCATACAAGTTCCAAAAATTCTGGCTTGCATCTCACAGTCTTTCTACAGCAGAGAATACTGGAGTGGCCACCTGCCAGGATTTGCTTCTTAGACCAGCACTTAGTGAGACTCATGTGTTTCTGTTAGGATCAGTTTGGCTTCAGCTATTTTGGCTTAGTTATAGACTTAAAAGTTTTTTTTTTTTTTTAAGGGGTAAGGGTCACCCTGTGATGCTCAGGAGTTACTCCTGGAAGTGCTTGGGGATTATATGGGATGCCAGGGATTGAACCTGGGTCAGCTTCATGCAAGGCACACACCCTGCCCACTGTGCTATCTGCTCCCGCTCCCTCACCTATGGACTTGGCCTATAAGTCGGACTTTTTGCATGTGATCAATGATGAGAAATAGCTTTCTTTCACTTGAAGTTAATGCTACATTTATTTAGCACTGATTGCGTTGTATTAATCTAGAATCAGGAACTTTAGTAGAAATTTTCATGGATTTTTCAGTCCTGTTTTCACAAAGGAAGATATTGAGGCTAGTCTTAGGTAGTTTTGTCTCTTCCTATGACTTTGGCTACTTTATGACTTAAAATGGTACCTGTATCCTAGGTATGTCTTGTAAGTCACCTTACTAAGTTCTCTGCTTAGTTACATCAAATTGTACGACTCAGATTCTACAGTGCTTTTTTCTCCAAATGTGTTTCTTTCCCCCCTTTAATACTACCTTATTTAATCACAGGCTTAAGTACTTTTTTTCTTGCATGATTTTATTAAGACTTACCCACTTAAAAAAAAACTTATTCACGTCTCTCTTTTTTACTAGGTATTAAGCTAGTACCTTGATGTGTTATTGACATCAGTAGTATTTGTTATTTATCTTTAATACTTAGACTATGGTCAGCATGTATGAAGCCATTCAGAAATATGTTAAATTAGTGAATAAATGAATTGATGCCAGAGCCCTATATGCTCCAAAAATCCTGGCTTTCATCGCAGTTTTTCTACAGTTTATTATTCATAATGGTATTATTCATAATGGTATTAAGTGTATATACTGTGTATATAGTGATAGAGATTTCGAAAGAGAATGAGATATGGGATACGATATAGTCAAATTAGTGTATATTGTTACAAATCTGTTACACAAATGGATGTGTAACAGATTTCCACATTCAGCATTTACCCTTCTACTTTGAGGAACAACCTTAAAAACTAAATTACATAAAGGCATGCAGCAAATACCTTGAATACTATGGTCACTGAAATCTACATGCCAGTGTTTAGCTTCCTGTTTCTTGCTATATTTTAGATCCATTTGTAAAATACATGTTAAGTTTGTAACAAGTGAAGGTTCAATAACATCTCCCTTTTTTAAATTTAGAATGGTGAATCAGGAAAAGAAATGGATGATGACAAAGATGCAAATAAATCTGAGATCAGCTTAGTGTTTGAAATTGCTCTGAAGCGAAATATGCCTGTCAGTTTTGAGGTAGGTACTGAGTAAGTACTTACACTCCAGTCCCTGCTTCCCTACCTAAATAAACACATTTGACATGTACACTAGGATCTTGAAAGTGTTAATGTATTTTAAAAAATCTTTATTGAGGTACTTGATTTACAGTATTGTTAATGATGGTGTCATGCAGTTAGTAGTTTCCTTTCTTTGTCATTTTATTTATTTTTCACACAGTTGTTCATGATAATTTGTTACAGACATTCAGTATTCTGACACCAGTCCTACTACCATTGCAACTTCCCAGCACTATTATTTTCAATTTTCCCAACCACCCCTTTGCCTGCCCCTGTAGCAGGACCTTAATAATTTATTTTACATTGCTTGTTATACATAATTTGCTAATAGAATGATCAAAAAATGTGTCCTTAGAAGAAGTTAGTGAAGATGGTTGTATCTCACCACGGAGCCATTAAGCCCGTCTATATGAGATTACGAAGATGTTGTTACAGGTTAAGCCTTCTGTGCTTATATTTTGTTAATTGAGATTGGTTGCTTTCTACATGACATCTCATCCAATTTGGTATACTACCCCGAATTATCAGTGTTGTAGAGTTTGAGGTGTTGTGCATCTATGATTGCAACCACATGTTCCAGGAAGTCCAAAATTTTTAGTGGGGTAATGTAAGCTGGAATTAAATTTTTGTTTTTCTTGGCTTTTTGGGTTACACCTGACTGATGCTCAGGGATTATTCCTGATTCCTGGCTCTGCACTCAGGAATTACTCCTGGCATTGCTTGGGGGACCATATAGGATGCCAGGGATCAGACCCAGGTCACCCACGTACAAGGCAAATGTCCTCCCACTGTACTATCACTCCAGCCCCTGGAGTTAAGTTTGCAACTCGGTGATGGCTTTGGGGCATGTGCATAACTGCTGGGGCTTTCGGGAGTACTCGGAGATGGGGGAGGTAGTCCATGCCAGACTCCGGGAAAGCCTGGAGATACCAGTCACAAAACCTGCATACCTGAGGTTTTCAACGGATTAATTTCTGAAAGAGGCTCGTCCTGAGCAGTGGAGTCTGGCCGGGAGCATGGCAGCAGTTGTGAAGTGTGGAGGGTTTTGGCTGTTGGGTATTTGTTTGGGCGGACACTGGACTACTGGACTCCGCTTCCTCCCTCTGGTGTGCCCGTAGGATTCAGCCTCATGCGGAGTCCGGAAGAATCTCTTAGTTGATATATTTTCTTAAGTTCAAACAACTCGATCATGAAATTATATAGATACTGAGGAAGATAGAACTTCGAATTTCATGAATTTGTTCTGAAACCTTTAGCTTTCTTGTTTTAAGCCACTTTTGCCTTGAGCCAATATCCAGTATTTGAATTTTTAATCATAAAATTTTTATCATGGGGGTAGCACCCAGCACCCAGAAGTTCTTGGGGTTTATTCCTGGCTCTATGCTCAGTAGTTACTCCTGGCGGGCTCTGGGGAGCATCTAGAACCTTAGGGATCAAATTCAGGTCAGCCATGTGTAAGGCAAGTACCCTACCTGCTGTACTATTGCTCTGGCCCTTAAAATTTGTTATCTAGTAAGCACCCTACCTGCTGTACTGTCACTTTAGTCCCGGCATCAGTGAATTTCCTAAAGATTTTATTTCAGGGACCATGATTTACAGTCCTATTAATGGTAGGCATGTCTTTTTTTTTTTTTTTGCTTTTTGGGTCACACCTGGCAATGCACAGGGGTTACTCCTGGCTTATGCACTCAGGAATTACTCCTGGCGGTTCTCAGGGGATCATGTGGGATGCTGGGAATCGAACCTGGGTTGACTGTGTGCAAGGCAATTGCCCTACCCACTGTGCTGTCGCTCCAGCCCCGTGGCAGGCATGTCTTGTGTGAAACACTCCACCGGGGTCTGCTTCCCTCCCACCGTTATTCTGTGTCTCACAGTCTCCAGTCCCCCATGTTCTGAAGCTTTCCACTGAGGACCAGGCCTCAGTGTCTGCTGAGACATCACATTTGATGCTCGTGATGGTGATCTGAGTTTAGAAACCATTGTGCAGTATTACTTTCTTTTGTCTGAAAAGTAGATGCTTTGTTTCATTACATGGTACTAGCCTTCCTAGTAGTCCTGGAGCCATGAGGTCTACACTCTATAGTACTCTGGAGGCCATGTGATGCTAAAGGTTAATTTTTTAAAAAAATTATTTTTGGGGGGGCCGGAATGATAGTACAGCAGGTAGGGCATTTGCCTTGTATGCAGCTGACCTGGGTTTGATCCCTGCATAGCTTCTGCATGCCACTCCAAAGCAGTCCTCCTGTAATTCTTATAGAGAAGAGCATGGGATATGTGTACATTTACAAACAAAGCACCGATCTCTTCATCTCTTCATATGTTTTGTTTTATGTTCTTAGTTTTCTGTTCCAAAAGGAACTTGACAGTTGTATTGGAATTGCCTGTTTTATTTTTTGGCCACACTCGGAAAGAAGTGCTCAGGGCTTCCTCCTGGCTCTGTGTCCAGGAATCACTCCTGGCAGTGCTTGGGAACCATGTGTGGTACTGGGAATTGAACCAGCATCAGCCGCATGCATGCCTAGCTCCCTACCAGCTGGACTAGCTCTCAACATTGCCTATTTTAAACTGGAAAAAAGCAATTTTTGCTAATAATTCATCATCATCATCATCATCAGCATCCAGTTTATCGTTGATTTTCTCGAGCCTATCTCAGTAACGTCTTCATTCATCCTATCCTTGAGGTTTTGGCTAATAATTGAATATCTTTATTTAAATTTCTGTTTTTTTCAGTTTTAGTTCATTCAGTATCCTAATGATTATCAGCAATCCCATTATAGTACTCTGACAGTGGATCGATTGAGAAAATATATAGGCATAAGTTTCAATAATTTTAATCTTGATTTTTTTTCTGGGAATATTAAGAAGAACAGATCAGAAGTAATTGTTGTGTTACTTAATATCTTATTTTGGTTTAATAGGTGATTAAAGAGAGTGGACCACCGCATATGAAGAGCTTTGTTACTCGGGTGTCTGTGGGAGAATTCTCTGCAGAAGGAGAGGGAAACAGTAAAAAACTCTCCAAGAAGCGCGCTGCTACGACAGTCTTGCAGGAGCTCAGGAAACTTCCGCCTCTTCCTGTGGTTGAAAAGCCAAAACTATTTTTTAAAAAACGCCCCAAAACAATAGTCAAGGTAAGTGAGACTTGTGGACACCAGCCACAGGTTGGAGATAATAAGAAATGAATCAGTCAGCTTGGAAATAAAGCCTCCCTTCTTCTCTCTCACATTTTGCTTCTAGGTATTCTGTTACTTCCAGAATAAGTAATGTTTTATTGCTAATCAGTATTATGTTTATCCCACGGTTTGTCTCTCTGTTCATTCTTTGGTGGATGTCTGGACTGTTTCTAGTTAGGAGTATTATAAATAAAACTACTGTAAATATTTATGTGTAAGATCCATGCTTTTGTATTTATTTTTTGGCTTTTGTCTTTCTTTGGGAAAATATTTATGAATGAATGAATCACTTGGTAGGCATATATTCAGCATTTTGAGAAACTGATACTTGTTTTTAAAGTGATTGTATCATTTTGCGTAGTCACTAACCGTGCAAGGATATTAGATGCTGCCCATACTTACTAACACAACTTAATACTAATTTTCATTCCACTATAGAACGTATTGGCATCTCATTGCAGCTTCAGTTTATAGTTCCTCAGTTTCTAATGACATTGAACATTTTTTATGTACTTAGTAATACATGACACTTGATGAAGGGTTGATTATCTAATTATTTATTAATCATAATTCTGAGTCCTGAATCTCACAGAAGTCATAGTTTCAAATTTATTTTGTGGTTTTCTTTTATAAATCTTTATAAGTGACTCATTCAGCTTCACCAGGGGAGAAGGGGAAATCCACTGTTTCCTGAAAGATGCAATAACAAATTTTACAAGAATAATCTAAAAATTCTTTTAATATTACTTTTTAGGCTGGACCAGAGTATGGTCAAGGAATGAACCCCATTAGTCGCCTGGCTCAGATTCAGCAGGCCAAAAAGGAAAAGGAGCCAGATTATGTGCTGCTTTCAGAAAGAGGAATGCCTCGACGTCGGGAATTTGTGATGCAGGTACTGTATTTCTATAAAAATTTCTATAAAAATAAAAATGTATTTTGAAGGTTGTTTTTTAGCTACTGTGTTAAGTGAAAAAAAAAAGCCAGGTTAGAATAGAGATAATGGGCAAAGATAAATTAGGAATTAGTAACAGAAGGTAAAAATTTTTTTTTTAAATTAATAGTTTATTTTTAATTAGTGAATCAACGTGAGGGTACAGTTACAGATTTATACATTTTTGTGCTCATGTTTCTCCCTTACAAAGTTTGATAACCCATCCCTTCACCAGTGCCCATTCTCCCCCAGCAGTAAACCCAACATCCCTCCCCGCCTCCCCAGTCCTGTCTCCCCCCACCCCACACTGCCACTATGGCAGGGTATTCCCCTCTGTTCAACAGAAGGTAAAATTGCTCACGCTTAGAGCAGTCAGTTCCTCCCTGTTCTGCCAGCTGGGCGGATACTTCAAGCGTCCAGGTCATGGTAACCTGGCCAGCCTGGAGCCGGGAAGGTTACCTGGCACGGAGTTTATCATTTAGAAAGCCGATCTCGAATTTATTCCCATTAGAATTTGCAGCCGGAGTCTATTAGCTCCTGGCAGTTGGACACAAATGGAATTAGAAACAAAATTTAGGCGGATGAACGTCGTAGGTGGAGCAGAGCCAAGAGTATGAACTTGTGGGTTATCAGGAAAAATAAGAAAAAAGAGCAAGGTGGCTACTTAATACGAGGAGGACTGAGGGAACCAGGATTGCTGAGGGATCTAACTGCGTCATGGGGTAGCCACGGAAACTGAAGAATGTTTGCCAGCAGGTTAGCAGTCGGGCAGGAGCTAGGATTGAGGTAGTGTTCTCAGAATGTTCTTTGTCTCCGCAGATCCTATTTATCTTCATTTGTCAACTGCCCAGTCTTGAAGAAACTTAATTTTTTTTTTAATCAGGAAAATGACAAACATGTTAAAGATGGATATACTGAATAGTTTACTATACAAAATTGTGTAATGCACTTTCAGTATAGCCCCGCTATCACACAAATACTAAAATAAGGGGCCGGAGAGCTAGTACAGTGGCCAGGGTACTTGCTTTGCATGCGCCCCACTTGGGTTTGATCTAGAGCGGCCTGTATGGTCCTCTGAGCCCCACCAAGAGTGGTCCCTGAGCACAGAGCCAGGAGTAAGCCCTGAGCACAACTGGGCGTGGCCCCAAAAGTGAAAGAAATGTACTGAAAACACACAAATACAAATAAAATTTAAGTTATACTTAATGGTATACTTAATTCGATTATTATCTCCCGTCCTCCCTCCCTCCCTTCCTCCTTCCCTCCTCCCTCACTCCCCCTTCCTTTCTTCCTCCTTCTCTCCCTCCCTCCCTCCCTCCCTCCCTTCCTTCCTTCCTTCCTTCCTTCCTTCCTTCCTTCCTTCCTTCCTTCCTTCCTTCCTTCCTCCCTCCCTCCCTCCCTCCCTCCCTTCCTTCCTTCCTTCCTTCCTTCCTTCCTTCCTCCCTTCCTCCCTTTCTCCCTTCCTCCTTTCCTTCCTTTCTTATTCCCTCTCTCCCTCCCTCCCTCCCTCCTTCCCTCCCTCCCTCCCTCCCTCCCTCCCTCCCTCCCTCCCTCCCTCCCTTCCTTCCTTCCTTCCTTCCTTCCTTCCTTCCTTCCTTCCTTCCTTCCTTCCTTCCTTCCTTCCTTCCTTCCTTCCTTCTTCCTTCCTCCCTTCCTCCCTTCCTCCCTTCCTCCCTTCCTTCCTTCCTTCCTTCCTTCCTTCCTTCCTTCCTTCCTTCCTTCCTTCCTTCCTTCCTTCCTTCCTTCCTTCCTTCCTTCCTTTCTTCCTTCCTTATTCCCTCTCTCTCTCTCCCTCTCTCTCTCTCTCTCTCTCTCTCCCTCCCTTCCTTCCTCCCTTATTCCCTCTCTCCCTCTCTTCCTCCCTCCCTCCCTTTCTCCCTTCCCTACCTGCCTAACTTCCCCCCTTTCCTTCCTGTTGCCCTTGAGACGGCCGTGTGCCACACATGCCTGATTGTGCTACACATGTCCTCGCAGTGCGTGCACACATGGCCTGGGTGCTCACCAGGAGTTGCACTCGTCTCGTCGTGCTTATGTGCATTCTGGTCATAGTGCTTTCCAGGGCCTACATTTGTGCTCACTAGGCGGTCATACTCCTGACAATGATACTCACGCATCATTAATTGTGGTGCTTGCACAAACTAGTGTAGTACCCAAACTCACACACTTTGTGGCAGTTTTGGGGACCCCAGACAAGCAGAGCTGTGGGAGAACATTGGTGCATGTGAGAGCCACAGGAGATTGGATTCATGATCTCATGCGTGCGAGGGTTTAGCCATTGAGCTCTTTCCCAGGCCCCAGACAGATATTTAATTAGCTGATGACCAGGTGAGAGACATTTAGTCATTCAAGCATAGTATGTCACACTGATGAACTCTTCATGCATGACTAGCTTTATCTTCTTTTCCTCCTAGTTCTGTGGTGTGTTTATAGTATAACCTTAGTAAACCTTTGATGTATATTTGCTGCTTACCAGCTTGATTGATAGCTGCAGTGTTTTACTTTTGTTGGAGATGTCCCTTTGCTATGAAGCCACAGAGAAACCACCGGGCTCCTGGCTAGCCAGAGATGGGGAATTCTTCCTGGTCAGTGAACACATTGACTGGTCTCTTCAGGACCCACACAGTGTTGTCGTAGTATTTTTACTTCGTTAGCACATAGACACTTATTTATTTATTTATTTATTTATTTATTTTAATTGTTAGCTTAGAAGTGTTGGAGAAGGCATTCCCTGGACTCCAAAATCTGAAGGCAAAAAGTGTATCTAAGTTTTAGACATGCCTTAAGGACATAAACTGGCTTTGACACTATTGAGCATTTCCTTTGTTTCCCCTCTGTGGGTATATTGAGTACCACTTTTGAAAGAGGAATTTAGAGTATGTTAGTGCAGCTTCCATTTTATGGGTATTCATAAACATTTTAGTCAAACAGGGACATTTGGCTATGTTATTTAAATGTTTTCTTGATGAATTCATTTTCCCCCCTTTTCTGGAAATCCCTGTGGAATAATTACATTACTGTAACCACTTTATCAGAGGCTTGCTTATCAACTACCTAAATCCTATTATAGTTGGGTATAACTTGAACTGAAAGTAAGGTATCTCGAGGTAAAATGTTCATATATGTCTGTCACCAAAAATGAGTAAGTTTGTGTGTTATAAGATAAATGCAGTTCTTTATACTGATTACTAAATAACCAAGAGAAATCTCTGATGTCATTACTTGAATATTTAGACCCAGAACAATTTTTTTTGTTTAATTTTATTTTATTGAATCACTGTGAGATACAGTTACAAGCTTTCATGTTTGAGTTACAATCACACAATGATCAAACACCCATCCCTCCACCAGTGCACATTCCCCACCACCAATATCCCCAGTATACCCCCCCTTTCTGCCCTCCCCCTGCCTCCATGGCAGACAATTTCCCCCATACTCTCTCTCTACTTTTGGGCATATGGCTTGCCACATGGATACCGCGAGGCTATCACTTTTGGTCCTTTATCTACTTCCAGCACACATCTCCCATCCTACTGATCCTTCCAGCCATCATTTTCTTAGTGATCCCTTCTCTAGTCCAGCTGCCTTCTCTCCCTGCTCATGAGGCAGGTTTCAAAGTATGGAGCAATCTTGCTGGCCCTGTGTGTACCGTCCTGAGGTGTCACTATCATGTTACTTTATACTCCACAAATGAGTGCAGTCCTTCTATAGAACAAATTTCTTAAAGTTTGTTTTTTAGAGAGGGATATTTTAAGTTTTCGAAAAGAAAATTGTAACCAAATAGCGTATCAGCACATTGTATTATTATATTTCATGTGATGTTAATTTTTTCCCCCACTGTGATTAAGATCTTTGGTCTGTTAAATAATTTAAAATGCAGATTTCACCAAGTTTTAGTTGTGACTCAGTGAATAGTAATGAATTAACCACAGTACTGTACTAACAGTTGTATAATGATTTTTTAAAGAGTTATTTAATGTTTCTTTTTAAATGTGGAATGCAATATGCACATTATTTTATATTAAAAGTTTTTTCTGTGTGAGTATTCTTGTAAAGGTTTAAATTATAGTTATATATTGTGCTAAATTTAATTTTCACATCCCCAGTTTTAGAAATTATAATTGATATATATATGTAACATACTAGTTTAAGGTGCTTTGATACTTAGAATATGTTGCAAATGATTAGCACAGTAAATTAGTTAACATCATCACCTTGTGTATTAGCATGTTTTTCCTTTATTGGGGGTATGGCTCAGTGGTAGAGCACCTGTCTTGATTGTGTGAGGCCTGGGCTTTGATTCATGAAATTTCGGGGGAAAAAAAAAGCAATTCCTTGTGATGAGGACAATTAGGGTCTGCTCTCCTGTGAACCTCCAAGGGTTGTTTACTGTAGTGTAACGGTGTAATTAATGTAAATGTAATGTAAGACATGCTTTACATTATATTCAACATTTGCTTCTCTCTCTTTTTTTTTTTTTTTCTTTTTGGGTCTCACCTGGCAATGCACAGGGGTTACTCCTGGTTTTGCACTCAGGAGTTACTCCTGGCGGTGCTCAGGGGACCATATGGGATGCTGGGGATCGAACCCGGGTCGGCCGAGTGCAAGGCAAATGCCCTACCCGCTGTGCTATCGCTCCAGCCTCAACATTTTTTTTTTTAATTTTTATTATATCACCATGTGGAAAGTTACAAAGTTTTCAGGTTTATGTCTCAGTTATACAATATTCAAACACCATCCCTTCACCAGTGCCCATATTCCACCACCAAAATCCCCAGTATACCCTACCGCCCCCGACCCCCAACTGTATAACTGATGAATTTCACTTCATTTTCTCTTTACCTTGATTACGTTCCATGTTGCAAAACAAAACTCACTATTGTTGTTGGAGTTTCCCCCCAAGAAAGACAGCCCTACTATGGAAGCATTTGATAATTGGTTTTCCATTAAAAGATTGTATGTTTTCAGTTTTTAGAAAAGGTTGTGTGGCCGCGTTAGCGGCCGCGTGGCTCGGACCTGTTCCAGTCCCGCAACCCGAAGCCGTGTTAGTTGCTGCTCAGTGTCGCCAGGGCTCCATCTGGAGAACGTGTACCGGCTGTACCTCCTCCGTCTGGATCCCTGGTGTTGTTGGCCCGGATTCGGGTTCGGAGCATTTCTCCGGCCGAGTTGCTCACCAGACTGCCTGGCCTCTTCTCTCTCCAGCCACAACATTTGCTTCTCTTGTAGTAGAAATTTGTATCTTTTGATCTCTTTTTATCATCACTGCAATCTCAGTTCTTTGGCAGCTGCAGTTCTGTTCTAGATATCTGAGTTCAGGTCTTAGATGTAAGAGAGATCATACACGTTTTGTCTTTATGTATCTGACCTGGTTTACTCAGAACATTGTAAGTTTATAACAGTCTGTTTTAGGTAAAAAAAAAACCTCCTTAACTTTGAACACATTCTAGACGTCACATATTTCTTTATTCCTTCTCCATATTTTATGTTGTTTGATAGTCCATGTTATGCCTTGATGTGTAATGTATCATTAAACTAATTATTATAACTTTAGTTAATTTTAATACATTTATCTTTCAATGTCTTTTCATACTTGTTTTATACGTGATTGATCCTTTTCAAAATAATTACCTTTACCAGAATGCTTTTTAAAAATCTTATTTTGTGTTCTTTTATTTCTGGTAATGCCACTTATTTTCAGTTGAAAGAAGTTCTTTGTATATTTCTTGCAAAGCCAGTTTAGTGATGAACTCATTTTGTCCTTTGCTTATTTGAGAAGTAGTTCTCACCCTTATTTTTGAATATTTACCTTGATTGGTAAAGAATTCTTGGTTGGAAATTGATTTCCTTTGTGATTTTTTTGTTTGTTTGTTTGTTTTGTGTTTTCCTCTTTTGGTGTCACACCTGGTGATGTTCAGGGTTACTTCCTAAACATCAAGTAACTCAGGAATTACCCTGTACTCAGGAATTACTCCTGGAGGTGCTCAGGGGCCCATATGGGATGCTGGGGATTGAACCTGGGTCGATTGTATGCAAGGCAAATGCTCTACCCACTGTACTATCTCTCTGGCCCCCAGGAACTTTATTTCCTTTGAGCACTTTGATGATATCCCACAGTCTCTTCTACCCTCTACATTCAATATTCCAACCCCAGTCCCACCACCATTACACCTTCCCCCACCATTATTTCCCATTTTCCTAAGCCTGCTCCACTAGCAGGCCCTGAATACTTGGTTTTATATTACTTGTTATGAAAAAAAAAAGGGGGCTGGAGCGAAAGCACAGCGGGTAGGGCGTTTGCCTTGCACTCGGCCGACCCGGGTTCGAATCCCAGCATCCCATATGGTCCCCTGAGCACCGCCAGGAGTAATTCCTGAGTGTAGAACCAGGAGTAACCCCTGTGCATCGCCGGGTGTGACCCAAAAAGAAAAAAAAAACTATATTACTTGTTATGAATAATTCACTAGACATGATTAAAAAAGATTTCCTTAGAAGAAAGTGTGTTGTCTTCCACCCTGGAGCCATTGAGCCTTTGTATATGAGATTACTAATGTCTTGTTACAGGTTAAGTGTTGTATTTTCTTAGCTGAGATGGGTTGCCTTCTGCTTTATACCCCGTCCAGTGTGGTGTGCTGCTCCTGGTATATCAGTGGTGCAGAGGATGAGGTGTTGCTCCAGGAATTCTAAAATTTTTAATCGGGTGACACAGCTGGAGTTAAATTTTTAACTGGATGGTGACGTTGGGGTTCTGGAAGCATCTCTGCAGCTTGTCGGTCTCTGGATCATATGCCCTCTAATTTTTTTCTTTTCCTTTTTGGGTCACACCTGGCTATGCACAGGGGTCACTCCTGCCTCTGCACTCAGGAATTACCCCTGGCGGTGCTCAGGGGACCATATGGGATGCTGGGGATCGAACCCGGGTCGGCCGCATAGAAGGCAAACGCCCTACCCGCTGTGCTATTGCTCCAGCCCCTGCCCTCTAAATTTTTTGGGGGAAAAAAAAACCGTACTGATAGCCTTATGAAACTTTCCTTATATGTGATAAGTTTTTTTTTTTTTTAATAGCAGGGGGGCTGGAAAGATTGGGTACACTTGATGTTTCTTGTTTGTTTTGGGGTCATACCCTGCTCTGCTCATTTTACTCCTAGGTCTGCACGTTTCACTCGTGGCAGGAACAGAAGACCATATGGGGAGCTGGGGATTGAACCCGGGCCAGCAGTGTGCAAGGCAAATGCCCTGCCCATTGGACTATCACTTCAGCCCCTTCATTCCACTTTTAAGATCCTTTCTGTATCTTTAACTTTTGCCAATTTAATTATAGTGGTTCATGGCACAGATCTCTTTGGATTCCTTTTAACTAGAATTCTCTTTGGATATCTTCCGCCTGCTCCAGATTGGGGAATTTTTGGGCCGTCATTTGTTGAAATGAGTTTTTCTGATCCTTTCTTCTGCTGAGACACCTAAAATGCAAATATTATTTTGGGTGTTGGTTTAAGGTCCCTTAAAGTCCCTTCACTTTTTGTGACAGCCTCCCTAGCGATGCGCTCCAGGGAGCCAGCTGAGATGCTCACATATTTGAAGCATGTCCTCCTGCCCTTTGAGCGATCTCCTTGGCCACACCATCACTTTTCAAAATTCTTTTTTATTTTCCTCTCCTATCTGGATCAGTCCTGTTGCTTTGTCTTCCAGCTCATTTTTCTGCTCAGCTGTTGTATTTGTTCTGCTCATGGACAGCTCTGTTACATGTTTGAGGTATATTATTGTATTCTTCATCTCTGTAACTTCTGTTTGAATATTTCTTAATTTTTTGGGGGGGAGGTAGTGGGGGAGTTTAGTCCACATCTGGTTCACAGTTCACTCCTGGCAGTACACAGGGGGTCGTAAACGGTGCTGGAGATCAAACTGGGGTTGGCCACACGTACCTTAACCCTGTCCTATTTCTCTGGCCTCAATCATTCTCATTTTGTTAAAGTCATCGATTTTTCTCAGAAATTGGTGGCCATCTTAGCCATTAATTTTTTTTTTCTTTTTGGGTAACACCTGGCAATGCACAGGGGTTAATCCTGGCTTTGCACTCAGGAATTACTCCTGGCGGTGCTCGGGGGACCATATGGGATGCTGGGAATTGAACCTGGGTCGGACGTGTGCAAGGCAAATGCCCTACCTGCTGTGCTATCTCTCCAGCTCCCTAGCCATTAATTTTTACTGTTTGCTTTATTCTGGACCACACCCACAGAATCTCGGTGGCTATTCCTGGCTCTGTGCTTGGGGATTGCTCATAGAGGTGATGGGGCTTAAACCCAGGCCCCTGCATGTAAAACATGTTCATCCAGCATGGCTATTACTTTGAACTCTTAATTAGGTATTTCAGTGTTATTATTCCCTCACAGTCTTTTTTAGAATTTCATCTTGCTTTTTTTCCATTTAGATACATTTCTTTTTCTTCCACTCTGCCTGATCCTTTTTTGCTTGCTTTGGTGTTAGCAGCTCTGCTCTTTTTCCTAGTTAGGGAGGGGTGGGTGGCCTTGGGCAGCCTGCTCTATGGAGGCCTGTGGCTGCTGTCTCAGCTCCGTGCTCCCAGTGCCTTCTCTGGGGATTGTGTTTGCCCTGATGCTCTCTGCCAGTGCACCAGGTATGTGAGGTTAGTAGGCTGGTCCAGGGCAGCGTCATGGGCGGCACAGTTAAGACACACAACTGATGTGCTGAATGGGCATTAGTGCAGACCCATCCCTTCCACTGCGCGCTGGGAGCCTCTCTTGGCACGCCTGTCTTGGCGCTATATGCACGGCTCTAGCGCAGTAGTGACCTGTGACTGCTCTGATCAGTGGTTTGGTGCTGCTGTGGTCTTGGGGTTTGGGTGCCAGGCAGTGACAATGGATGGTGTAGGGCACTAGGCTGTGTGTAACGTGTGTGTGTGTGTGTGTGTGTGTGTGTGTATTGGCATTGTGGACCCTATCGTCGGATTCACCCAGTCTGTAGAAAGCTGGGAGGAGAGTCCTCCTTGTTGTGGGATCTTTGTACATGTGCTTTTCAGGATTCCTTCCTTGCAGATTGTTCCGTAGATAATTGTGGAATTATTGTGTCTGTCAGAGGAGGTCAGTTCATTCTTCCTCGAACTGATTTATTTGTTAAATCGCACCAGCATGAACCTCAGCCTTATCCAAAAGTTTATTAAGTTAAATAATGAATACTAAATATAATCGTGACCAATATGAATTCTATTGCAATGTGAATTATATTTTTATGCTCCTATAATTAATGCAAGTGTATTAAAAATCAACTTAGGTGATCATTGTGAGATTGTAAACCAAACATGAAAGCTTGTAACTATCTCACAATGATTCAGTAAAATAAAAAAAAAATCAACTTAGAAATATGTAAGGAGATAAAATCTTTAACATTCCATCATACTGTGATAATCTATTGATGTTTCAAGAACCATATTTTTCTCCATGTATATATGAAATATAAGTGGAATTTTATCATAATCGCTGTTTTTTTAAAAATCATAGACTAACTGTATATTTGAATGTTGAAGAACACTAGACATATCTTTATGGTGTTAAAGAGTTTCTTTTTATGAAAATAAATATCATTCATTTCTTTCTCTTATTTACCAGGTCAAGATAGGCAATGAAGTTGCTACTGGGACAGGACCCAATAAAAAGATAGCCAAAAAAAATGCTGCAGAAGCAATGCTATTACAGCTTGGTTATAAGGCCTCCACTAGTCTTCAGGATCAGCTGGACAAGGTGAGAATTAAGTCTGCATGGTCATGTCCTGTTCTATTAGGATTTCAAAATGAGAAACAAATTCTTTCATATTTGTTTCTTGGTTCCTTGGTTCTAGGAAATGCCTTAATTGTTGGAGTAGATAATCATACTTTAAATTTTTGAAGATAATATTCTGTCTTTATTCCTGTAAAATAGATTATCACAGTACAAAGTAACATTTATGGAGTTAAGAAAAGACAATAATGTATAAATTTAATCTTACTACAGTAAATACTGAAAGTTTGGTAAGTGGTTGTACGTATTTTCCATAGTATCAGTTAAATAATTTTTAGCTGTTGACTTGTGGTTTTGCCACATAAGCAGTTTTAATTTATGCTTTTAAATAGATTTTGTTAGCCTTTATTTCTGGAGCTAAGCTGAAAACTTGAAAAATAAAAGCACTGGAAATAAAGATCCTGGGTTATCCCTATAGGGCAGGAACTATATTGAACAGGCACTCTATAAACTAATTTTTCTGTTTACTTAAAATTTAAAGGTAAACTCAGAGGGTGTTTATTTTCTAACAAGACTTGTGTTCTTGGTTCTGTTTCTTGTGTGCAGTTAATGACATCATTAACACTTACCAATATTGCAAGAGAAACAGAGAGTCCTGAATTCAAGACTTGTCAGCCAAGTTGGCAAGAAGCAGCTTGGTTTCATCTTGTATTAACTTTTATCTTTTCTATGCATATTGTAAATGGTACTTAATTAAGCCTTTTATTTATATGAACATTCATGAAACAAGCTCGATAATTATTTTATTAAAAATTAGTATGCTTCTTACTCATGCTGTTTTCTAACATGAGGATTCCGTTTCAGAGATCTTTCTAGTTTCTACAGTTGACGTTTCTGAAGTTTAGAGTAGAAAAAAAGTGATAATTAAATATGCCTTTATTTTTAAAGCAGTACAAATATGTAAGGAATTATTCTTAGTGATTAAAAATTATTTGTCTGTGTGGTATTGCTAGAGATTTCAATTTTGTTTTTATAACCTGGCTAGTGAGTGCTTTCTCTTTTAAAAGTGTTTGTAACATGAAACCTAACATGTGTGTAGTTTCTGTAGTTCTTATATTGCGTATATATTGTTTTAACTTAACACATTTATATTGACTAAAAACTGGTGAGTAATTTATAAAAATAGATTAGAGTCACCTTATAGACATTTATTTGTTAGTTAAGTGAAAATGAAACAGAACAAAAAGCCAGCATTAATTTCATTAATTTGGAAAACATTTTTTGCATACCCACTGTATTCGTTAGGGTTCTCCAGAGAAACAAAACCCACAAAATCAAGATGTCTTTGTTAGTATGTGCATGTGTGTATACATGTATACACAAGATTAAATATGTGTGTGTGTGTGTGTGTGTGTGTGTGTGTGTGTGTGTTGGGGGCTCCTAAGCAATCCTTGGAAAGTCTGGGAGCCTCACCTGGTGAATCTTGGCTGGCTAGGCTGGTGATTCTGTGCAAGGGCCCAAGGATGGAGTGCTTGGGCCCATGGTACCAGGGATTACCCAGGCCACACTGTGTTTGGAGGCCTACTGGGCCGCCCTGCAGATGCTTGAGAGACCATCTAGTGCCGGGAACCACCCTAGGATCAGCTGCGGGCAAGGCATGCCCCTTAACTGTAACTCATTGGCTCTCACAAAAACTTCAACTAAGGGATCATTGCCCCATGCTCTTGAGGCTTGCTTGGCTAGTCCAGATTTCAGAGGGCAGATGGGCTGCTTGTAGACTCAGGAGGAGGTGCAGGTTGAGTCCAGAGAGTTTGCTGCAGAGTTTCCTCTTGTCCTAGGTGAGGTCAGCATTTTCTTCGTATTTCCTGCTGGTTGGGTGGGGTGTCACCAGCTCCACCTATACAGTTCGGAACCTGCCCCGCTGTACTCAGCGGGTCAGAGAGCCTCTTCAGGAGCTACTCAGCTGACCAGACTGGTTGGTTTAGTGATTTTGCCCAGGGGTATGATGTTGCCAGTCCTGGCTGGTAGAGCTGGGGCGTCACCAGAGCCAGCACTGTGGTTCTTGGGGGCCTCGAGGGCTACATCCTGAGGTGCTCAGGAAGACCTTGCCATGCCGGGAGGTTGGTCTCTTTGAGGGACGCACCCCTGACCACGGAGCAGTTTCTTCAGTTTCTTCCTGTCAGTTTTCACTAGGGGCTCCAGCCGCTAGTTCTTGAGAGGGTCACACCCCATTCCTGGTGATACTTGGCTTAGTGGTGTGGCCCTAATATCAGACTGAAAAACTGGGCCAGAGCAGTAATACAGTGGGCAGGGTGCTTGCTTTGCTTGTGGCCCGCTAGGGTTTGATACCCAGCATCCTCTGTGGTTCCCTGAGTCCAGAACCAGGAGTAAGCCATGGTCACTGCAGGATATGGCCCCAAACCCAAACCCAGCAAATAGCAACTAATAAACTTCTGTTCTGGCAAAGGAACTTGGTAAAACAAACATATAGGCGCTGGAGAGATAGTTTAGCGGGTAGGGTGATTGCCTTGCTGATCTGGGTTTATTTCCCAGAACCCCCTATGGTTTCCTGAGTCTCACCAGAGTCATCTCTGAGCACAGAGCCAGGAGCACTGCCTGGGTGTGGCCCAAAACTCAAACAACAACAACAAAAAAAGACAAAAATATATATAATTGAATGGGAGACTCCATATTCCACCATATATTTGACATCTAGTATCCAAGATACATAGAGAACTAGAACTGGGAGGAAGAGCCGATCAGATATTTTCCCAGAGTAGACATCATTGCCCACAGACACAAGAAAAAAAATATATCACCATTGATCAGGAAAATGCAAATCAAGATAAGGAGATACCACCTCACACCAGTGAGACTGGCCTGTATGAAAAAGGACCAGAACAGTTGTGCTGGGGAGAGCTGGAGAAAATCACTCGCTCATTATTGGTGGTGATATAAGCTAGTTCAGCCACCGTGAAAAACAGCATGGAAATTTCTCAAGAAATTAAAAATAGAACTACAATAAATTCATCTCCTAGGAATCAGTCCCAAGAACACAAAAATACTAGTTTGAAAATACGTTCACACCTGTGTTCATTGCAGAACTGAGTGGCCAAGATCTGGAAACAGCCCGAGCACCCAACAGCAGATGAGTAGACAGAGTAGTTGTGGGATATATACACAATGGAATATTAATCTTCAGTGTGAGAGTTTGCCTTTTGCTAAAATCATGGACGGAACTAGAGATTATCATACTAAATGAAATAAGTCAGAAGGAGAAGGAAGAAATACCCAGTGATTTCCATTCAGACGTGGTATCTAAAGAAACCAACAGAACTAGGGAAGGGACAGTGTCTAACAAAACCAGAACCTTCAATTCTGATGACAGATCTGAGATTACTAAGAAGAAAGGGTACCTTACAGGTAGTGGTGAAAGGATATTTGCGTTTTATTGGTGTGTGTGGCTTGGTAGCATTGTACCTCAAAATATGAACATTTGTATATACCACTGTCATCCCGTTGATCATCTATTTGCTTGAGCGGATGCCAGTAACATCTCCATTTGTCCTAGTCCTGAGATTTTAGCAGCCTCCTTTTACTAGTTCTTCCCAGCGGTGCTGCAATGGAGGCTCTTTCAGGTTAAGGGGAATAAGACTCATCATTTTTACTGTATTTGGCATACTGAATATGCCACGGAGAGCTTGCCAGGCTCTGCCGTGTGGACAGGATGCTCTTGGTACCTTGCCAGGTTCCCTGAGAGGGAGAACTAGGCTATAAGAGGTCGCAAGCTTTGGTTTATAGTCTGTGTAATGCCATCAGCGGCCCAGATCCAGAGACTATCCAGAAACTATTTGCCTATATAACTATTTAATAATTCCTAAAGCAAAATACTTTTTCTTAAACAACCCCAAGGTTTTTTTGCCCCTACAATAATAAATTTTCTCTAAAACAGTTATTTTGGGGACTAAGTATAGTTAATCACTAAGCGAAAACAAAAATTCCACTCACTATGCAATACCTATTTTGGTCCATTACTAACATGCCTGTTTCACAGAATGGTCATTTGAAAATTAGACATAATCGAAATAACATTAGAAGCTAGATGTGTCTGTCATTTCAGAGATGGAAAAATTTCCAAAGATTCAGGACACAACGGAACTAATTTCCTTTTCTAGAAGATAAAAATATAGGCTGCCACTGATAATTGCTTTCTAAGAAACAGCAAAGTCACTGTCACTGTCATCCTGTTGCTCATCTATTTGTTTGAGTGGGCACCAGTAACGTCTCTCATTGAGAGACTTATTGTTACTGTTTTTGGCATATCCAATACACACGGGTAGCTTGCCAGGCTCTGCCGCTTGGGCTCGATACTCTCCGAGAGGGGCGGAGGAATCGAACATGGGTTGGCTGCATGAGAGGCAAAAGCCCAACCGCTGTGCTATTGCTCCAGCCCCAAGCAACAGCAAAGTAAACAGTTACAATATTTTCAAATAAAAATAAAAAAAAAATATATATATATATATATTTTCTTTTTTGGGTCACACCCAGCAATGCTCAGGGGCTACTCCTGACTCTGCTCTCAGGAATTACTCCTGGCGGTGCTTGGGATACCATATGGGATGCCCAGGCTTGAGCTCAGCTTGGCTTCGTGCAAGGCAAATGCCCTACCCGCTGTACTATTGCTCTGGCTCCAAACATTTGTATTCTTGCCAGTGTTATCTCAAAGAAAAATTGGATGAGAAAGCCAAATTGTAAACAAATGATAAAGCTTTACAAACCAAAGAGGTTTGCTAACCTCTACACTAATGTTCCCCTGTTATTCTATTCTATTACTATTTATTTATGAACTCACTTTTGGGTACATGTTTGCAAAGTTTTTAATGATTGGAAAAGAAGAGAATCTCTTCTGTGCTCTTTTTTTTTTTTTTAGATATTTTATTTAGTGAATTACCGTGAGGTACAGTTACAAACTTAGGAACTTTCATGTTTCCATTTCAGTCAAATAGTGGTCATTTGCATCCCTCCACCGGTGCCCATTCTCCTCCACCAGTGTTCCCAGTATCTCTCCCGCCACCCCCACCCTCTGTGCTATCTCTTAAGTTACTAAAATAACAAAGTTTTCCAGGCAGTAGTTAATGACGTATTAATGCCATTGGACTTAGATGGCAGAGACTTGAATTTGAAAATACCTAACCCCAGAGACGGGTGTTCTTGAGATCATTTCTTGAGATCATGTTCTTGAGATCACCTAGGCTATGTTTGTGACTTTAGCAGACATTTATTCAGATGCCTGTAGGACTAAAGCCATGTAAAAGCACTTATTGATTTACTTGAAATATTTTCTGCTTAGAGTACTGAATTTCAGAATTGTTTTGTACCAAAAAGATGAAATTGTCCAAAGAATAAAGTTAGGGTATTATGGGCTGGGGGAGGTAGCTCAGTGGGCTGGGAACGTGCTCTGTATGCAGGGGGCTGGGTTCACATAGTTCCTTGAGCACTGTCAGGAAGCACTTAAGTTAACCCCTGAGCACTCAGCTGAGATTGGTCCCTGAGCACTGCCAGGTAGAGCCCCCTCCCCCCAAAAGCCTCCACCCCAGAAAAGATACTGCAAGTTTCAAAGTTAGGACTTTCAGCTTTCTTTTTGTTGTTGTTGTTTTGTGTCATTGACAATAATTGGTGATTTTTTTTTTCCTTTTTGGGTCACACCCGGCGATGCCCAGGGGTTACTCCTGGCTCATGCACTCAGGAATTACTCCTGGCGGTGCTCAGGGGACCATATGGGATGCTGGGAATCGAACCCGGGTTGGCCGCGTGCAAGGCCCGCTGTGCTATTGCTCCAGCCTCAATTTGGTGATTCTTGTCATAGTACGTTTTCAGAACAGACAGTAATTTGTATCGACTATTCATTGGTCTTAGGAGTGCAAATAAAGCATTTTTAGTTGGTCACTTTAGCGCTTGTAGCATTTTTTACCCCCTTCTTTTTTTACTGATTGAGTAAGAACTGTTTGCCATTAAGTCCCAGAAAGGTAGTATGGGGGTTCAGGTGCTCACTGGCCTTGCGTGCAGCCCACCCTGCTTCTATCCCGGGCCCCACTTAGTCCACTGGGCACCACGAGGGGTCACTCAAGAGCCAAGAGTAGCCCCTGAACCTTGCAGGGTATAGGCCCCCGCCCCTCCAACCGCCCACATAAACTTACCTAAGTTTAAGTCAACAAACAAAAGTAGGAAAGAGAAAGAGATTTGAATGTGGAAAAGGAATAGTTATTTTTTATAGTTATTTTTGAGTCTCTGGTTCTGAGTCATAAAAGGAAAGAATAAGCGGAATAGCTCTGTGAGAGGCCTCTTTGCCCTGGTTTACTTGCTTTCTTAGCATTCTTCTTTTATTTTAATGAGTGTTTCTCTCAATTAATTTTAACAATTAATTGAATCTTTCAGACAGGGGAAAACAAAGGATGGAGTGGTGGTCCGAAAGCTGGGTTTCCTGAGCCAACAAATAACAGTAAGTTTTCAGTTTGACATTAATTGCACTTGGTGTTCACTGGGGTTCAGTGACGAGTCCATCAGTGGGAATTTGTTCGATCTCTGTGGACCTTGTAAGTGTTGTGGAAGTTACAAAAATGTCATGGTGTTTGCTTTTCTGGAACGAACAGGAGCACCAGACACTTATATCCTTAATATGATTAAGTGTTGTTTACAGACTACCATTTAATTTTTATGGTCATGGCATTTAAAAAAATTGATATTTTAGTGTATTATTATTATAATGTAAAATAATGAAAAAAATCTATCACAAGCCTATTATATGCTAAAATTGACTATCTTCACCAATTATAATTCTTTGAAATACACAAAAATTTTCACATAATCATAATATAGATGAAAGTTTGTGCTATATTTTCCCTTAATGTTGCAATCAGTATTTCTCATGCTGTGCTGAACTACCAGAATTTTTAATGTTTTATTGCAGTCAGTAATTGAAATATCAGAATGTGGAAATAAAATTACACTTTTAGTTCAACCATATCAGACACTTAAAAAATTCACCAGTGTATTTCTCTTTCCAAGGTGCATGATTAAGTTATTATGAATAGAAAACAGGCATTTTCCCTGAACTTTCTGGCCACGTTTCCTGAAAAACACCAATTTTTCACTGAAAAATAAATTAGTAAAACAAAACACCCAGCCAGCAAAAACTTACTAAAATAAAGTCCTCAGTGAAGTCAAATATATCTGAATTTTTAACCTCATTTCTTTTCCATAATTTCTGGACGCTATAGAAGCTTAAATATATACATTGTCACAATGCAGTCATGAAATTCTTTGATGTGATCTTTTTTTTTTTTTTTTTTTTTGCTTTTTGGGTCACACCCGGCGATGCACAGGGGTTACTCCTGGTTCTACACTCAGGAACCACTCCTGGCGGTGCTCAGGGGACCATATGGGATGCTGGGATTTGAACCCGGGTCGGCCGCGTGCAAGGCAAACGCCCTACCGGCTGTGCTATCTCTCCAGCCCCCTGATGTGATCTTGATATGTAATGAAATTAATAGCAAAGTTAATTTAATATCAAAGAATTAAAATAATTAAATAATAATTAAAATTAATGTCAAAGAATACTTCTGAGAGTTGAATTCTTGGAGCTGGGTTTTTGAAAGGAATATTTCAGTCAGGTAACGGTAGTGGAAGTATTTGACTCCAATGCTGTCATTGTGTTGTCATGTCCCAGTGTGAACCACTGATGGTACACACCAGTGAGCTTCTGGGAATAATTTGAATAAATATGACTCAGCCTTTGGTGTGTGTGTGGGGGGGGTGATGAATATGACAATATGACAGGCCTAGCACATATCTCAAGAAAACATGGAATCAACCAGGAGCTTCAGAATTTTGCTTTGAATTATGTGCTCTATGTTTGAGTTATGTAGGTTTGTAGTTCCTTGGTTAGAGAATATAAGAAATACTAAATTTCAGTTTTCCTAAGTACTTGCTTCCTAAATATTGATTTAGTCCCATGCCTTCTCCCTCTCATGTGTGTGTGTGTGTGTGTGTGTGAGAGAGAGAGAGAGAGAGAGAGAGAGAGAGAGAGAGAGAGAGAGAGAGAGAGAGACGGGCTTTGGGCCGTACCTTACTCTTCTGGCTGTGCACTGAGGGGTCATTCCTGTGGGCACTGGGAACCATGTGGTGTGCTGGGGATCGAAGCCAGGTAGCATTTGCAAGGCCAGTGCTCAGCCTGCTCTGCCATCTCCATCTCTCCAGCCCCTCCCTCCCTTCTCTTTTTTTTTTTTTTAAACAAAATTTATACTGTTTGTATGAACTTGTCAAAAATTCTATTCTTATACTTTTTATCTGTCAAATGGTATTTTTCCCCATGTGCATGGTGATCAAAGAGTATACAGCTTGCACTTGAATAATTTTGGCTTTAGACCCTTTCAAAGAATATAAACATCATGTATTCAAATATGCAAGTCAGATACTAATTTGACAGTTGTAACGTGAAACTGTGCTGTAGATAAACTGTAAGCCCCATCATTACACAGCACTTTCACCTTTTATCTTTATTTGTTTGTTTATTTTTAAACGGAGGCAGGGGATGCTGGAGTCATTTGTAAGGAGGCCAGAGACAGCACCGAAAGGCCAGTCATTGCAGTGATCAGAAATGTGGAAGAAAACAACAAGATCTGCTTTAGTTAGAATCTGAGAAGTGAGAAAAACTGTCAGAAGCCAGTGTAAAACTTAGCCGAACTGTTAACACGTGAGGCATTCTTCTGGGATATAGCATTTCACATCCAGAATTTGCATAAGGGACGAATCCTTCCACCTTTCCTAATTTTGAAGGCTAAGAAAGCAGATACGAGGGCTCGTCTCTGGACACTGAGCGGGTCTCGGCCATAGTGCAGTGGGTCGGGCGCTTCCTTCCACAGCTCACGGCCATTCAACCCCCACCAAGAGTGGTCCAAAGTGCAATAAGCCCTGAGCACAGCCGGGTGTGGCCCCAAACCCAAACCAGACCAAATTGAGCTGGCCAGGCTGCCTCAGTTTACCACAGATGATGAGGGCAGTCTTTCTCTGAAAAGCTTTCTAGGGCAGTTTTCACCAGTGGACCCCCCCAGTTTTTTCTGCATTTGCTTGTAGCAGCTGGAACGCAACCTTGGAGGGGCCAGGTAGACAGTTCAGCGGGATGGGGCGCGTGCCGTGCGTTCCCACGGCTCTGGGCTTGGTCCTGGCATCAGGCCGAGCACAAAACTTTGAGGCCTGCCCTGCGGGGGCCCTGCCCTGCTCAGCCTGAGGGAACTCTGAGCACTGACGGGGACTCAGCAAGCAAAAGCAGTGTTAGGACAGGGTTGCTTTCTTACAACTTTAACTTGAGACAAAGTTTTCTAAGAATTGCCCAGTCTGGCCAGCAGTAGAGCATGTCTTGCATATATGAGATTCTGGGAACCATTCTTGGCACTGTAAAAAAAAAAAAGAAAGAAAAGAAAAGGAGGGATTAATTATTCATCTGTTGACTCTGACACTTGAAAAATGAACTTAAATTCAGATATTATAGTAATAGGTTAGTTTGATAATTAGTTTCTTAGTCTTCAGTGTTTTCTGTCCCCTGACAAATTTATTTTTTAAAAAATAACCAAAACCCCTTTTTTGTTTGTTGTTGGGATTTTGGACCACACCCAGCTGTGCCCAGGGCTTACTCCTGGGTCTGTTTTTCAGGGAGCCACTCCTTGTGGGGCTTGGGGGTCCATATGGGATGCCAGGGATCGAACCCTGTTGACCACACGCAAGGAAAGTGCCCTGCCCACTTCATTGTATCTCCCCAGCTCCCTGGACAAAATCTTATCTATAGAACTGGAGAAAAAAGTTCATGTACATATGTATTTAATTCTGAAAGTAGATTTTTTTTTCCTGTTTTTAAAAAAGATTACAGTCATAAGAAACTGCTAACAATTACAACACAAAATGGTTTAAATGGTTTTACAAGTGATTGTGATTATATAGCTTGGTTCTTGGCTTGATTGCCTGCAGATTGCAAACTTGTCCCTAATTCTTCCATGCTTCTCAGGGTGTTTGCATTGTACTGAGTTGCAGCAGAAGGTAGACTATTCAAAGCATGTTGTTACCCTTTGGATCCCTGTCATACTCACGGGAAGGTGCAAGGATACATAACCCTGTAATGTGAAGCTTGGATTAAATTTAGCCTGGGTCAATTTTATGCTTGGCATACACATAAAAAGCTAGAGTTTTACAGATGGATGAGTAACAAGTTTTTAAAAAGATCATCATGCATTTTAAAGATCTTACAGCACATGGAAAACTTTGTAAAATATTTAGATACAGTTGAGTTGATAATATCTTTTTTTTTGGTATTCACATTCCATGATTCTTATTAATATGGGTTTTTACTTCAAAACAGGTTCATTGTTTCTTAAAGGTGAACGCTAATATAATCCAAAATTGGACTAAGCTCAAAGGTATTCACTGGTATGTGCTGAATCCACCCACTAAAAGATTATTTGGAGGCGTTTTCACATAAATATTTTTTCCATTAACCTTTTAAAAAGTTTTATTTAGCTCCTGTAAAAATGCTGGCTCTTTTAGGTTCATTAGAGATGACCCAAGACAAATACTTTTGGAATGGGTTAGAATTATTATTGACTTTTTTATTATCATAGCAGACTTACCCAAATTTTTTGTCATTTTTGTGTCCTGTCATGTGTTTTAAAACTCTGTAACAGTCAGAAGAATAATGCAGCCCATGCAGTGACATGGCGATAAAGCTTGTATACTTGCTCCTCCCCCCGTGCTAAATACTGTACATAGAACCTCTAATTTCCTTTCTGTTTGGTGGGTGAGGGCTGTACTTTTAAGATACTAAATTAATAGAGTCTTAAGTGTTTTGGGAGAATTCCCTTCACAGTTTGTTTTTTGGGCTCTCTTAACAAAAACCACTTTGTAATGAAACATTTAAATTAGTTGGAAGCAATTGGATTCCAGCTGACTCACTTAGGAGAAAAAAATACTATGTTGCAAATCTCAGCATGGCGCTGGCCTGAAGCAATCCATTTTGAAAGGATTGGTGGGTTGCTTTGTGCCCAGACAGCCCCGTCCCCTGCCAGGGTGGTTGCACTTGGACAAGAACCTGGTCCAGTGGACAGAGGTTCTGTGGGAACAGGACACCGCACCTGCTGAGACAGCCATGCAAGTGCAGTTCCTTCCCGGGTCCACGTGTGCCAGGTAGATGCCCTCCCCTCTTTGCATTGGTGGCCTGTGCAATGAGAAGCTGCAGTCACCCCACTCTTTTTGTGGGAGTTAGGAGTACTGGAGGCTACTTTCGGCTTTGTGCTTGGAGGACCACATGCAGTGTCGGGCATCGCACTGTGGTTGGCCTTTTGCAAGGCCTTAACCCCTGTATTCTCTCTTTGACACCCCACCCCCTTAAAATTTGTTTTGTTTGGGGGCCATGCCCACTGGTGTTAAGGGCTTACTACTAACTGCTATCACGAGTCACTCCTGGCAGGGCTGGGGGGACCATATTGATGCTGGGGATTGTACCTGGGTTGGCCACTACAAGACAAGCACCCCACCTGCTGTTGTATCTCTCCAGCCCCCCACCCCCTTTAAAAGGGACTGTTTGACTAGGATTCTCTCTTGCTCACTGACTTGAGGGAGACCGGGCAGTGCGAAGCGCTTATATTTCAGTCATACCAGTTGAATTTGTTGTTACAGGCCCATTTATTTAAAGAAAAATAATCTGAAGTGAGAAAATCTTAATTTAATTAGCATATATTTTTATTCTATATAATTTAGCACATTATTTATCATGAAAGAATAAATTAAAAATTTTATGATTTTAAAATCTTGCTTTATGTTTTTACATAAAAATATTTCAGAAAATGAAACATATAAAACCACAAGGTTAAGTGTGCATTTATAGACCACCATGTGGGAATTAAATGTTTTATAATAATTTAGGTAATATGGTTACAGTAGTAGTTAAGTTTATAGTATTAATGTGTAAAGTTACTTCACACCACCACCACCACAGAAGTTACCATTTAAGTGCAACTAAATGGGTAACACTTAAGTGCAAAGCATGAAATTATGAAGAAAAAGCAGATTGATTTAGTTGCATAATATCTAAAATGGGGATTGTAGTGATAGTACAGCAGGTAGGGCACTTGCCTTGCATGTGGCTAACCTGGGTTCGATCCCTGGCACCCTTTATGGTCCCTTGAGTCTACCAGGAGTAATCCCTGAGCACAGAAGCAGGAATAAACCGAGCACCGCTGTGGCCCCCAAACCAACAAAATAGAACCAAAAATGAATGCAGGGAAAAGCATCAGAACTAAGGCCTGTGACAAACAGAAAGAACATATTGTAGCATGTATACACACAGAGTAACCATCTGTAAAGGACATAATATTAATTTTAAAAATAAGGCTAGCATAACCAGAGGTCTTGAGGCATTTAAAAGGAATAGACATTGAATAATGAGAATGTTCAGCAGCAAGGCAAGTGCGGGGTAAAATACGTGTTGTGTATTTCTGGTTCATGAATTTGGCAAGGATTTAAAAGTGTTAATTCCAAGTACTGGGAGACACTCAGAACTGCTGGTAAGATGGTCAATTGCCACCGTTTGTAAGCAGTAAAAATAGAAATCTTGAGGACCGGAGCAGACATGGATTTATCTTGTACTTGCCCACTCCAGAAGTATGGTCCCCTGAGCCCACCAGATGTGATCCCTGAGTGCAGAATCAGGAGTAACCTCTGAGCACCATTGGGTGTGACTTCGAAGCAGAATTGTAAAGTTTGGAGTTGGGAAGGTGGCAGGGGGAGGGGAAAGAAAGAGAGAAAGAGTGGGGGGAGGAGGGAAGAAGGGAGTGAATGATGGCGGGAGGGGAGAAAAGAGAGGAGAGATGCTTCATCAAAACCAAACCCCAGCTATGTCTTTTGACCACACCCAGGGATACTCCGGGATCACTCCTACAGGTTTTAGGCGACCATATGTGGTCTTGGGTGTTGGATAATCACGTTGTGTTGTCCTTGCCTTTTCTCTGAAACTTTGGGATCACACTTGGGGATCAAATCAAATGAGCTGCTTACAACCACTGTACTATTGCTTTGACCCAAGAACCCACTAATATTTTATAACACAAACACACTTTGGCCTGAATTGCACAGTCTGGCAGACTTAAACATGTAATAGCTAGGGAAACGATGATCTACCTACCTCAGTCCACCTGAGAGAAATTTAGTAACTTTTTTTTTTTTTTAAACAAAATGAGAAAGGGTCCAGGAATATGGCTCAGGGAGGAGAGCACATGCCTTGCATGCATGAGCCCCTGGATCAAACCCCTAGCTCCTCCAAACCACCAGGTATGCACCTCCCCCGCCTAGGAGAGAATTTATGTAGTTTTATAAAGCCTGAATGAAATTTAAGTTTCTGAATATTTTTCTGAGGATTTGAAGTATGTGCTTTTTTATTCTTAGATCTATCGAGATATAAAAGTACTTAACTTCAGTATTTTAAAAGTTGGAACAGCACAGCAAGACCATACAGATGAATGTCTCATAGAGATTGAGAATTGGAAGTAATAAAAGCTACTTAATTGCTGTCAAAAAATGGCCATAAGAATGAGAAAATCAGGGCTGGAGTGATAGCTCAGCGGGTAGGGCGTTCAATTCCCAGCATCCCATATGGTCCCCTGAGCACCGCCAGGGATAATCCATGAGTGCATGAGCCAGGAGTAATCCCTGTGCATGGCTGGGTGTGACTCAAAAAGCAAAAAAAAAGAGAAAATCAAAATAATGGTCAGAATTATTTACTCAAAAGCTTTTCTAGAAGCTTAGTTATGTTTTCTAACTCCAGTAGAATATAGTACAGTTTGCCAATAAGTGTTTATCTTGTGCTAAACTTAATATATGTAAGTGTATGTATATTTTATAAAAATGTATGTATATAAAGTTTAGAACACACAAATAATTTTGTATATATATACATATACATACATTACACATATGCATATATATGTCTCTGTATATATATGTATGTACACACACACATAATATATACACACACATATAGACTGGAGAGATAGTATAGTGGGTAGTGCACTTGTCTTGCAAATACTAATCTAAGTTTGATCTCCTATGGTCCCCAGCCCCATCAGGAGTGATCCCTGAGTGCAGAGCCAGGAATAAGCACTGAGCACAGTTGGGTGTGTTCCAAAATTCTGTCTAGTATTTTGTATACAGTATGTTTAACACTGTAGCACTGTCCTGTTGTTCATGGATTTGCTCTATTTGCTCGAGTGGGCACCAGTAACTCCATTGTGAGACTTATTGTTACTGTTTTTGGCATATCAAGTATGCCATGGGGAGCTTGCCAGGCTCTGATGTTTAACACTTAGAAGTTATTAATCATAATAACAAGATAGACATTTACGAACTCCCACTCCCTTCTAGAGTGGGCACGTTACCTTCTCTGAGCCTTGATCCTCTGCTTTCGTCTGTCTTGACCTGTCTCTTTGTCTTCCTCCAGGAGATTGAACCAGTCTTTCTGGATTTGTATCCAGTTACCTTTATGTCTTGCAATTTTATCAAGTAACTAAGGTTTAGTTAGAGTTTTTCATCTTATTTTTACTTTCAAAAGATTGGAATTATACTCTGTATATTTAAAAAAAATTCCTTATCTTTTCCCTCACTTAAAGTTGTTGAGGGCTGGAGTGATAGCATGGCGGTAGTGCATGCAGCCGACCCATGTTCGATTCCTCCGCCCTTCCCAGAGAGCCCAGCAAGCTACTGAGAGTACCGTGCCCGCAGGGCAGAGCCTGGCAAGCTACCCGTGGTGTATTGGATATGCCAAAAACAGTAACAATAAGTCTCACAATGAGAGATGTTACTGGTGCCCGCTCGAACAAATCAATGAGCAACAGGATGACAGTGACAGTGAAAGTTGTTGAATAAATTAATATTTTGTTCCATTGGAAGAGAAAAATCTCTCCTCTAGTTTAAGTATGTGTATATGAAAGCAAATTTAAATACATTTTATCCTTCACTTCAGCTCTCCAGACACACTGTTCTACATTGTTCTTTTCTTCATGTTCTGAAGGTACTTGCAAATTGTTATGTGTAGGACTTTATTATTATTTAATCATTTTTTAACTGATAGACATTTAGGACATTTATATTCTTTTCCTATTATAGATAATTCTGCTGTGTAAAGCCTCATAGCATGTATCATTTCACATGTGTGCCATTAATGTTTGTTGGTGAAATTCTAGCAGGTAGAATAACTGAATCTGAGAATGTGTGCACTTGTAATTTTGATAGACGTTAGCAGATTGTACTCATTCAAGACCAGTAGCACACGAGACTTCCTATATTCCCATAATTTTAGGTACATAACATGCTAAAAATTCTCTGCATATATATCAATATAATAGTTAAAATGGGACACTCAATGTCATTCTGTTGTGTTTTTTTTTCTTTCTTTTTTTTTTTTTTTGGTCACTCCCCCTACCACAAGGTTTTCTGTTTTTTTGTTTTTTTCTTTTTTCTTTTTGGGTCACACCCGGCGATACACAGGGGTTACTCCTTGCTCATGCACTCAGGAATTACTTCTAGCGGTGCTCGGGATCTATATGGAATGCTGAGAATTGAACCCGGGTCGGCCTCGTGCAAGGCAAAACGCCCTACCCGCTGTGCTATTGCTCCAGCCCCTGTCATGTTTTTTTTTTTTTTAATATAAATGAGATTGAGCATGTTTTCAATAACATTTACGCGTCATTTCTGTACTTTCTGTGTTAATGAGAGTCATGGTTGTCCCCACTCATTTGAAAGTGTTTGTTGCCCTGTTATTCTCTCTTCTGGGACCTTAGGGTTGCCTGGAGGTGCTCTGAGGTTTGGGAACCAGCTCACCGGCCTGCCAGGTTAGCATCAGGGCAGAAGGGTTTGTTGCTCAGACACTGCAGGGCTGGGGCCCTCCAGGGCTGCACCCAACGATGCCAGGAATCAGCTGGGGGCTGGTGCACGCTAGACATCTGCCCTCACTGCTGTCAGGTCTCCTGGTTCCTGCTCTTTTATTTCTTATTTGATAAGAATATGTGCCTGTGAGTCCAGGTATTAGAGTTTGGGACTCTCAGGAGGGGGTGGAGTAACACCCACCACGGCTTCGGGGGCCTCGGGAGCCCTTCTGGTGGCAGTCGGCTTGTGTGTGTGCCCCTGACAGCTCAGAGCTTGCAGCGGTGAAGGTGGCAGTGTTGGAGACCAGTGGTGCTGGGGGTCGGATTCAGGGCCTTGTGCCTGCCAGGCCCACACTGCAATGCTTTGCACTATCTCTACAACCTTGACTTTGGTTTTATGTTTAATGGCGTGGAATCACCTTTCTCTTACAGCACTTTTATTCTGACTGAAGTTAGGATTGTAGTCTTTGCATTTGTAGTTTTATTATTATTTTTTTGTCATAGGTTTTTGCTATCTCTGGGGTTAATATTAAAATTATTAATCCAGGGGCTGGAGAGCTAGTATTTGCCTTGCGTGCGGCCAACCCAGATTCAGTCTTTGGCACCCCATGTGATCCCCCAAGTACTACCAGGAGTGATCCCCTAGTGCAGAGCCAAGAGTAACCCCTCAGTATCGCCAAATGGGACCCAAACTCCCTCCCCATCAAAAAACAGAAAAAAAAAGGTATAGATACAACTTAAATCCCCACTGCATCGAGACTTGACAATTATCATGTTCTAAAATTCCATACAAATTCGTTTTTTTTTCCTGAACTTCCTGTTCTTTTCTGTTCCATTGACTATTCATGAGTCAGTTTCAATCAGTGAGTTTTTGATGTGTTTTAACATGTATAAATTTAAAGTTCTGTTTGTTTAAGACAAATGTGAATAGAGAAGTGCTTAGTCTGTGCTCTTTTGCACACGTTACATAGAGTACGAGTAATTGGAAAGATAAAAATACACTTGGCAGAAGAAATAAGAATGAGGTTAGTAAAAGCATTGGAAAGAAGCACTGGACAGGCGGCGGGGAACTGGGTGCTAGGAGGCTGCTAGGGCTCAGGAGAGAGTGGCAGCTGCTTCCTGAACCGTGTATATGTGACTTGGGTGTTTATTCTTTCATTTGTCCAGAAAGCATTTATTGACTGTGCAGTTTGGGGTATTATTAGTGACCAGTAACATTGTTAGAAGTTGAAAGCACTATAATCAGCTTTAAAATCTGCATAACTAAATACTACCCCATAAAAAAAGGAGGAAAACTTTGGGGGAAAATGTAACAGTTGGCATTAGAGGAAAATATTGCAGTTTGGGGGGTGAAGGGAACCTCCCCAGCAGTGTTTAGGGAATCTGGGGGCACTACTCACTACTCACAATTCTTTTTTTTTTTTTTTTCTTTTTGGGTCACACCTGGCGATGCACAGGGGTTACTCCTGGCTCTGCACTCAGGAATTACCCCTGGCGGTGCTCAGGGGACCATATGGGATGCTGGGAATTGAACCCGGGTTGGCCACATGCAAGGCAAACGCCCTACCCCTGTGCTATTGCTCCAGCCCCATCTTGGCAATTCTTGATCAATCGGCCTGGACACATTTGTGTAGGCCCAAGGGGCCTCAGCTGGCACTGCTTGGGGGATCATGTGGCCCTGGCCGGGCACTGAATCCTGATCCCTGAACAATCTCCCAAGCCACCCACAGCAGTGATTTGCACTTATTTGCATTTTGAGGTCATAACTGGTGGTGCACTGGGCTTACTCCTGTCTCTGTGCTCAGAGGTTAGTCCTGGAGGTGCTCAGGGAGCCTTATGTGTTGCAGCAACCAAACCTGGGTTGGCTGTGTGTAAGGAAAGTCCCTTAACCCCTGGGATTTCTCTCTGACCCCCTCAGTTGTTCATTATTCTAGAAATAGATCATAAAATCAGTCATAGAGCACATAGCACCTGACATTGTTGGGACTCAGTTTTTGAGCAATAGCAATAAAGTGTTACCACTTTTCTCCCCTACTATATACACCACACATGCTCCTAGAACTCACCCTAACCTGTGGATTTCAGATTGGTGTTGCTGAACTTGCCATAAAAATAGGTGTTATTATTGGTATTTCAGTAGCCCAATAGATATCACCATTCATTCTCAGTTGTCTTCTTTGCTTAGCGTCATCATGGTAGCTGAAGCATACCTGAAGCCGGTCTAAATCTCAGATGGGCTGTCATTGGTCGAGGAAATAGGCAGATGACTTATTATTATTAAATAAAGGCAGCACTGGTCTGAAAGACAGATCCTTACAGCGTGGTGTGCACAGAAGAAAAACACAGTACAAGAAGTTCTAATTGTAGAAAGGTCTTTTATTTCAAAGACAAAAAGTTGAGCGTGACACATCTTACCTGGGAACATGCAGCTAGTTTAAGACAGAAACCCTTAACTTGTGTCTTCTGATTTCAGCCACTGCTTTTACTTCTAGGCACCTTGTTATTTTCAGATACATTGCTTATCATTAAGAAAGAATGAATAGTGCTTTTAAAAGAAATTCCATTAACATTAAATATATATTTTGGATCTTTTACACATATTATGAACTAGAATCTGTTCTTGAAAAATTTAGGTTGTTTCATAACATGGAAGATGTCCAAAGCACTGTGTCAGATACCAGTTTGATATTCGGGTGGGTGATGTCAAAATGCTCCAATGGGCGAGAGAGCCAGTGGAAAGTTTGTTTTAACAACGGAACAGCCATCTGCAGAACATGATTTTTCTTAGTACTGAAAAAAATTTTAGTAATAGTCCATTTTTAAAAACACTCAACAAGCTTTTTTGGTGGTGTTATTCAAATGTATTGTTTTAGTCCAAGCTTTCTGGTTTGTGTTAAGATGATTCATAGACTCTTAGAGCTGGAACTCCAAACTCAGCTCGCTAAGCTTGTAGTACATTTGCTGTCCTACTCGTGTTTTTCTTTGTTACGTCTTATGCTTATACAGAATGTCAGTTTCTAAAAAATTGGCTGTTGTGAAAGACTGTGTGTGTTTTTTTTTTTTTAAATTATCTTAGATTTACAAGAAAAGTGAGAGGAAGATCATGTGATTCCTCCCCCCAGGACTGGCCTCCCTGGTAACTCACATCCCTACTGGAGTGGCACATTTTTCACAAAGGATGAACTTACACTGACATATCTTAGCTGCTCAAAGTTCATGGTTTCCCTAAGCTTTCACTCTTGGTGAACATTGTATCGGTTTGAATTTTTGCTGTATGTACGCACGTCACAGTCCCAGTATTTCTGCTTGATGCTGCGACGCTGCTTCCTGCTGCCACCGCTGGAGCACAGGGTCCCTCCACCTGATTCCTCAGTGCCTTGCAGTTCCTTCTGCTGCAGTATTGGAGTCAGGTTAGCTGCATTACAGGATAAGGATCTCCAAGACTGTTACAGAAGACTCCAGCCACAAGGTTGGGGCGGCGGGAGGGGTTGCCCAGGGCCTCCATCAGTTCAGACTAGCTGCCCGCCTGTTAACTCATGTCTTCTGCTGGTCTTTAGATCTGGTCACTTAACTAGATTGAGTCAGAAAGTCTTACAGTGATGCTAGTTCCACCAGAAAGGCTGCAAGTGAGTGCCCAGGCGAGAAGGGGCGCAGGCAGGATGTGGGCAGTGGCACCCTCCCAGCATCCTTCCTCATGGAGCCAGGAAACGGGACCGCCCCTCCTCAATGCTGGTTCTGTTTTGCCAAACACAGTATTGCCAAACAGGGAGGTCCATTCACGTTTCGGAGTGCCTAGAGCATTTGTGCCCTTCCGTTTCGTGGGCACAGCATTGGCCCTGGGCTTGCTCCCGGTCCCCAGCCCCCTCCTTTCCTAAGTTGTGCTGATGTCAGAACTGCAGCCCTCTGTGGTCAGATGCGGGGCCCCTCGTTAGCAGAGACGCAGATGTGGGTCTACTCACAAATACCGAAGATCCTCTTGTCTTTGTGTCTGCCTTCTCAGAACTGGGGACGGAGACCAGAAAAGTTCTTTAATACTTGGATAAATGTTTCCTTATTTTCTTTATTCCCTTCTGACGATCCCCAGAGCTTAAAAGACGTTTTCAAGAAGAAAATTTGTTCAGTTACTGCTTGTTGGACCTGTGAGGGTGCAGAAGGAAGCTAGGTTTAGAGATCTCATAGCATCATTTGGAAGTGCAGCTTCGATTGTCCAGGTGTTACTGTTTATCGTATTTATCTCTCAAATCTCTCAAGCACTTTTATTTTAACTATTCTATTTGAGGTGAGTTTATCTGCGGACAGCACATTGAGACTTCATTTATTTTAAGGCTCTCATTGGAGCTCGAAGAGGCGGGGGCCCCCATCCGTGATTCTCAGCCAATGGGTTCAATGCAGGGGCCTAAGGATGTGGGTTCAATGCTAGCCTGGCCCTGTGGTACCCAGGACAGAGGCATGAGAGGCCTCCAGGGTTGTACTTGGAGATGCTGGAGATGGGAACCGTCTGGTGCTTGGGATCGAATCTAGGTCTGGCACATGGTAGACATGCGCCCTCAGTGTTCTCTCTGGCCCTTGGGTCATACTTGCAGATAGATAGATTCTTCCAGTCTCCTCGGACTTGGTGTAGTTAGACCACTTACATTTAAGATAATTTTTCTAATATTGGCTTAACGCTATCACATTATTTATTTTTATTTCTTCTGTTACATTTCTCTCCACTCCATTATTACCTCTATTGTGCAGATGTCATAATTTTCTATATTTTTTTAAACATCTCCTTCCCTGATTTTTGTGTTCTGTTAGGCTGTTGAACTTATACAGTGAGATTTTTAAATTCAGTTATTGTATATTTTAGTTCTAAAATTACCATGAAGTTCTTTTTTTATCTTCTGTTTCCTTGCTGAGACATTGTTTGCTAAAAATGTTCTATTTTGCAGTTGTTTCAAGTATGTTTGTACTTGTTCAGTGAAGCGTTTAAAAGTTTTGTTCAATTATTCTGAAATCTCTGTCATCTTGGTGTTGGCATCCTTTGAATTTTTTTTTTTCCACTGAGATCATCATGGTTCTTGGTGTGACTCAGCAAATTTTAATGGGAACCTGGACATTTTCATCTTGTTTTATAAAACTCTGGTTTTTATTTAAGACTTGTTTCAGTTTGGGGGAGGGAGTAACACTTCCCCGACATGTGAGGTTGAAGGTGTATTATTGTTTGTTGAAGATTTGAGTTGAGCTTCTCCACTCTGTTCCTGTTGACCCCCCAGTTGTTGAATGGGGTGAGAATTTATATTAAGATCTGCATCTTGACAATAGTTGATGTAATATTTCAGGAATCTATGTGAATAGAGGAGCTTCCAGTAGAGATGCAGTGAATCATGGATGTTATTCTGTTATTTGTTGGCTGCTTGCTTTTCCTGATTAGTCAGTCACATGTGCTGGCTCTGAAGCCAGATGAAGCCTGGTGCTGGCACCTACTGGCTGTGGCGTTGAGCGGGTCCCATCGCCCGTGTGCGACTGTGTGTGCCTCAGGTGGGGCCTGATAGTGGTTGAAAACATTAGAATTTCCAGTGTTAAAATATTAGTGAGCAAGACTGAGTCAGATGCACCAAGAGAGAAAACATGAACTCAAGGGCTTCTGTGGAGGAAAGTCGTGTAAATAAATGCAGCAGTGAGCTCTTGATGCGTGGCACTAATGATTCGGAATAATGAAATCCCTTCCAAATGGAAGTGTGGGAAAGCAGGCTTTGTCACATGTTGCTGATAGAGATATAAAAAACCTAACTGGCAAAAGAAGGTCAAAGTTCTGAAAAATGCCTACCTGATTGTCCTCTTGGGGGGGCCTCCAGCCTCAGTGCTCAGGGATCCTAAGACCACTCGGACCCCGTATTGCTTTTAGGTCCTTGCCCTACCCTAGGATCTAAAAGGATGCGCCCCAGAGCTCCTAAGACCCCATTCTACAGGCAGAATTGATCTGTTTGCCAGCCCTTGGTGAGTGATCTCAAATCCTCAACTCCCGTACTTCCCCAGCAGCCAGTGACTGGAGCAGAAAGGACTGTTTTTCCCAATTTGGTTCAGAATATTAAAGTGGAAAAAAAAAATCGTGTCCATGACCGGGCATGGAGCACAGTAATAATGCACCTGCTGTGCGGAGCTGAGGCTGCGTGTTCGAGTCTGCTCTGTGTGCAAGGTGCCATCAAGGTGGGTCTGGTGTCACTGCAAACAGTGTGCAAGCACCCCAGCTAGTGTGATCCCAGGCGAGCACTGTACAGTGTGAGCACTACAGCTGAGTGTGCCAAACCTAGTTACTGTAGCAACAACAAAAAGGAAAGAGGTGTTTTGTGTGTTATTTACATAAAGTAACAGAACAGGGGCAAGATTTTAAAATAATAAGGTTCATTACTTAAATAGGAAAGAAAAGCCACCATTTTAATATTAGAGTGTGAAATTGGCACAACCTGTTTTGAATTTGACCAGTTTGGAGAAACTGGTCAGTGTTACAAAACCCAAAGTGTGTATTCTTTTGTACTAGCAATTCTGCTTCTAAGTTAAATATGTTTTGGAGGAACCGGGCGGTGGCGCTTGCCTTCCATGTGTGAGGCCCTGGGTTCAAATGCAGGTGCTTATGCACAGAGAGCGAGAACAAAAATTTTATTACAAAGATGTTCATTGCACTGTTGTTTATCATTACAAGAAACTGGAAACAGTTTAGATGTCCAACAGTATGGAATTATTTCGGCAAACTGTGCTATAATAAAGTATACCATTTTGAAAAAACAGAATTATATGATACCTCTGTGTTCCTGTTTTATAACGTATTTTATCCAAGGTAACAAAAGTTGCTTAGAAAAAAAAACCAACTAAATGTCTACCTTCATATTTTTATTTTTGATGTTGGAACATTGGTGTATATTGTATATTTTTTAAAGCAAAAGAATTTCTATGGCTGGTACAGTTCATTGTGTTTTTTCAAGTTCATGATTTCTTTTAAAAATGTTGATTGGAAAAAAAATGTTGATTGAAACCTCTTTCTGATTAGAAGATCAGACAGGCTGAAGAAAGGTGCTTGGTCCTTGTTCTGTCCCTTCCGATCCCTTCCTTGGACACAGAGTCAGGAATAAACCCTGAGCACCACTGATGTGGCCCAACCCTCCCCTCCAAATTAAAAAATAAAAAAGACTAGCGCAAAGACATAAAGGAAATCGGATAGATAGAATAGCTTAATCTCTGCGTGCATTATTAAAGAAAAACCCAACATTTTAATGTTATCAGGACAAAGACCTCCTCAGTCCCCCTGGAGCTAGGCCCTGCTTGCTTCCTCCTTTCCCCCTCGCCTGTCTAACTTCCTCTTTATGCTCCAGTTAGGAGGAACTGCCTGCCGTCCCTGGAACACACGCTCTCCTCCGAGCTCCTGCTTTTGCTCATGCCGCTCAGCTGCCTCCAGCCAGTTCTTGTCTTCCTCAGCTTGAGTTTCTCAGTCCCTTGAAATTCGCTGTTAGCGTCCTTGAACAGCTGCTCCTGATCTGGTGCTGCTCTCTCCTCCTGCGCCTGCTCTCCAGAGAGTCTGCTCTCAAACACCCAGCACATTCTCATTTCCTTTTTTCTTTCCCCCTCCCCATCCCCCGAACCTGACCAACGCAGGACAGTTATTTCTTGGCATTACCTGGATTCAGTTGTTGGCACTTAACTTGCCTTTGAATCTGTCAGTCTTGATAGAACGCATCCATGGCCTGGCTTGGACTAGTGTATTTGGTGGGGAAGGGACAGATTCTGGTTTGATCATAGTAATTGTTTGTAAGACAGGTTGGTATTACAGCGGAATAGACAAAATAGGAAGCTGTGCTAGCTTTTTTTTTTTTTTCTTTTTCTTTTTTGATCACACCCAGCAATGCACAGGGGTCACTCCTGGCTCATGCACTCAGGAATCACCCCTGGCGGTGCTCAGGGGACCATATGGGATGCTGGGATTCGAACCCAGGTCGGCCGCGTGCAAGGCAAACGCCCTACTCGCTGTGCTATCACTCGGAAGCTGTGCTAGCTTGGGGAAGAAGATTCTGACATTTGATGACATGTGTATGATTTAGAGTTGTCCTTGGGATATCCTTGTGGAGAGAAAAGCACCTGTAAGAGGTTGGGTATATTGGCATTTGTAACCCTGATGATTTGGACACATCCAGCCTTTCTTTTACCTGTAGTGTCTCAACTGCTGCATATCGCAGGGGCTCATGTCTCTCTTGTGAGGTCATGGAATATTAAGTGACGGGATGAACACCGCACATTCTTAATCTTCTCCCCTTTTGCACTTTCATACAGCAGTTAGCCTTGTCCCTATCACATACTTAAATTCCACTGAAATCCCCTTGGTGAATTTTTTTTAAACTTACGATTTTAGGAAATTTGAAACATCCATGGTTCCTGCCTAAATGGAGACTCAGCGAGTAGGAGGAAGATGCTTGATGGACAGTATTTCTCATTGCCTGTTACTGCGACCAAGTGAAGTCATTGAATTACTAATGCTACCACATGGTTCTACTTTAATGTAAGTGTTATAACTCTGTTCCCTCTTTTTTTATTTATAGCTCCAAAAGGAATTCTTCATTTGTCTCCTGATGTTTATCAAGAGATGGAAGCCAGCCGCCACAAAGTACTCTCTGGCACTACTCTAGGCTATTTGTCACCCAAAGATATGAACCAACCCTCCAGCTCTTTCTTCAGTATATCTCCCGCATCGAATAGCTCAGCCACAATTGCCAGGGAACTCCTTATGAATGGAGCACCTCCTGCAGCGGAAGCCATAGGTTTAAAAGGAAGCTCTCCTACTCCCCCTTGTTCTCCAGTACAACCTTCAAAACAGCTGGAATATTTAGCAAGGATTCAAGGCTTTCAGGTATGAACCCAAAGCAAAAACAAAAACAAGGAAGCAGAATTCATTAGCCCCCAGTCCTTCATCTTAATCCATCGGAAAGCTCATCCTTGCCTGCTCGTGTGCACACACACTCTAAGTTATTAGGAACACAGAGGCAGGAGAGGGAGAGAGACATACACACATGCTTCATTTTCTTTGACAGTTTTTTTCCTATCCAGTAATTTTCTGCTGCCTGGCTCTCCTCCATCTTCTTTCTTCCTTTTCTTTCTCCTCCACCTCCCCCTCTTCTTTTTTCCCCTTCTTCTTATTTTTAAAAACATTTTTCATCCTCTTCCATTTGGTCTTGATTGAGTGCAACTATTGCCTCACTTTGCCTTCCACAAACAAAAGTTCCACCTTCCTACATTTTGTATTAGTGTCCAGCACACCCGCATTTTTACAAAAGTATTGAATTTCCCTAATGATGGTTTTACTTGCACAGCAATTATAACCTCGGTATTTTATTACTTGTATTGATTCAGGTTTGCCATGATGGTACAATATCTGAGAAGTCTGTTTTCATAGGAGGTCATTCAACATAGTATTAGAACAAGGACGAAATGCTTTCTGGTTGTTTGAGGCATTAAAAACATGCATTGTTTCCCCGATCATGTTCTGAGTCATCTGGTATAGCCCCTGCTTCAGATGGGACCAACATTCTAGCTCACTGGGCTGGGAAGCCCACATGTAGATGGATTCGGGGATGAAAACTTTCTGTTTATTCTTTGTTCCCTTTTGAGAACAAAGATAAAAACAAAGCACCAACAATTCTTTATGACTAGAACTTTCAAAAGAGACGTTAACTCTCAGAAGAGAAGATGCCTGTTTTCTGATTTCTTAGTTGCCTTGGAAAACTCGTACTGGACTGTAATTGCTGACTTGACCGGCTGTTGTGACCGGCTGTTGTCTGCTTGTGTGGCTCACTCCCAGATTTCTTTGTTTTCACTCCCTCTGCCATCGTGGGTCTTACTCCATAAAACCAAAACCTGTAATTTCCTTTAGAAATCCTCTAGAATATATGTATTGTGTAGAATGATCATGTATTTATAAAAACTTTGCAAGTTCAGTATAAAAAAAAAGAAGAAGAAAGACGGTCCTGTGTTTTGCACGTGTGTGTAGGTGTGTCTGTGCTTTCCTTCACAGAAGTGGATTCTTGCCAATCTTTTGCCAGGTAGTCTTTAATATTTTTAGACTGTCAATTTGTAATTCAAGAAGCTGTTATCATTTATTTACTCATTCTCTGAAATTTTAAACAACCTAAAGTTAAAATTTTAGAATTTCAAAAATGATTTACCTTAAGAATGACAGTAAAATTATTGTTAATATTTTTAAAGAAACCATGATTCATACAACTAACCATATTAGGAAAATGCCAAGTAGCTTTTAGTTCTAGCTATAATATGCATAGGGTGAACTAGAAATAAACTGTGATATAAGGAAATAGAATAATGTTGTATTTTACTGAAACAGAGCACAAATTACATTTAAGCCTTGAATTGACTTTTTTGGTTGAAGGTGTTATTATGGTAAATGTAATTTTGCTGCCAAAAAAATTACTTCATTTAAAAAAAAACAAACAAACCTTGATTTGTTAATTTTGGGCAAATGACAGCAATTATCACTTTGAATTACTTTGGTCCAAAAATGTGGAGTCCTTTTCCCCTGTTTCATTGGACTGACTGCTCAGACTTCTCCTTTCTAAAACCTGTGCTAAGATAATGTACCTTTAATTATGGACAAATTAAACATTTCCAAATTCTGTGCTATCATTTCCCCCCACGTGAGCACAAACATGTGGTTTCCAAACATCGCTGTGCTTCTTGGGTCAGGTGAGGGGACACCCACGCAGGGACTGAGCCATGCGGTGACTGGCTGAGTCCTGGGGACCACACATCTGTATTGCCACCCAAGTTTGTCTTCACAGGTCACCATTTCAGGTGCATTGACCTGCCTGGCAGAAAAACATGTAGTTGATTTATATTTCTTAAATGTTTTCATGAGACTGTAGCTTAGACATTATAGGGGCAGTGTGTCATGGATTTCCTGGTATTCCTTTGTTTTTGTTTCTGGAATTTAAAAACAATAAATTCTTTTTTTCCTGTGTCTCTAGGTTAGTGCTTTTTAAAAATATACATTGTCAACGTGTATATGATTTCTTATTGAATATTGTGAAACCCTTTCTTTGGCCTTTCTTATCCGTTGGAATTGGAATGAAACCTTAGACCTAAGCCATTATAAGTTGCAGGTATATGGTAGTACAAAGTAAAACTATATCAGTGTAATGAAAACTAAGTTGTTTCAGTTTTTAAAAACTTACTAATAATCTTTAATTGAAATTTATAGATTATCTAATTTTCTCACTAGAAAATGTAGGTATTTAAACTTACATCGTTTAGCTTAAATCCATTAAACGTGACGAAAGTTTTCATAAACTTAGAGTTGTGAATAAAGTTTTATATGAAGCAGATTGACTGAGATCTTTGCATATTCTCAGTTTTTCTTCTAAGCCCAGCTTGGCTCACCTTGAGTTTTTAATCACGTTAGAAGTTTTTGGATCTCTGTCATAGTTAATATTTATGATTCTTTGAACTTTTATTTGGTGTATTTTAAGTATTCCCTCTTAAAACCTGAACGTTATTATTGCATTACTCTTTTTTTATAACAGCAGGTTTTTGTCAGTTGTGCCATGAACCATAGGCAGTGTCTAACCTGGGCAGTATACTTCTATACCTTTTTATATACTTCACAAAACTTCTTTGAAATAATGGTCACACCATAATATCTCGGGGCTTCTTGTTTTATACCTTGAAATTCTTTCATTATAGTACTAAAATATTTCAAAATCAATTCGCTCTTAAGAAATTAAAGAGAGACTTTCTTGGAATACTATACATTTTAAATGAGGTAGGTGGTTTTATTTTGTTATAATTTACATTATTTGAAGTTTTTATATCTTTAATATAATTTTCTATAATCATTTTATCAGAACTCTCTTTGTATGATTAAATATAAAGAGTTTCTTTGTTTAAATGGATAATTAGAGAAATGATTAGATTGGAAAAGAAAAATGATTTCAATAAACCATTCTTTTTTTTTCGGATGGAGGGATCAAACCTGGTGATGCACAGGGGTTACTCCTAGCTCATGCACTCAGGAATTACTCCTGGTGGTGCTTTGGGGACCATATGGGATGCTGCCTAGGTCGGCTGCATGCAAGGCAAATGCCCTACCCACTGTACTATATCGCTCCAGCCCCTAAACCATTCTTTTTAACTGGATTTGATTGCAGATTTATCCTCTATGCCCCTCCTTGGGTTATCCAGTATTGCTTTTGAAATCATAGAGTAAGGTGTGATGAACTAGGTTTTATTTTTCTCATAAAGAACACAAAGAACAGGGTTGGAGAGATAGTATACAGGTGAAGGCATTTACTTGCATGAAGCTGACCCTGGTTTGATCCCAGACACTGCATGGTCCCGAAAGGACCACCAGGAGTGACCCCAGAACACACAGCTAGGAGCAGTCCATTTCCTGTGGGACCCAAAACCCAACTGGCCACAGCAACAGCGAATTTATATAATTGAGTATGTATAATGGTTGAGATGTTAATTAAATTAATAATCAGTTTGCAAAATCAAGGCATGTTTAATGGAAGAAACTTTTCATTCTTGTGAGATGAGAATGTCAGGGAAAGACTTTGAAACTGCTTGAATTTTAAGCTTGCTTTTCAAATACAATTCAAACATAAAGCACTTCAACTGATAATGTATTTATGAAGATCAATATGAATTTAGCAGGCTTCTTTTATAGACGTGGTCTTTTAAAAAATATTTGTGTTTAGCACATGTGACATACAACCATGTGGTAACAGTATGGTCTTACTTTCGATTGTGTGGCAGCAGTGTTGGGGGTGGGGAGGAATAGCCGTTCGGAGAACAAGCATTGTTCCTCAGGGTTTTCTCCCCCCACCACCTCAACTTTCAGTAATTCACATTGTTATCATCAGGTGGCCATTTGCAGCTTTTTAAATTTTCTTTTTTGGGTTGCTTGAAGAATGAGTGGTCTGGGCCTGAAAGAGAGTCAAGTGGCTGAGTGTATCTTTTACACATGCATGCAGCTACTTGGGCTGATCCCTCGTAGCACTTAGGATCTCCACTGAACCCCGCCGGGAGTGATGCCCGAGTACGGAGCCTGAGTAAGCCCTGAGCACCACCGGATGTGGCCCCAGCCCCCTCACGATATTAGGACAGTCCTGGGGGCCTGTGAGTGCCAGGTCTAAGTTGCACATCATCGCCTGGTCCATGCTTGGAACCTTCAGGCCAGTGTAACTGGCTGAGAAGTTGTCGAATTAGCTTCGCTTAAATATATGTGGATATTTCTCCATTGAAAATTTCTTCCTGACATAATTTGCATGTCATTTCCCAGGCTGGTTTTTATCAATATTGTGGAAGGAAGGAAAGGTTGCATAAATTAGTATGATTCTCAGAAAACAGAGAGCAAAGCATATTTATAGATTTGGCTTGGGGTTAAAAAGGACTGATTCGTGGTCAACGTAAAAATTCTTGGGTTAAACCTTTGCTGTTTGTCGAAGTTCTTGAGGATCATGGGTTAGTATTTATTTGACTTCTCCTAAAAGCTTGGTCTGGGTGGGAGCAATAGCATAGCAGAATGGGCGCTTGTCTTGCATTGCAGACAACCTAGGTTTGATCCCCTGCACCAGTTGTGGCCAACTGAAAACCACCATAAGTGTTGCCTGAGTGCAAAGCCAGTAGTAAATCCTGAGTACTGTAGGTATGCCAAAAAATTAAAATGTAAAATAAAATTAAATAAAGGCATGGCTTTCCTGAAGTTCTTCTAAAACTCACGTTTATCCTTTATTTTTGTAATTTTTTTTCAGTGTGGATGAGATATCAGTACACTTTAGTGGAAGCTAATGAATTTGATTTTAGATGTGTGAAACTTGAGTTGCCCATGTAACAACCAACGGGGTTTGTACAGTAGGCAGATTTGTAGGCATATGTAGGCACATGGACCAGAACACACAGATAGGAGACATAGAGATAGCATTCAAATTATAAAAGAAATTACGGTTGGTTAGGGAAGATGGGTAATGGTCCAGCAAAGGGTGCTGGTGGATACAAACATGTGACAGATAAATGTTTCTGTTAGTTCCACTGAAGTATATCGAACACCTTCCATGGGCCAGTATACTTTGGCTCTGATAACATAAATATATCAAGCAAGGTTTTTTTTCCACTGCCATCTCTGAGCATGTGTACCATTCAAATTTATTATGGTTATTTATGAGGAGGAAGCATGAGCAGTACACTTCAGCTATAGTGTCAGAGACAACTACACTATATTATGGTTTTTTTTTTCTTTTTGGGTCATACCTGGCGATGCACAGGGGTTATTCCTGGCTTTGCACCCAGGAATTACCCCTGGCAGTGCTCAGGGGACCATATGGGATGCTGGGAATCAACCCGGGTCGGCCTCGTGCAAGGCAAACGCCCTACCTGCTGTGCTATCACTCCAGCCCCACTATTTTATGTTTTAATCAACCATATTGAACTTTATTTTATACACAATAAAATACCCATTTTCATTGTCCTGTTTGATAAGGTTTTTTTGTTTTGTTTTTTATTTGGGGGCCTCACCTGAAGATGCTCAGGCGTTACTCCTGGCTCTGTTCTCAGTAATTACTCCTTGCAATTCACAGAGGGCCATATAGGATGCTGGGGATCAAATCCGTGTGGGCCACGTGTAAGGCAAGCGCCCTCCTTGCTGTATTATTGCTCCGGCTCCTGTCTGAAGAGTTGTGAAAAAGGTATACAATCACGTAACTACCACCTTAGTCAAAACAGCCAATTAGTTAATATTAATGTAAGGAAAAGTCCTTGGTGAGCATTTGTGACCTGTTTTCCTCATTTTCCATGGCACTAATATATGATATCCTTTGGATACTAAAAATTATTAGTGAAATTCATCTTTTTGGGAATATTGGAAAAGTGGAATCATACAGCTTGCTTAGTTTTTTTTTTAATTTTTAAATTTATTTATTTTTAATTAGTGAATCACCGTGAGGGTACAACTTGCTTAGTTTTATATATTCTTTTTCTCATGTAAAAATTCTGAGAGTTATGATGTTCTGTATGTTTCCTACTATTGCAAATCACTAGTCTACTCTGCGGCTATATAACACAGATGGTCAGCTTACTGTAAGTTTTCAGTTTGGAACTATCATGAACAAAACTATTTGTGAATATTCGTGTACACACATGTTCCCCAGTTCTCTTCGGCAAAATACCTTGGAGTAGAGTTCTGGGTTATTTGGTAAGTTTGCATACAAATTCAAGAAAATTCAGATCCCTATTCAATATATTGTGTTGTAATTCCTACCAACATACAGTTTATATGTTAATGTGACTTAGTTGACTAAAGATTTTTAATTTGAATTTTAGTATGGCCAATAATATGAGCCTTTAATATATGTCTTGGCCAATTGTATGTTTTTGAGAAATGTTCCTATCTTTTTCCTATCTTTTATTTAAGATTCTTATTACTGAGTTATGTGTTCTTTATGCATTCTAGATACTAGTCCCTTATCTTGCAAATACTTCCTCCTGACTCCTATCTTTCATTATCTTAATAGTGTTTATCTAAAAGTTGAAAAGGTTTTAATTTTGGTAAGGTTCAATTTTTAATTTTTTATATATGGGTAATGCCGTTTTTGAACCTAAGACATTTTTGATCATACCAAAGTTACAAAGATTTTCCTTTTCTAGATATTTTATGACTGTTATTTTTATGTTTGGTACCAAGATCCACTTAAAGTACTCTGTGTGTGTGTGTGTGTGTGTGTGTGTGTGTGTGTGTGTGTGTTCCTATGTATTTGTGTTTTAGGTGAAGGCTGAAGTTCATTTTCCCCTTAGGTTAACCAGTTATTTCTCTATCATATATCATATATAAACATATATAACATATATTGTATACATACATACATATGTGTGTGTGTATATATATATATATAATCAGAGAGTCTCTTGCCCGTGTGCCTGGATATCTTCCCCGGAGCCCCTTGGAGGGGGTGGGCTTAGCTTCCCTCCCCACCCTGAGCAGAGCTCCCTCAGTTGAAGCCTCCGGAGCCCAGCCACAGCCATGCTCAAGGCCTCTCTCCACACGTTCGGACAAGCCTCATGCATGAAGGTACTGGCAGAGGAACCCAGGTGTGTGGGACCTGGGGCTGAGACCTCCAAGTCTTCTCGGATTGGGACTGGGCCTCCTCCGCCCAGATTTCCCATTTTCCAGTAGCTAGGTGGTTACACCCAGGGACTGCCCCAACGGCCAACATCCAGAGACTTAAAACCAAGCTCCCTGAAGCAACATCTTACAGTCTAGCTACCGAGAGTTTCCTGCCCACATGGGAGAGCCTCGCAAACACCCCATAGTGTATTCATATGCCAAAACCAGTAACAATGATGGGTCTCATTCCCCTGACCCTGAAAGAGCCTCCAGTGCAGTATCGTTGGGAAAGACGAGTAAAGAGAGATTTCTAAAATCTCAGGGCTAGGACGAATGGAGACATTACTGAGACCACTTGAGAAATTCGACGCTCAACAGGAAGATGATGATGATGATGATATCATATATATAGACTATCTATCTATCTATCTATCTATCTATCTATCTATCTATCTATCTATCACATACATACATCAAGCAATCAAAACAATCAAAACAATTTCTTCCTCATTCTTCTTCTTTTCCTCTGGTAATCACAAAAGTTTTTAGTCAGAGTATTATTTTTGTTGTGTTTTGTGCAGTCTGTTTGCTTTCACTATTTGTTATTACACATATGAGTCAAACCATATGCTTTTCCCTTCCTTACTTATTTTGTTACACATATACCTCAAGTCAAACTGGAGAGATAGCACAGCGAGTAGGACATTTACCTTGTATGCGGCCAACCTGGGTTCGATTATTTCATCCCTCTCGGAGAGCCCGGTAAACTACTGAGAGTATCTCACCTGCACGGCAGAACCTGGCAAGCTCCCCGTGGTGTATTTGATATGCCAAAAACAGTAACAACAAGTCTCACAATGGAGACGTTACTGGTGCCCACTTGAACAAATTGACGGACCACAGGATGACAGTGATACAGTGCTACATATATATACATATATATATATATACATATATATATATAGAGAGAGAGATTTTTCTCTATATATATCTGTATCATCTTTGTTTAGTCACTATGAAGATAATCTATTTATTTCTGATTTTCACCAAAGAGGCTGTTCTTTGTCTGAAATGTGCTTGGGTCCATTAACTTCTGAGGATGGTAAGACACTGTTTTTCATTGTCCAGTTTTCATATCCCAATTTTGGGAAGCTTCTAGCCCTTGTTCTTTTTTCAATTTTTAAAATTCTTCTTTTGAATCTCCCTTTAGAACTCCCTATGTTGAGTCTGTTGATACTGTTCTACAGGTTTATGAGAATATTTTTCTTCCTCTTTTGAATTGTGAAATTTCTCTTTATATGTTTTTAGGTTTGTCAATTCATCCTAGTTTCATGTTGAACCCATATAGTAAGTTTCTATTTCAATTCCCATATTTTAAAAATCTAACAGTTTTATTCAATTCTTTTTAGATCTATTCTTTGAGATTATTTGTAGAGTTATTTATGCCATATTATTTCTTAGCATATTTATAATACATGCTCTGAATGTCTGTCACTGGGAGTCAGTTGGCTGCCATGCTCCTAAACATGTTTCGCCCTTTCCTGTATGTTGTCTCACATCCTTTGTCTGAGTAGGGTGTTGTGGCAAATTCACTAGTATGATTCTGGATTTTCTTTCTCTTCCAGATTTTTTTTTCTTTCTTTCTGGTACTCGCTTAGGTTGCCTGGACTGTGAAACTGCAGGCTTTGCCTCCCTCCTGGTGACATCTGTCACTTACTTTTCCCAGCCTTCCCTGTGGCTTTTTCTCCTGTGGACCTCCCAGTGTCTGCATAGTTCCTGCGACTGCTGAACCTCAGATGCTGGTGCTTCCTGTCTTTGCCTCTTGGCTTCTAGCATTTAGCCTCTAAATTTTAAGTCAATTTGACAGCCTTCTGTGTACTGCTAATTAGGCCAGAAGGCCTCCACTTTTGTTACTTGAGCTTGTTTACTCTAGGAACTTAGTTCTCAACTGAAGGACTAGAGTCTTACAAATCTCAAAGAAGCCTTCTCTAGTTTTTGTCTGCTTTTACGTCCAGCCTTTGTAGTCTCCCGGTTACATGTAGAGTTTAGCACTCAGCCAGGACTTTGGGAACAATTTATGTTCTAGATTTAGTGTTCTACACCTTCACTTACCAAGTTATTTTCTCAGTGTCATCCGTCACCTCTAAACTCTTTGCACCTCTAGCTAGTAAGACTGAGCTGGCAAAAAAATCCCTCAAACAAAAAGGCAATAATTTCTTACTTTTAATAGTTTTGGTCTTTTAAGAGCAAACCTTGTCCAATTGTCTGCCTGCTTTTGATAACATTCCATTGTCTTCAAATAATTTTTTAGTCAAGACTTTATATTGTTGGTGCTGGAGTGATAGCACAGCGGGTAGGGCGTTTGCCTTGCACGAGGCCGACCCGGGTTCAATTCCCAGCATCTCATATGGTCCCCTGAGCACTGCCAGGGGTAATTCCTGAGTGCAGAGCCAGGAGTAACCCCTGTGCATTGCCGGGTGTGACCCAAAAAGCAAAAAAAAAAAAAAAAAAAAAAAAAAGATTTTATATTATTTTGTGTTGGAGGCTTCTTCAAGTGAATTCATACTTCCATTAGTAGAAGCTGGAACTCTACCAGTTGTGCTTAAATATCACTGAGCTAACCCATTAATTACTTAATTATTAACTGATAATGTTCTTGACATTTGTCCGGAGAAAATACCTCAAAATACAAGGAGAGGGATAAGGATACTTGTCATTGGATTTATGTCCCAATCTAAATCCTAGATGATCTCATCCCAGGTCCTTAGCATTTTTTAAAGAAATTATGCTTATCGTGCCTGTCTACTTGTAAGGGTCTGAGAGCATTTGAGAGCATTTGATTGTTTATCTAATATGTGCTCAGTGTTTGTTGACAGCTACACCCGGAGTTGTAAGTCCTTCTTCTGTGTTGCATTGTGCAGGCAGTACAGAAAAATCGAGCAGATACATTGAATTAATTTAAGCCTTGGTTTTGGGCTTGTCCTTTTTTTGGGGGGGGCATTTTTGTCCCTCTTCACCCCTTTATGCCACTGCCCTTCTGCTCTAGTGACTGCCATTGTGTTCTTTGATTCCATGGGCTTTTTGTTCTAGTTTTATTTTTAAAAGATTGACATATAAGAGAGATCATAGATTATTTAACTTTCTTTGAATTACTTCACTTAGAATATTGCCCCTGAGGTTCATCTCTGTTGTCCCAAATGGCAAGATTTTATTCTTTTTTATAGCAAAGTAATGTGACAATGTGTATCTACATCCCTGTATACATGCTTGTGTGTGTAAACACATATCATGACTTCTTAAACTTGTTTATCGGTAGATGGACACATAAGTTGTTTCCAGGTCTTGGCTGTGGCACTGGTGTTGTGGTAAACATGTGAGTACATACCATTTTCTCCAGGTAAAAATCTCCAAGTGGAATTGCTGATAATTGGTAATTCTAATGTTAGTTTTTGAGAGCCTACCCAACGTGTTCTATGTTGGATGCACCAGTGTCCATCCTTGCCCACATTATATTGTGTTCTCCTTTCCTCCATGTCTTCATACTTTCTGTTTCTTGTTTTGTTTTCTGTTGTTGTTTTTGATAATTGCCATTTGAACAGGTGTGAGGTTAAGCTCTTTGGTTTTGATTTTCATTTCCCTGATGGCTAATGATTTTGAACATCTTATCATGAGTGTGTTGACCGTCTGTATGTCTTCATTAGGAAACTGAGATCCATAATCTAATCTACAAAGAACTTAATTTCAAATAAGGTCACTGATTTCAAAGGTACTAGAAGTTAGTATTTGAATTCATCTTTGGGAACTTATATATTTATTGCTTTTATAAATTCCTTCCTTTCTTCCCTCCTTCCCTCCTTCCCTCCCTCCTTCCCTCCTTCCCTCCCTCCCTCCCTCCCTCCCTCCCTCCCTCCCTCCCTCCCTCCCTCCCTCCCTCCCTCCCTTCTTCCTTCCTTCCTTCCTTCCTTCCTTCCTTCCTTCCTTCCTTCCTTCCTTCCTTCCTTCCTTCCTTCCTTCCTTCCTTCCTTCCTTCCTTCCTTCCTCCATCCCTCCCTCCCTCTCTCCCTCCTTTCCTTTTTTTCCTTCCTTCATCACTCTCTTCTTTTCCTCCCTTCTTCCCTCCGTTTCTTTTTTCTATGTTTCACCCTGTCCCTGTTGTATTGAGAGACTACTCCCTCTCAACTCTGCTCTGGGGCCGTTCCCAATGGTGCTTGGGAGGAGACGCCGTAATACCAGGAATCAACCCCTGATGCAAAGCTTGTGCTCTGCCCTTGACCCATATCTCCAGCTCCCTTGAAATATTTTAGAAGTATTTACATCCCTTCCCTCCCTTTACTGCTGTTGTTGCATTGATCTGTAATTGCACACATACTTTGTTGTGGTGATCACATGCTTGGTTGTGTTTCCCTCCAGGAATCACACATTGGGTTATGGTGCTTGTACACTCAGCCACAGTTCTCACTGAGAGTTTTGCTCTTTCAGCTGTGGAGCTTGCTCAGAGCTTGCACACGGGCTCATCAAGATGGGAGCATACTCTTTGAGTTGTGGTACTCACGTGTGTGCTCTAGAATTCCCATACCTGTCCCTGGTGCTCACACATGTGGTTATTTGTCAGTGGTTACTAACAGGGGTCTCACACTTTCAGTGGCTGAGCCAGCACACATTGAGTTTACTGGAGATGGCACCCTCTGTCATTGGCACAGGGGTCCCAAGGAGCAGAGGGAGGGGGAGAGGAGACTGCATGTGGGTGACACTGAGAATTGAACTTGCAGCCCCATACCTCCAATTCTGCAAGGCAAGTGCTTTTTGCAACTAAGCTTTCCATTTGCCCCCCCTTTTTTTTTTCGAATCATCGTGAAAACAGTTACAAAGCTTTCAGGTTTAAGTCTCAGTCATACCATAATCAAACACCCATCCCTTCACCAGTGCACATGTTCCACCACCAAGAACCCCAGCATACCCCCCCCTTCCCACCTCCCACTCTATGTGTGGCAGGTGATTTTCACTTTACTCTCTCTTTACTTTGATTACATTCACTTTTCGACAGAAAACCCAGTATTATTATTTGGAATTTCCCCCCAACAATCAGAGCTGCCGAAAAGGCATCATTAGATCATTTGCTTTCCATTGCTGATAATGAAGAGCATATGATGTTGCACAGCTGTGACAGCGGACGTGCATTTTTGGAATTCTGGTATTTTAGTAACTAAGTCCAGAGTTATTTCTGCCAGTAGCCGCAGTGTTCCGAGATTGGTTTGTGTGCCTCTGGGATCAGCCATTCGTGGGTGGCCGCTTGGGGTCCAGTGTGGGCAGGGAGCTGGGCCGTTTCTGCTCCCCCATCACGAGATTTCCTGCGTGCCCCATCACTGCAAGCTCCTACCTCTCTGTCCAATTGGCTCTGAAAGGTGGCAGTCACCATGGTGCCGCAAAGGGAAAAAGGCCCAGGGACAAAAACCCTTCCCCTCCCGGGGCGGCACGGGACTGTAGCCTAGTTCACAATCCAGGAGCATTTCTGCCAGCTGCCGCTGAGTTCCGAGGTTGGTTTGTGGCCTCTGGGATCATGGCCATTCAGGGGTGGAGGAGCCGTTCCTGAGCATTCTTTTGTATATCAGGAAAGGTCTGTAGCCCCGCGGTTTGGAGAAATAGTCCTGGTCCCCACATACCTGAGCCATGTTAGTAGAAGCTCAGTGTCGCCGGGATTCCATCTGCAGAAGGTGGGAGACTGCACCTGCTCCCTCTGGGGCACCCTGGAGTTATCGGCTCAGTTTGGGGCTGAGAGCATTCTCCCAGGATTCTTCACTGCTGAGTGTGGCAAGATGGTGCTGGGGGCGGGTTGAGGGCGTGACTTCCGGGGCCAGGGGCGCAGTTGCCCCCAATTTTAATTTATAGACTTCACAGTTTTTTCTAAAGTTTTAACTTTTTCTGTTGAGATTTCTTATTTATCATTGTTAAGCCATATTTTCTTTTATGTTCTCAAGAACAGACATAATAAATGCTCTAAACACCTTTTCTGCTCATTTTCAGTAGCAACTGTATTGAATTTATTCTCTGCTGATTGTGATTTCAATTTATTATGATTTACCTTGTTCTAGCTTATTCAGGTGATTTCTATTCATTAATTGTGACAGAAACATTACAGAGAATCTGGATTCTTTTACAGTCTTGTATAATACTGAGTTTAGTTTTCTGAGGTAGTTCATTTGGTTGGAAAATTCTATGCCAGTTACTTTTGAAGTCCATGGCTTATATTGAGGCGCTTTGTCAGATGTTGTATTTACTTACTTTTAAGATAATTTGTCTTTAACTTTCAGAATTTTGATTATGATGTGTCTTGGCATAGTTTTTTTTGTGTGTGTTGATTCTATTTTGGACTTTCCCAGCTTCCTAAAGTTGTCAGTTTGTTTCTTTCACCAAAATTCATACATTTTCATCCATTATTTTTCAAAAGAAAATTTTAGCCTCAATTACTATCACTTCTGTAATGTATTCGATGACACAAATACTAGAACCTAATTCTTGCAGTTCTCTTCATTTTCTCTTATTCTATTTTTTTCCTCTTGTCCAGATTGTGCGGTGATAATTATGTTACTGCTTTACTGATTATTTCACCTGTTTCTTCCTTTTTGTTCTGAAGCCCTTCCATTTACTTTATTTTGGTTACTTTAATTTTTGGTCTTGAAATCTCTATTTAGTTCTTCTGATAGCTTTTGTTTATTTGATGGGACTGTCTTCTTTCATTTGTTTGAAGAGTGTATGTAATTGCTTTAAGATGCACAGCATACCCTCTTCAAACTGGGTATTGCCCAAAAATCAAAAATAAAATTTAAAAAATATAATGACTTTCTGCTTTGGGGGATGTAAACGTAGAATTGCAATTCTATAATCTCTGTGTATATGTGTCTGCACTTTGCATCTTAAACAGCTTCCTCATTTGGACTTGATTGGCATAGCCAATGGAATTTGAAGAACAAAGAACAGATTATTTAGGAGTTTATCATGTCCATGTCCATTACTTAAATCAGGAATGCAGTTATCTCAGCAATACATGCAAAAAATGTTACATTTATTAGACATTGCTTTTTGTTGTTGTCTTGGATTTTTGGCCACCCTTTTTGAACCTGGGTCTCCTGAATGCAAAGCATATACTCAAGCCTGTTGAGTTACCTCTCTGGCTCCTAGATAGTTTAAAATGTGTTTATACTAGAAATAAATCTATATTCATTACTGTTAGATTTTTGTGCACTGAGTATAGGTATCTGAATTTCAGACATTCTAAATTTCTAAAAGAGAACAAAGATAATTACAAGTTAAGTAATTGCAAGTTGAATAATGTGTTTTCATTAAATTACTTCTCCCTTTAGATGCGTTAATGTGACAAGAATATTGCATGCATAGTGAAACATACAGGTAAAACACTGTACATGACTGAGCATGTTAAATATATGTTTACATTTTAGTTACAAGAAGTAGATTTTAGTTCTGAAAAGGATTGGGGAAAAGCTTTGGAGAATGTCAGTGACAGACATTATCCTAATTTAATGTTATTCTTAAGAATTATACAGCTTGTCATCTTTTATTACATTATTATGGGATGTTATAATAGTAAAAGGAATATATTATATTTATTTTCATGCTAGCCATGAGCCAGATGTTGTTTTACTGCCTTTCATGGAGAAACTAATTTCTCATAAATTAATTTGTTAGTTATAAATAGAACTCACATAATGCAGATTTGGGCTGTTGTGCATAGTTGATCCAAATAAGATGATTTTCATTTCATCAAGTGACCAAAGCCGATAGTTAAAAATGTTTTGTACTGGCTTAATCTGATTATTAGGGCAATATTTGTCAAGTAGTATCTGGCCAAGACATGCTATTGCATCTCTTAATGAAGATTTATATATTTTTTTCCTTTTGTTTTCTGCAGCTGGCAGTTGAATTCTGCAGGAACCAAGCTTGTTTTGAGTGTACTAAGACCCAGCCTTTAACATCCTCCTTAGTTACATGCTGTCTTGCTTTCTCTGAGCAAGGTTCCTATGCATTAACTACAGTGGATTCCCTGCCCGCTGCAAATCATCCTCAAATGGATGAACATGAGGTGTGCTGATGAGACATGTTTCCCTGATCCAGTGAATGTGTGAGGTACCACATATGAACGTGCAGGCCTTTATCTTCCCCCCTGATGATCCGGTGAGCGACTCTCTCTAAACATGGGTCTTTTTTCACCCTCTTCATTTTTGTCTCGCAGGGGGTTACCATTAAAAACATCTGACGGACAAGCAGTTAACCAGTTTCCTGCTGAGATAAGTAAAATATTTAGTAGTTCTGCAACATCAAGGAACTTCAGCCCTGCAGGAAACGTTATGATTTAACTTCTGGGGGAGGTAGGGGGTAGGGAATTTTTATTTGGATGGCTCCTTTTGTTTCCAAATAGGCATGAAGAAATTCACATACCTAGTTTTTTATGTAAATTTTCTCAGGCTTATCATATTATTCTTTATTTCTGAAATGACATGAATCATTGAAATGGTTTGTATCTCTTAGGAAAAACAACTGTTATAATCAACATCAAGGTATACAACTAGAGCATCTTGTTTGAGTTTATACAGTTAAAGATCAAACTAGAAAACTTATTTTAAAATTAAAAATCTTTGTAGATTAAAAAATTTCAAAGGAAACCACATTGTTGGCATGTTGATATTTTTGATCCATTTTTAATAAAATAATTTTGTAAATACATGAGAAAGAAAATTTCAATTTTCAGTAGTTTGATAGGGTTACTAATTTAAAGCATAAAAGTTAAAATTGGTTATTTTTATTTTATTTTTGTTTGTTTTGGGACCACACTCAATGGTGCTTAGGACTTCTGGCTCTGCATTCAGGATCACTTCTGGGAGGTTCAGGGGGCCATATGGGATGCCAGGGATCGACAGGCAAGGCAAGTGCCCTATCTGCTGTACTATCGCTCTGGGCCCAGTGGTTTTTTTTTATTATTATTTATTTATTTATTTATTTATTTTGCTTTTTGGGTCACACCTGGCAATGCACAGGGGTTACTCCTGGCTCTACACTCAGGAATTACTCCTGGTGGTGCTCGGGGGACCATATGGGATGCTGGGAATCGAACTTGGGTCGACCGCGTGCAAGGCAAACACCCTACCCGCTGTGCTATTGCTCCAGCCCCACCAGTGGTTTTTAAAGTACCAAAAGTAGGGGGTGAGAGTGCTGGGGTTAAGACATTTTTTCTTCATATTATTATTGTTTAACTTGAATTATTCTTAAGTACACAGTTTCTCTCTTTCTCTCTCTCTGGTATACTGAACAGTCTCAGTGCAGTGTGGTACAAACCCAAAGTGATTTATATTCTCCAATCACCTCATTGCTTCATGCTCTAATGTCCTATTTGTGTTTCTTGATGATGTTTGTCAAGTCCCAGCTTTCTGGTTATCTTTAGTTGTAAACATTTAGTCCACTTCACTATAAAACTCCAAGCTCCCCATTGCAAGTCAGTCGTTTTGGCTGAAACACTCGAAAGGTGGAAGGTGTGGGTTCATCTCTCTTTCTCATCCTCTTCCCCCAGCATCTTTGTCTGCTTGTGCTTGGAAGTGTGATCTGTTGCCGAGCCATCAGACCCTCTGCTCTGCCTCTGTGCCCTGGCCTGCCTCTGTCCTCTGGAGTTTGGGGACTTGGAGGAGGACTCGGGTAGGGGAAGACACGACTCTTACACCTGTCTTATCCACACTTGCTTCTGTGTACTGGTTGATGTTCATGAGTTTCACGAGTTGGTCTGCTGTCCCCCAGGCCTCTCTGCTCCTCATGGCAGCAGTATTTCCTTTAGATAGTGTCGGCGGTTCGTTCCCTTGTCCTGCACTGTTGGTTAGCCTGAGTAGCCCCTCGACTTAAGCTGAGATCGATTCTCTTTCTCCAAGGCCCACGGAGATTGAGACTATGCCTCTTCCGTCCTGTTTGGTTTACAGGTAAGTTCAGTGTGTTCCACGGGCGCCTTCAACAGCTCTCAGATCTCTCTGAACGGTGAGGGACAACGCTGGACTCAGTTGAGGTTTCAAAGAGGCCTGTAGGTCAGTTTCCAGCAAGCATCCTGCCAGGGCATGAAATGTCAGGCTCTCCTGTGCGGACTCCCAAGTCCCTCTGTCATCTGGTTTCCTTAAAGTTTTCCAGTCACTGAAAATTCTGTATTCCACGTGAGATTGGCCATCAGAATGGCCCCCTCGCCTTTACCTCTTCACACTTCTCCCCGGTTCCTCTGTATCTTTTCTTTCCGTGTGTCCCAGTTCTGTTGGCACTCACTGGCGGTGGGTGAGGAATTAAGGCCTAGCCCTAAATGTTGGCAGCCCCTCAGAGCTCCTTTTGTTGTTGGCTGTGGGTGCTGGCATGAATTCTGGGGCAATAGGAAATAATCCCACAGAGATGGCTTTATTTCCTGAGTGATAAAAATCCCAGCGACTTGAACAAAATAGATGTTTATTCTTCTCTTATGCAAAAATCATAAGCTTTGCAGTCTCAGACTCATGTACTGGGGTTCTGTTCCGTGAAGCCTGGAAAGACCCAGATTCCAGCTTGCTCATTACCTTCAAGTTTCCCCTTTGTCTTCATGGTCAAAATTGATCATGGTCACATTCCAGACAGTAAGTGACAAAATAGGCAAAGAAGAGCAAGACTTAACTGAAGTCTCTAAAAAAATGTTTTCAGAAAGCTGCCACAGAATTATCCCATTGCCAGACTTGGTCATATAACCTAGACCTCCCTACGAGGTGCTTTTGCATTGTCTTCATGCTTCCTGCTTTCTAGCTCAGAAATGCTAAGAGAGTGGGAGTGATAGTACAATGAATAGGGTATTTGCCTTTCATGTGGATGACCCGAATTCTGTCCCTGGCATCCCATAGGGTCCTGTGAGCAGCTCTAGGAGTAATTTCTGAGCACAAAGTCAGGAGTAACCCCTGAGCATTGCTTTTTGTGGCCCAAAACCAAAAAGCACGACCAAAAGAAGAAAGAAGTGTTAGGGAAAGATATTGGAGTGAGCTAACAATCTCTGTCACATTCTCTTGATACTGTGACATTTTCTTTAGAATGTTGTGTGACATGCACCCATTGCATTAATCTTTCGTTTGTGAGTTACCTGTGTGTGCCAATATTAAAGGGTTTTTAGGGTACTTGTATGGTCAACGTGAAATATAGGTAGGAGAAAAGTTAAGTCATTTGCTGAGGTAAAATGAAATTTGGAGCTTTATATTTATTTACTTTTTCTTTAACTGGCATGGTATTTTTGTCCTTTTTGTTTCTCTAGAACACATTGACTGATATGTCTGTTTATTTAGTGTTAATTTGTTATTTAAAGGAGTGTCTTCTTTTTTGCATACACTTCCAATTGATGTCAAAGGTTGACTCCATTTTATTCTAAACAGCATGCTTTATGTTCGTACTATATCAGACATGATATCTTAATGTACCATAAATGGTTATGAACTGTAGCTATTACAGTGCCATTTATTGGCTTTTGCATAAACCTGTTATGTGATAAGTTTTATTTCCCCTGTCACATTCTGCTGATGTATGGTAAATATCACTGTTGCACTCACACATACGGAGTGCCCTTTTTAATTGCTCAGTAGGCACAATGTGCTGATTTAGAACATTGTCAAGTCTTTTTCCTCTGTGCTACACTCACTGTATCACTGTCACTGTCATCCTGTTGTTTATCTATTTGCTTGAGCAGGTGCTAGTAATGTCTCCATTCGTCCCTGTCACGTTCTAGTGTAGCCCAATGGAGTATTGGGGGCTCTTTCAGGGTCAGGGGAATGAGGACCGTCATTGTTACTGTTTTTGGCATATCGAGCATGCCATGGGTAGCTTGCCAGGCTCTGCTGTGCAGGTGGGATACTCTCCTTAGCTCACCAGGCTCTCCGAGGGGGATTGGAGGCTTTGGGGGTGGCCCCTAATGGCTTTTACAGGTGTTCCCAGTCTACTGAATGTAAGCTTTTGGTCGACTGGTATGTTGTAAGGATCTGCACAGTGACATTCACGTACCTGCCTGCTACATTAACTGGTAAAAAATAAATACTTTCATAACAGAGTCTCTAAAGTACTTTGGAAACAATGTTTTACAGTGTTACTTTGTATGACTTCCAGGAAGTGGATATTCTTTTTGTTTGTTTTTGTGGCACTCCTTATGGGACTAAGGGAGTATTCTTGGCACAGTGCTCAAGAGTTTTCCCTCCCGGCCATACTCAGGGAACGGTGTGGTGCTGAGGAGTGAGCCCTTGTCTCCCGTACGCAAAGTATCCTCACCAGTTCACTGACCCAGCTCCCAGCTGTTGTAAAACAATTGAATTTTTTTTTTAATTTTTTGGGCCACTCCAGGCAGTGCTCAGGACTTAATCCTGGCTCCATGCTGAGGATCACTCCTTGCAAATTTGGGGAACTATATGGGGTCCTGGGGATTGAACCTGGGCTGGCTGTGTGCAGAACAAACGCCATATCTGCTGTACTGTCTGTCTGGCCACAGAACAGTTGAGCTGATTATTGAATTATCATTCAGTGTTTAATTATTAAATAAAATTATTAAAATTAGTGCTCATAGTCATTTCCAATCATAGCTATAGTATATAGAAACACGGTTATTAATCACAAAATAGTGCTATTTTTAACGTATTAGCTTATGATAAAAATAAACACTGCCTGAAAGAATGTCTTTGAGAGTAGATAAATGAGAGAATGGAAATTTCCCCAGGGAGACTAGGGGCTCACTCTTCCCACAGGCCCTATCAGAGGCAGGGCCTCTGATATGGAGTATCTTACATGTGGGTTTAATAATGATTGGTTTTAGTTAATCAAAAGAAAAATAATAGTAACCTTATTTTGGTCTGCACATTATAAATCATTTTGATTTAATTCCATTTGATTGCTGTCAGAGTTTCAAGCACAGCATGATATTAGTGATGTCTTGGACAGTGGTTTTTTAGAACTGCAGTGCAGAAATGGAATGTGGTCAGAGACCATCACTGCCAGTCAATTAAGGGGTGGCACACATACACAGTCAGAGATGTGAGAAAATTCATGCGGACGAAATTTCACTAGAACCAGATGAATGTTAGCCTATGCTTACCATTCTTTCCTTTACACAGAGTGATGCTTTATGAAGAACTGGACTTTAACAGAAGGGTAGCGTGGTTGAGACTCTCATTTTTATTGGCCGTGATTATCTGGAACATTCGTAAGCTCTGTAAAGCATTTTCTCTCTCCCTTTTATTACCGTGAGGACCACACTCAAGCGTGCTCAGGATCCCCCAGACCCACACCAGGCAGTGTGGGCAGAGGAGTGGGTGTACCCGTCAGAGACAGCTCGGAGCCTTCCAGCTGCAAGACCTGTGCTTTCCCACCCGAACCCTGCGCCAAGCCCCTCGCCCTGCAAAGCAGTCCCTAAACTTTCTTTTAGAAACTTCCCAAAGTACTTCAAATAGAGTTAACAGATTTTCGTGTCTCTCCTAGGAGATCCTGAGAAGGTTTTCAATATTCGAAGTATATTCTGCCTCAGTGATTTGACTCTTCCCTTGACCTCTAGCCCTGTGAAGCATATCTGTTCCACCTGCCTCCCTTTGTCCATGACGCTCAGCCTGTGTGTGTTCTGTTATAGGTTCACTACTGTGATAGACAAAATGGCAAAGAGTGTGTGACCTGTCTGACATTAGCCCGTGTGCAGATGACTTTCCATGCTGTTGGAAACTCCATTGAAGCCAGCCATGACCAGGTATCACCTGTCACTGCCGCTTTGTCCTGCTGTGGCCCAGCTTAGCAGCCAGAGACCAACAGAATGGAAACTGTGTGCACACTTACAGCTTTGCCTCCTGTAACACCTCTGCCATTGCACGTTTGCTAGACTTTTGAAAAACAAATTAATGTTTTGGGGAAAACTGATATCTTTGAAGATTTAAATATTTCAGATTGTTAGTGTGTGGTTCATTACTAACTCAAATGTAGAAATTGCTTATAGGGAAGAAAATGGCCCTGCAAGTTCTTATTTTTAATGCTGTATAGGCAAAGGCAACGTAGATAACACTGGAGCCTCATTATAGTTTAGAATGTGTCTAACATTTATCATGCAACATTGGCGTCATCATTTTACTTCATAACTTGGGATATTATCAAAGTGAATTCCAGTATTACTTTATTTCTGAAGTAAGGTGTTATTTCTGAAATAAAGCTAAAAGGAAGTATAAGCTTTCTCAATAAACAAATTCCTTTGTTTAGGTAGCAGCTTCAGACTAGATTAATACATATTTTCAGCTTAAAGAATAATCTGATGATGGCTCCATACCTTGGAAGCTGGCCTCACATGCTGGGGGAAAGTCATCCCAGATAGAGAGGGGAACACCAAGTAATATGTGATTGGAGATCCTGTGAGGAAAGGGAGATGCGTGTTGAAAGTAGACTAGAGACTGAATAGAATGACCACTCAATATCCCTATTTGGGACCACAACACCCAAAAGGAAAGAGAGATATCAAATTGGAATGCCCCGCTACAGAGGCGGGGTGGGGTGGGGGGATGGGACTGGGGTGGGTGGGAGGGATACTGGGTTCATTGGTGGTGGAGAATGGACACTGGTGGAGGGATGGGCTCTTAAACATTGCATGAGGGAAAAACAAGCACGAAAATGTGTGAATCTGTAACTGTACCCTCACTGTGACTCACTAATTAAAAAATAAATAAATTAAAAAAAAGAATAATGAGACTAAACTAATGATCTGGGTCATATAATTTCTAGATGGAAGTCAAAATAAATAATCAGCATGCAATGACTAACATTTTAGGATTCCTAAGTTATCCCACCATCTTTCAAACCCATTTCTTAGTAGACTTGAGGATTCCTAGCAGTCTTGCCTGATGAATCATTTTTGCCTTCTATGGGATGGTGTCCTGCTATGAAGGGAATAAAAAAGCTCACCAATGCATCTTCTCAAACATGCGTATCGTTGCCTAATTAGAAGAGGACCATAAGTTACTCTTCAGGGCACGTCTTGCTAGGTTACATTTTTGACACTGTGGGTTTCTAGTCATCATTTGTTGATGGGAAGGGAGGTATTGAAATGCACCGGAAAGAGCAACTAGTCATAAAAATTGCATTTAGGAATGAATCGTGACACACGCGTGCTGTGGCTAGCTGATGGATTTTGGCATCTCTCTGGGACTCTGTCCCTGAAATGTTAAATCGGGGAGGTGGGCTGGAATAAGATTCTTTGCAGCACCGTCTTTTTGAGGGTCCTCTAACTCATCTTCAGGCTTGTGGTCAGGTGAGCCAGTGAATGATAAGCAGTTACTGCATATTGACACAGAAGGCGAGTAGAGATCATGCAGGGTTTCCTGGGGCTCTGCAGTGACATGTGCTTTGCTGTAGATGGGGATGTGACAGCTGAGCCGGAGTATCTAGAGCTGGAAGGTCTCACACTCCCTCTCTCACTTAGCCCGGTGCTGTTACCGCTTGGTAAGACGCAGACATGGTTCCTGCATGTAGTGTAGCAATTTCATCACTTTGATGTTGGGCAATCTAGCCTCTGCTCCACCCATTTCTGTTATCGGCTCATGACTGGAGAAAAATGATGACTGTGACATAACCATCCTGCCAAAGATCCCTCCTTAGGCTGAGCAAAGAAATGAACAGATGCTTCCCAGACCCATGTGTAAAAAACTAAGGCATGCCGAGGGGCGCGTGCACTTCCGGCCTCTCCAGGCAGCTCTGTCTCACCACCCACGTTCGGTGCTCTGGAACCACTGTGTGTGGACTGGATCAGGACGGCCGGTGGTCAAGGACAGGCGAAGGAATAATGAGGACCAAGCTGGTTGCTGATTAGTTACCCTTTATTCAATCTTCCATCTTTCTCATCTCCCGTACTCCCAGCTCCAGCATGTCTCTGCATCTACTGCAGCCTCTCTCCTTCTCTCATCTCTCCTCCTACTTGTCTCTCCCACCTTGCCCTCTAGGCTACCCCCAGCCTGGTAGCAAAATCAACATAAGAAAGCCCTTCCTGAGGGCAGGGCATTCCAAAGCCCTTCCTGACTCTTAAGGTTTTTTTTTCCTTTCCTTAGTCCAAACACTTATTAACATCTTAATACTAGTTATTTTTGTATGGACATAGCAAGAGATACATTGAGGCTTGCAAGGCATCTTTCCTGGCAACATCTTGCCACAGACTCAGACCACAGCACTCAGGCTAGATTAATCATTCCTCACCCTAGCAGAGTCCAAATCTAGTTATCACTGTTTGGATCATGACAGCATTTGTCATGATCAAGCTCTTAACTTATAGTTAAGCATTAGGCACTTTGGCCAGGCCCATCTCGATGCCAGGGTAGCACACAACTCACCGCTTGCCCTGGGTCCATCTCGTCCCTCATCGGAACCCTGCTTTTGCGGGTGCTAGGAAGTAAGGGCAGCTGAGGCTTAGGTCGAGAGAACAGATGCCCAGGAGGAAAATATCATCTAGAGTTAAATGACTCCCAGGTTATAAAAGCATAGTATTTGCTAAGTCTTCCTGTGTCCATACAAAAAGGACATTGCTCTGAATGAACTATGCAGAGGACTCAAGGAGAAGAGAAAAACAGTATTTACAAGTCAACAGAACACTAAGAAAGAAGCTACAAATAAACACAGAGGAGTGGGAACACTAACGGGAGTAACCCAATAAACCTAAACTACCTGAAGCTATGTTATCCTACACCCATGCACCTCAGAACAGCAGCAGACTGTTCGTAGAGATGACATATTTTGCAGTGAAGGAGCACTGAGTTGAACACTGGGGGAACAGAGGTGATCACTGGACTCAGATTTTGTAGCTCTGAAATCTGCCTCCTCTTTTGAACTTGGCTTCTTCATGACTGAAGTAATGGGGTTGACTCAGACCTGTTATTGGGTCCATATGTTGAGGTGCTCACTGTCCGGGGGTTCTATTAATCTATATGACACGTTTACCAATGAGAGGAGAAAGGCACCTTTGACTCAAGGCTTTTTCCTGCCATCCAATAGAAAAGACAAATCCACACTAATTGTAGCATGAGCTCTCTCTTTCAGGGTGTATAGTACACAACTTGTACAAATGCTTTTTCATCATGGTCCTATGGAACGTAACCGTGTCCTTCATGATAAAGAAAAATATTTTTGTATCAAAGCAGACACATCTGCATTATAGGTGACATACAGGCACACAGTAGTTTTAGATGAAAAAGGCTTCAGAAATGTGGATGGACGGATAGTCAGACACATGGATGGACGAGTGATTGAAGTCGTGAGGAGAAAAGTTTCCCCATACAACTGACATGCTCTGGTGGTGTCGGAGGGGCAGTTGGGAGCAGTGCGTGATCAGAATTGTGTGCACGGACCTCCTCTTCTCTGTGCTTGGATAATTGGGCTCCCCTCGGAGGAATGTCAAAGGAAACTCATCTTATGGCTTTCTACATTATGTAGCCTGACCCTTGCTCATCTTGAATGTCTGGTTAAGCAAAAGTACATCTTTGCTATACCAAAAGCACAAATGGGAAAAGATGGACTGTTAAATCATTCCCCCCATCCATTTATAAATGCTAGTAAAAAACAATTTTAAAGAAAGAAAAACTTAGATCATTTTGAAAACGTTTTCAATTCTTCGTGTGCACCAATATAGTTAACACATGGCATAAGTAATCTGAGAAATAGGTAAAATTTAGAGACAATTTTTCCTGTTAATTGTAGGCCATTTTTAGTCTATATAGAAAGGGAATGTGGGGAATGAGAGCGCTTTCCAGCATTGGCCTTTCATAACATCTTGTTTTTTAAAAATTTTAACATAATAGCACTGTATCACTGTCGTCCCATCATTCATCGATTTGCTCGAGTGGGCACCAATAACGTCTCCATTGTGAGACTTGTTGTTACTGTTTTTGGCATATCACTTGCTCTATTAAAGAGTAATCAAGCAAGGGTTTTTATATGAAATTTAACTATCCAAAAAAATGCAGCCTGGTTGGGAGGGGTGGTTCATTCTCATTGACACACTGGTGATGTGCAGTGTGTGGAATTCTCAGGTTTTACCTCTCTCCTTGAGAGCCTGCTCCTCCCCTACCACTGCCTTTTCCTTTTCTTCCCCCTGGTAGACGTCACCTCTGCCTCGTTGCTCAGGCCAGTGTCTCGGAGTGTTCTTGCCTCTTTCATTCCCCTCACCTGTTTTGTTTGGTCCCGGCATCTCTTTCCTTCCATCTCTGATGTGATCGCTTTTCTCCACTCCCCTAAGGTACCTTTCCAGTTTGTTACTCTATTTTTAACCCAGACAGCTATGTCATCTCTAAATTAGTTTTCCTGTTACACGAGTTCAGTTCTAGCCTGTATTTTCCGTGCGGTGGAATTGTTCTTCCGTCAATCAGATCACATAACTCAGACGCTCAAAACCTTCCCATCATACTTTTTTATAAATTAAAAAAAAAAAACCTCTGTATTATGGCTTGTATACGAGTACTCTGGTTCCTTTCTCCAGTTTCAAGTCCTAATCCCCTCCTTTGGCTGTTCCATCTCACTGAACTCGTTGCCAGTTACAGGGCGAGTAATGGAAGAAACCAGACTCAGACAGTTGCCTGCTGTAGATCTGCCTCGCATTGCAGTCTGGAAAAGGCAGCACCTGTGGGATAGTATTCAGCCTGTGTTTGCCCTGGGACTGGGGAGAGGGTCTGGGATTGAGCAGAACCCTTTATGAGGGAATTTGCGAGGAGGGGTGTACATATACTTTCCTTTTGATTGTAATTGTAAGAAGAAACAGGATTGGGCATTTGCCATACTAAAGAATTGTATGCTTATTTCAGCGGGTAGGGCGTTTGCCCTGCATGTGGCTGATCTGAGTTCGAGTCCCAGCATCCTCTATGGTCCCCCAAGCACTGCCAGGAGTAATTCCTGAGTGCAGAGGCAGGAGTACTGCACATCGTCAAGTGTGACCTTAAAGGCCAGATAAATAAACAATTAAAAATAATTGTATGCTAAAGTAATAGTTTATTCTATATAGATTTGGCCTCAATAAACCTGATTTTTAAAAAAGCCAGATTCCTTCCTTTGTTGGTGATAGTGTTATTAACTCCACCAAAATGTGGTTGAGGACTCCCTCTTTCCCCTTCCCGTATTCTGTGGTACCTTGAATCTCCATGGAATGTACAGTGTTAAATGTACAGAGCTCCTGAGTGCCTGTGATTGTCCATGGTCTGCTGCAGCCTTTTTAGGTGAATTGTTAGATTCCAGAACCTGTTCTTGGCTTGCTCCTTCCTGACTTCCTGCAAAGGATCTGTAGGCCAATATTTCCCATGTGACAGTTCTGAATTCTTGTCTAGGCAGTGGGGTTGCTCAGCTGGGATTTGCCTGATGTCTCTCTCTGGTTCTAGGTGAGAATGTTCATAACTCTTTCAGGTTTAAGTCTCAGTCATACCATGATCGAACATCTATCCCTTCACCAGTGCACATGTTCCACCACTAAGAACCCCAGTATACCCTCCCATCCCACCCCACACCCTGCCTGTGTGGCAGATGATTTTCACTTTATTCTCTCTTTACTTTGATTACATTTAATTTTCAACAGAAAACCCAATATTATTATTTGGAATTTTCCCCCAACATCAGACCTGCCAAAAAGGGCAGCATTAGATCATTTGTTTTCTATTGCTGATAATGGAGAGCATATGATGTCACACGGCCGCAATAGTGGCCGCGCAGTTTTGGAATTCTGGTATTTTAGTAATTAAGTCCAGAGTTATTTCTGCCAGCAGCCGCTGTGTTCTGAGATTGGTTTGTGTGCCTCTGGGATCACGGCTGTTCAGGAGTGGAGGAGCCACTCGTGGGTGGCTGCTAGAGGTCCGGTTTGGGGGGGGCAGGGCAGGTTCCATTCCCCCTCCCATCTCGAGATTTCCTGCACGCTCCATCACTGCAAGCTCCTACCTCTCTGTCCAATTGGCTCTGAAAGGTGGCAGTTGCTATGCTGCTGCAAAGGGGAAAAGTCCAGCGAACAAAAACCCTTCCCCTCCCAGGGCGGCACAGGGCTGTAGCTTAGTTCACAGTCCAGGAGCATTTCTGCAGCAGCCACTGCGTTCTGAGATTAGTTTGTATGCCTCTAGGATCACGGCTGCTCAGAGGCGAAGGAACTGTTCTTGACTCAGCCACTCGGTTTGGAGAAATAGTCCTGGTCCCCACATACCGGAGCCATGTTAGTAGAAGCCCAGTGTCACCGGGACTGCATCTGGAGAAGGCAGCGAGACTGCACCTGCTCCAGCTGGGGCACCCTGGTGTTATCGGCCTGGTCTGGGGTCAGGAGCATTCTTCGGTGTGTGGTGCCCGCAGGCCAGGATTCTTCACTGAGAATGTTCATAACTCATTTACATGCCCAGAGCACCAGTCAGGTTGTGAGATTTGAAATTGGTAGATGGTTTCAGTGAGAGCAATTCTTCTTATTTGTAAGTTGAATAAGGAAACGTTTGCTTGTTAATATTGAGCTATTAAGTTTAATATATAACCAGTAAATCCTAGTTGGAAATGAAATTTAAATTGGTTATTGTGTGTTAATAAAAGCAAAATCTCTCATCATAATACAAAAGGGTTTTTGTTTTTGACTCTTCAAATTGACATAACCGACCTAGTAGTATATTTTATTTTTTCTGGGTTGATGGTCTTTTTATGTCTTGCCACTGTTTGATCTTATGTCTGGTTAGACACTAAGGAATTCCTTGACTTCCCTGTCCTATGCCAGGCCATAAACTTTCTTCTCCCATTTGTATTTTCTTTGTACTTATCTTTATTCAGAATGCACTGTCAGTCTCACTAATTTACAAATACTAAGATTCATCAGCTTAATTTCTGGTCAGTCATTTGATCTCTGTTTTGTTTAACTTCTTAGCTCTAGAGATAATTTTAGATGAATAAATTAATAAATCAACCATCTAACCAAAGAATAACATGCGGCTTTTTTTTTTTTTTTTTTTGCTTTTTGGGTCACACCTGGCGATGCACAGGGGTTACTCCTGGCTCTGCAATTAGGAATTACTCCTGGTGGTGCTCAGGGGGCCATAAGGGATGCTGGGAATCAAACCCGGGTCGACCACATGCAAGGCAAACACCCTACTTGCTGTGCTATTGCACCAGCCCCTAACATTTATATTAATATTTGTTATAATCTGATTTTTAGTCTATGCGGATCAGTATTTTATAGAGTAAATATATTTCTCTTTATACATTAGTGAGAATAAAGCAACAATCCTTTAGGGAAAAGAAATAAGAACCAAATTTATGTATATTTACCATGTACTAACTACTGACTCGCATTTTTTAGGGCATTTGCATACATTATTTTCTTAACTCATATTAAATCTACATGCATTTATGTATTTACTTCATTTGCCATATTATTTTTTAGAGTGTGTTTCATATTATTTTTTAGGGTGTGTTTCATATTATTTTTTAGGGTGTGTTTCAGAAAAACCAAAGTGTAGGCGAAAGTAATAGTACAGCAGGTAGGGCGTTTGCCTTGCACATGGCCTACCTGGGTTCAATCCCCAGCATCCCATATGGTCCCCCAAGCACCACCAGGAGTAATTCCTGAGTGCGGAGCCAGGAGTAACCCCTGAGCATTGCTAGTGTGTCCCACAAAGCAATAAAACAAAAAACAAACAAAAACACCAAAGTAAGCTTTTATTGTGCTTTGGCGAGAATTCAGGATAACTCTATCCACTAAGTGTAACAATTCATAAAAAAATGGATATTCTGTTCTTTCTGTTTCACCTTTAATGAATTAAATTATGCTCATAGGGTTTTTCTGATTCCCTTTCCTTGAGTAATGCTATAACATCACAGAGTTGCATAGTAATTTAAAATAACCTTTGGATATTATCAAAATCTGTGCTGTCATGCCAATAATATATTGATTGTAGACTATCTACAGGACTTTTATGGTACTACATGGTCTTAAGTAATATTACATAAACTCCCTTTCCCTGAAGGTAATTACAGTCTTACCGAGTATATCAGCTGCAAAGTTTTTGGCTACGAGTAACAGAAAACCTGACTCATACCGGCAAGATAATAAGGAGTCTCATTATATCACATAGCATGGAATTGAAAGGAAGGGTGAGCTCGAGAGTTCATCAATAAAACGGTTGAACCATGTCAAAAAGGAGTTAGATTCTTCCATTCCCTAGCCCTGCTACTTTCTGCTTTTTTCGTCTGGCTCATACAAAGTTGGCCATGACAGTTCTATGTCACATGTAGCCACATCCAGAATGAAATGGGAGCTATGATGTTATGTTTCTTTTTAGGGGCAAAAACATCAGTGCCAGAAACTCCTATTAGAGTCCAGGCCTGGGGTGAACCAGCCACATGGTTGTGTCTAACCACGGGCAAGAGAAATGAGATCATTACTGGTTCAGATACTTGGTGTGAAATGATTGTAGAGAAATTAGCTGCAAGGACAACTGTATGAGGGGTTAAACACTACACAGAACATTTCAAATATTCTGGTAGCTCCATCTGTTTGTGGTACTGAGAGGAGCCACTACCAAAGTTGCCGTCCCATCCACCACCAAAAATACCCGGCTCTCCTTCCCTCCCCCAGCCCTCCAGTAGCTGCCATTGTTTTCTCCAGATCTAGGAGCTGGTTTTGTTGCCTTTAGCCAACTCCTGTGCTCCAGGTATTCATATTCCAAATCTGCGCAAAACCACCTTGTAATTGTCCTACTACTTATTTCTCTCAGTCCTGTTACTTCAGTATCCATCCATTTTGACCCCAAAGGTACATTTTATTATTATTATTATTATTTTTAAAATGGCGGAGTAGTACTCCACTGTTTGTTTTTATTGTTACAGCAGTGCCAGGAATTAAACCCAAGGCCTCCCCACATGTGAGGAATGTCCCCTACCAGTGAGCTGTATCTCTGACGCCTGTGATAGTTTCATTATCCAGTCATCAGTTAATAGGCTTTTACATGTCAACTTTTGGGTATCTATGGTTTGGCTGTTGTAGAAGTACAAACAGTCTTTCAAATTTGTGTTTTCTGATCCCTTGGAGGCATGCCAAGGTATCCCTGGGTGAAGTGATATTTTCATTATTTGTGATGTTTTATAACCAATTACCATACTATTCTCAACAGAGGCTGCACTACTTTACATTTCCACCACTAATACAACCACTTCCTTTTCTCCACAAGACATGTCCCCTCCAACATGTTTATGGTCTCTTTGATACCTACCATTCTTACCTGTGTGGCTTTGATTTGGAGTTCCCTTATAAGAGATGCTGTCCAATTTATTTTATGTGTATTTGGACCCGTGTCTTCTTTGGATAAGTGTCTGTTTATGTCTCTTGACAATATTTTGATAATCGATTTTATTTGACCCATTTGTGGAGCCCCTGCGCCAAGCTATCTTCACCAGAGCCCCTCGGAGAGGAGAGGGTTGAGTTTCCCTCCCTGCCCGGAGCAGAGCCCTGGCAACCGAAAACCTCCAGAGCCCAACCACAACCATTCTCAAGGCCACTCTCCACACGCTTAGACGAGCCTCATAGTTGAAGGAACCGGCAGAGGAACCCAGGTATTTGGGACCCGTGGTTGAGATCTCCAAGCCTGCTCGGATCAGGACTGGGCTGCCTCTACCCAGATCCCCCGTTTTCCAGTAGCTTGGTAGTCACGCCCACAAATCCCCCCCACCCCCACCCCCGTCCCCAGCACCATGTAATCTCATCAACAGCCAAGATCCAGAGACTATCAAACAAAGCTCCCGGAAGAGAGCAATGCAGAATCTTGCATGGCAAAGCCTGGCAAGCTTCCCATGGCATATTCGATATGCCAAAAACAGTAACAATAATGGGCCTCATTCCCCTGACCCTGAATGTGACAGGGACGAATGGAGATGTTACTGGACGAATGGAGACGAATATGCCCACTCGAGCAAATCGATGAGCAATGGGACTTGTTATATAGTGATATAGTGACATTTGTGGAAGGTGGAGGAGGAGTAAATGAAGGAAGAGTAGATCTGAACAACAGTGACCTGCCAGTAAGATTCTTTTAATGAAAATAAACCTAAACGGTGTTGGTAGCAACAGCCACGCATGCGCGTGGCGGGGGCAGCAGTGGACGCTGGCGCTCTGTAGACTGAGCAGTCAGGGTGGCTTTGGAATTTCAGCTGTCCACTTGCTCCACATACCAAGCACGGTGCCAGCACTCTGGGTCTTGTGTGGTCACTGGCATTGGCAGCCTCGAGAGCTTCTCACAGCTGCTGCCAAAATTCAAAGCACAAGTTAATTTTTGTCTATTTTTTATGGAATGGGGTGTTAAGAGAGTTTTAAAAGGCACATCCACTGTAGTTTTTTCTCTTTTTGGAAAGTGCTTTCATGTCGGTGCATTTCAAAGTATTTCCTCTAAACCTTATGATCCCCTGATGATGCTTCCTTTGCTGACTTTAAGTTTCTTATATAAAATTCCCATTTCAGGGGCTGGAGACATAGTACAATGCTAAAGTGTCTGCCTAGCATGCGGCTATAACCACGACATGGGGGTGAATCCCGGCACCGCATATGATCCCTCGTGTACCATCAGTGACCCCTGAGCACTGCCACATGGGCACATGGAACACCCCTCCATTTTTTTTTCAAAGAAACCAGAAAAATCCCATTTTACATCAGAATATCTCTGCATTAAGAAAACCAGCCAAGAAAATTGTATCAGGAAAAATCCCTTAAAGCAACTCACTGTGGGACATTGAGTGCCACAGAGCGCTAACCACAGAAGCTCACAGCTGCTCCGATCTCCTCCCTGAAGTAAGAATAGTCTTCAGACGTCGAAGTGGTTGAAAGATGGGAGGATGTTAGTATGGTATGCTACCTGAAAATCATAGCAAATTCAAAAGTTTCTAAGCGTTGGTGAAATCTGTGTGAAACGGATGGCCGCGACATTCTGCCACAGCCAGGTGGCGGGGGCCGGCTTGGTCTGGAAGCCCAGTGCTCCCTGCTTGCTGTCCTGTACCCACCCCACTTGCTGATCTGACCACTGGACTAGGACGGAGAAAGTTTAGACCCTCACCTTTGGAGTTTCGCATTGCGTTTACTTTAAGCCTGGTCACGGGGAGTTGATTCTCTTTCAAAACGGAGTCAGTTTCCTAACGATGACCGTGTTACAGCACAGTTAGACCTGACTGTGAGTTTTGGATTTATTTACTCTGCAATGGAAACCAATTGTATTCTCTCAGAGAATAATAACTAAGATTTTCTTCATCAGTATTCCTCGCAGCATTGATAGAAAGTCTGCCTGTAGCAAAGGTTACTTTGTCCTCTCTCTGAAATCCTATTTAGAAACACTTCATCATCTGTTGTTTCCGTCCTATTCTTTCACTTCTTTCATTTCAGATGTCTAAATAGTTTCCAGAATCAAGAGTGAATTAGAGGGGGAGGTAGTGGGAAGGCTCATAGGCTGTTTTGTAGTTTATAATTGACTCATAACTTCATTTATGCCTGGTACTTATGATCACATTTCTAAGAGTTTGTGTATTTAGTGATAACTGTGCATACAAGTGGCTTATTTGCTTGAGCTATGAAATAATTTTGGATTGTATCCAAAATCCATGAACTTACTGCTTTCCTTCTCTCATCTTTTATTTCCCTGGAGCTATTTTTTTTTTTCAGCATACAAGTATAAAGTTTGGGGTTTAAAGAAAACATCCTGACTTCTTTTTAACTGCACTGGAAATATGTGATTCTTTGATTTGTACTTCGTCTTACTTGTAGCTCAGTGTTTCACAACAAATGATGTCTTTGAAGGTAATCTTACAGCCAAGATCTCACTGATGAAGTATAGAATTCAAAAGTGGCTTCTAGATTTTCTTATTAATAAGTTTTGCCCTATTTTTAACTTCCACAAATGCTTCACATCAGTATTTCTTTGCTTTAAACTTAGTATTCTGATTTCAAATTAATTAGGAATTTAATATTTTTACTGTTCTATAGATCAGTGTTGCCTAAAGTGAGTGATATTACCCCTCCTTCTTACCTCCATATCCTGGGATGTACCAGTGACTTAATAGAAAATTCAGGTCTGATTGTAGGTGTTTTGTTTGCTTAAATATGGTAGATTTCCAGGAGGAGCTGAGTGATTTTTTTTTTTCAATGGGCCATAGGTCAAATACATTTGGGAATCTCTGCAGCTCTGTATATTGGATGTTAGCTTGATTATCATTAGGAAATATTCTAAAAAACTTCCTGCTAACAGTTCATAGTAACACATCATAACAAGATATGTTATTAAACAAGTAAATATGTAAATATAACTGGCTTAATGGATATAAGATTTTTTAAAAAGATGACCAGTGGAATAGAATTTCGTAGGCCACAGCTTTCAGAGCAGTTTTGGCCACTGGATGTCACTTTCACAACCTGAAAAATAATAACTTTCTTTGTAAACTCAAATTATGGTGTCGTGTATAATTTATTTTGCTATTTAAAGCTAAAAACACTGTGAAGTATCTTCTAGCAATGCACCTTCAATGTGGCCAGAGCTCTGTTTTCAGAACTCTGGAACTAGACAAACCATTAATGGTTACTTTTCATTTTTACTCTTTTTATTGCTAATAATTATTTGACCCACTCTCTGTTTCTAAGTTAGCACCAGGGAATGCTTTTTTAGCTGACATATTTTAAAAATACTCAATAATTCCTTGGCTCGCTTTTGCATCCTTGAATGGAAATTTATTTTTTATTTTTATAGTGCTAACATTAGTTTACAAGACTATATATTTTAGGTGTACAATTTCACCCCTCTTCTGATACAGTGTCCATAGCATGTCTGCCATCAGGTATAGATACCCTTCCACCGTAGTCCATCGCACTTCTCCCTTTAATTCACCCCCGCTCCCTCCCTCCTTCTCTTCCCCTTTTCCCTTCCTCCCCTATCCGTGGTAACCTCAGCCCTGTGGTCAGACTTCAAGGATTTGTGTTAGTTTGGCTTTGTCTATCCCATATAGGAGGAAGCCCATGTGGTATTTGTCTTTCTCCTTCTGACTTACTTCACTGAGCAGGACCTCCCTTCAGCTCTGATGGAAGAAAATTTGGAGAGTTTTAAACAAAAATTTTAGACACCTGGTTTGTAATACTGTTAATAGTATGGGTTCGCGCAAAAGCATTATAGCATCATTTGACCCATGACTCCCCCATCCCGTGCCGCCTCAGTCTGCCTCTGTGCGGTCAGCTTTGTGCTGAAGACCAGTTTTCCATTTCTGCCGCTTCAAGGCACTTGTTTGTCGCCTGCTGTGTTTCTTTATATCTAGCATATCGGACAGATTATTGTGTGTCTGTCTCTCTCCTTTCTGACTGACCTCCCTCAGTATGGTGTTCTCCAGAACCTTTGAAATATTGAACATGTTTGAATTGGAATCATGAGGGCCAGTGTGGTCACAAATGATGTCTCTTGTCACACTCTTCAGTGGCATGTTGTGCTGTCCACACAGCTGCCACCTTTCAGTAAAAAAATTGCCCTCTCGTCACAAGACCCACACTGGCATTTCTGAGCAGAAGGGATGTGTTGGGAACCTACCGACCTGGCTCTTGGTGTCACATGGGTTCTCACCATGGTAGGACGTCTGATAAGTACCATTTCAACCCAAGGTCAGAGTCCTTCGACTGTCATGGGACCCTGGAAATTGTCACAGTAACAAGGGATTTGTGGGCAGCAAAAGCATGTCAGAAATAGACGCTATTCCTGAGACCCAGGCCTTGGCAGCCCAAACGAGGTTGCTCAGTCTGAAATTTTTCTTCTTTGCAACGAAGAGCAAAGTTGGGCACAGGGGAGGATTCTGTTGGGGTCTGTGAGAGCAGTGTAGTGGCCAGAGGCAGAGACGACTGAACTGGCTGTGGTGGGCAGGAAGCTTCTCTCCTGCCGGCGCAGGAGTGAATGAGGCCTGCGTACCTGGAAGGGTGGAGTCTAGAAATGGCGAGGAAGAACAGTTTCCCACAGAGACATTGTAGAGAAAGAATCGGAGCCTGAAGGGTCCAACTGAGTATGGTTGGCAGAAGCTGAGCAATTAAAAATAGCTTTAAAGGCAGACCACCAAAATGGCAGAGTGAGAACTGGGCAAGTCCTCTTTCCTAGATGGCAGTGATAGGGCGGGGCAAAACCTTTTTTTTTTTTTTTTTTTTTGCTTTTTGGGTCACACCCGACGATGCTCAGGGGTTACTCCTGGCTCTGCACTCAGGAATCACTCCTGGTGGTGCTCAGGGGACCATATGGGATACTGGGAATTGAACCTGTGTCAGCCGTGTGCAGGGCAGAACGCCCTACCCGCTGTGCTATTGTTCCAGCTTCTGGGCAAAACCATTTTTAAAAAAGAAAAAAGTATTTTCTATATAACAAAATTTAATTCCCCTTTCCCCACTGGATAAGCAGACTGGTAGGTTTTTGTTTCTTTTTTCTTTTTTAATATGGGAAAACTTTTATTTCTTTATCTAGTGAAAGAATAATAAGACTTTCAGTAGAGTCTTGACCAATAATATGCACTTACATATTATAATATTTTGAAAACCTGAAAAAATGAAAAAAGACCTCTAGCAATTTTAGAGCTCTGAAATTTCCAAGAGGCGTTTGGTGAATGAAGAAGTCTCTGCTGGATTGAGGGGCAGTACAGGGGTTAAGGCGTTTGCCAGGTCCCACCAAGCCCAGTTGGAATCCCCAGCACCAGGTGTGATCACCTGACCACCCGTTGGGTGTGGACCCCCCAGCCGTACCCACAAAGTGGCGTTTATAACTAGAAGAATGACTGAGCTTTCTGCTTTTGGAAGAAGAGAATGAAAAGTCATATAGTCTCGTGTCTGCTACTTGAAACTGCTGCTGTTGCCCATCTCTGGGTTCCCTCCGCACAGTAGTTCTCTGAGGGCAAGAGAAGACACTGGAATCAGCTGTTCCCTGGACGAGAGGCCTTCCTGGAGGAGGTGACTATGCAGACCACCTCCCCGGGGCATTGTGTATCACAGTGATAAGTAAAAGGAGAGCTGGCTCTAAGCTAGTGAGCGAATGAGCTCGAGTCCACAGTCTTGGTTGACTGGCCAGATGCTGGTCAGGAGATTCCGGAAGTGACATCATCGTGATAAGCTCACTACTTACTCCTTGCTGACCAGAATTTTCACACAGAAGCAGGAGAGACTAGAGAGGGCCTCCCCTCCCTATCTCAGATCCCTGGCGAGCAGTGATGTTTTGCGTGTTCGCAGAGGACGTGCAACAGGCCCTAGCAGAAGGTGATGCCAAAGTAGACTGGAAAACTGTCGGGCTCTGTATTCCCCAGCTCAAACATGGATTCATGGGCAGCGAATAGGAGCTTCATTGGCGCAGGGTGGGAGACTCTAATTACTGGTCAACCGGTGACTGGCTGCCCTGTAAGTTAGAATGGGGCCAGAGCGATAGTGCAGCAGGTAGGGCATTTGCACGTGCCTGAAAGCCTGGCTCTGGTTTGATCCCTGGCACCCCATATGGCCCCAAGCTGGCCAGGGGTAGACCCTGAGCACTGCCAGGTGTGCTCCGCTCCTGCTGCCCGGCTCCTGCTTCAAAAGAAAGACAAGGATGACTTCTAGGATGTGGAAGTTTATAGGTACAGGTTTGGTGGCCATACTGGCAGTGTGTCAGGAACCCCATGTGCCGTGCTCTAGCCCCAGCCTGCTGCCCTGAAACTGCCTGGCTGCCGGAATATCTTTTTTTTTTTTTCTTTTAGCTTTTTTGGCCACACATGGTGATGCTCCGGGACTACTCCTGGCTCTGCACTCAGGAAGGTGCGCAGGAGGACCATGTGGTATGCCAGGGATTAAGCAGGACAGCTGCATGCAAGGAAGCACCCCACCCTCTGTACTATCAGTCTAGCCCCCTCCTTTAAGTGGAGGAGGACTACAGAGTCACACGGTATCAGGAGTAGGTCCCAAGAATTGAATCTAGGCAAGAAAATATATAAGCAAGAAAACCAGAGCCTGAAGAAGAAATGTCCAAACCTAATGTCACTGTTATCCCGTTGCTCATCGATTTGTTCGAGCGGGCACCAGTAACGTCTCTCATTGAGAGACTTATTGTTACTGTTGTTGGCATATCCAATACACATGGGTAGCTTGCCAGGCTCTGTTGCGAGGGCTCGATACTCTCGGTAGCTTGCCGGGCTCTCCGAGAGGGGCGGAGGAATCGAACTCGGGTCAGTCAAGTGAAAGGCAAACGCCCAACTGCTGTGCTATTGATCCAGCCCAAAGTTAATGTCGTATCTAAAATACTAGTCAGTTTTCACTAAAAGAAGTTATAAGAGATTCAAAGGAAGGAAAGGTAGCCGTAACTTGGTGGAGGGAAAAAAAGAAGACTGAATGTTGGGATTTTCAGAGACCTCAAAGCAGTTAAAATAAATATATTTGGGGGCTGGAGCGATAGCACAGCGGGTAGGGCGTTTGCCTTGCATGCAGCCGACCCGGGTTCGATCCCCGGCATCCCATATGGTCCCCCAAGCACCGCCAGGAGTAATTCCCGAGTGCAAAGCCAGGAGTAACCCCTGAGCATCGCTGGGTGTGACCCAAAAAACAAAAAATAAATAAATAAATAAATAAATAAATAAATTTGAAGGAATAGAGGAGAAACGTGAAGAATTAAAGGAAACCATAACAATTCCTCACCTAATAGAGAATCTCAGTAAAATGGTAAAAATTAAAAGACCTAATAGTGCTTACTGTGGGTTTTTATATTTCCACAGATGAGGGAGCTCATCTTGTATGTGCCTCTCTCCTTGATGGGGGTGGGGCGGTAAATTGAGGTGTGAGGGGAGGAGGGGGGGTACCCTGGGACACTGCTGTAGGGTAACAGACACTCAAGTGTAAGGAGGTACGGGGTTGGAATATTGTATTCAATACACAGACAGGATTATAAAATTGTAAACCGCAGTGACTGGAATAAACTTTAAAGGAATAATGATAAAAAAAAAGAAAGGCCAACAAAAAAAGTGTAGTTAAAAAATAGTCATTTAACAACAGGGATACATTCCAATAAATGTGTTATTAGGCCACCGTATTCGTGTGAGAATTTCACAGAGTAAAATCACATATCCCTCAGTCTCATGAACTGTTATTCATCTCAACTAGAGGGGATAGCCTTTGGGACCACTAGCATATGTTCGTTTGTTTTTTTAAAATGTAGGAATACTGCTATTTAATCAACTACTGATTAAGCTGATTGAATTGGGCATGAACTCCACAACTAGCATATGTCCAACACTGAACTACTATGAAGTGACACATGACTGTAATTCCTGAAGCAGACTTATTAGGGGAGCTGAGAGACAGACTTGAGATGGGAAAATAGCAAACCCCTGAGCTGCAGTACAGCCCGCAAGGAAGCATGCTCTGGGTAACAGTGAGAAGAGAGACGTGAATAGAGCCTTAGAAACGGTGGGACATCAGGCAACAGAGAGAAATAATGAATGAACACCATTGTCAAGGTGGGTTTAATATTTTAAAAACTATTAAACCATATTAATAAAGGAGAAAAAACCATAATCTTAGTACAGATGGGGACACACACACACACACACACACACACACACACACACACACTGCCCATCACCCATTCTTGAGTTTAAATTCTTAACAGTTGGGCCAGTACAGGAATTAAGGCACTTGCCTCATATGTAGCTGATCCTGGCACACGTGCTGACACCATATTCCCCAGCCCTCTGAAAGTAGGTTATAAGTTTTAGGGGCTTGGGGACTGGCTCAGGGATAAAGCACCTGCCTGACATTTGTGTGAGACCCTGATTTCGATCCCCATCGCTGCAAACAAAAGAAAAAGCAAAAAAACCCACTGAAATCATTAATAAGCTTTTAAGTCCCAAAGACCAACAGAAACAGTAAGGCCATTCTTAGTCATAGAATTTTTGATGTCATGTTTTTTAGGGGTTCAAGAACCTCCAACAGACTCTGTGGGACAGAGGGGAGATTGCTGTTTGTACAAAAGGGGAGGGAGAACCAGATACACACATTTCCAGCTCTGAGACCTCCACAATTTGTCTTCGGTCCTGTGAATACTTGTAGGCGTCTCTACACTAAGGGTGTGAGCTGTGCTGCATTTCCCAACATCTATTGTCACTTATTTCTAATTTTCTAAGTTCTAGTTTTGTTACTTGCCTCAATTTCCTACTCCATATCCAATTCCTGTTATTGTCATTCCAGCCTAATCCTAATTCACTCATCATGTCCTTCCTGCTCAGTTTAGTAAACCGATCCTGACTTCTTGTCTCTTATTTTATTACTTTTTATGTCTCCCTGCCATTTTGTTTTTGGCTTTTGTTGATTTCTTTTTCTGAGGGAGGTCACACCCGCTGTTGTTTAGACACTACTCCTGGCTCTGTGCTCAGAGTTCACTCACAGGACCGTGTGGTTCTGGGGACGGAGCCCAGTCCTCCCACATGCAAATCACATGCTGAGCCCATTGAGCTTTCCCTCCAGTCCATCTCTGTCATTTTAAACTCTGCACTGTATCCTGGCTTTGCCTAAGCTTAGCATACGGGCTTGAAAGAAAATTCTATTATTTGATTCTTTCAGCTGGAGCGATAGCACAGCGGGTAGGGCATTTGCCTTGCACGCGGCTGACCCAGGTTCGATTCCTCTGTCCCTCTCGGAGAGCCTGGCAAGCTACTGAGTGTATCTTGCCCGTACAGCAGAGTCTGGCAAGCTACCTGTGGCGTATTTGATATGCCAAGAACAGTAACAACAAGTCTCACAATGGAGACGTTACTGGTGCCTGCTCGAGCAAATCGATGAGCAATGGGATGACAGTGATACAGTAGCTTGATTCTTTTGCAGGATAACTTTCATTTTTTAACAAAGTAAATGTCAGTTCTGGGGATGAAATTTAGTAACTAACTGAAGGTTTAAGATGAGACTCATAACGAAAATTGGGGATCTTATTGTGTGTAGCCCAGTCTTGGGTCTGGTGAAAAATGGCAAGACAAAAGAATGGAGAAAATCGTGAACCAAGAAAAGTCATCTTTCAGCCCCTGCCCAATTACAAATGATAAACTTACTCGAGATTTTATTTTACCTTGAATTTTCGAGGTTAATGATTGTGATAAAAACTGCTTGGAATAATAACTGTAGAACATACCACTTTAGAAAAATTGCTTAATTATCCAAAAATCTAAAATTTCTAGTATGAAAAAGTGTGTTGTGTCATTTTCATGTATGAAGCAGATTTTTACAAGGAGGTAGTAACAAAAGCCTGTGTGTGAAACTGCCTCGAGCACTAGGTGGCAGAAGTGAGCTGCCAGCGAGAACAGACAGCAGCTCTCACTCAGGCTCTGCCCTCAGAAGGAAAAAGACCTTAAACCATCATTTTGAAAACTTCAAGCACGATTGAAATCTATAGTCTATGGAATACCTAAAGTTTCCTGGAAAATTGAGGAAATAAGGGTGAAGATATGCTTTGGGTTAATTTTTGGAGAGCAAATGCTTAATAGATGTTTGCAGAACATGTAAAATCCATAAATTACTACTGTGAGGATTACTGTAGTCATTCAGAGTTTTGTCACACATATTCTTGGGAAACACCATTGAATCCTGTGCTCAACAGTCAACTCTATTTTAAGCAAGCTAGTAGACTTGCAGTAACTGGCAGAAACCCATTAAAAATCACCTTTAAACTCTCCCTTATAACTGTATTTTGCTTCTTTCTCTGAGCTTGTCTGAATGGAAAAGTTTTCTGGAGGTCTTATTAATTACACAAGTCTTGGAATACCCTTGCAAATATTGTGAGACAAGATGGTGTGTCCAAGATTTCTTTCTTGAGTTAACCAGGTAATGATTTGCTTTCATTTTTTATGTTAACATCAGCTGTGATATCCCATGTTTTAGGAATATTTTTCTTTCTTTCCAGATAGGTATTACGTTAGCCTTCTGTCTCTAGATAGCTTTGAAAAGGCCATTGTCTATAGCTTTTATTTTAATAGAAAACTGACACCTTGCCTCAGGTTTGTAAGCCCAGACCAGAACCATCAAAGAATGAAGTTTCCCAGGATCTGTTGTCCTACAGAACCAGAAATAGTATAAAACTAAGAGATATTTCCCAAACATCACCCACAAACAACAACAAAAAATTTTTCTCTCAAAGGCATGCTCAGATATTAATTAGCATTGCCTTATTTGTCAGAGTATTTGCTAACATTCCAATAAAAAAGCCAGTCATTTATTCATCCGTTCAACAAATATTTATTCAGTATCTATGTGCAAAAAAAAAAAAAGAAACAGATGGAAGAAGGTACTTGGATGTTTGGTGGTGGTTTTAGATGAGTAATTTTCAGATTGTGATTCACTGTTTAGGTCACTTTCATGAAAGGAAACCCTGTTTTATTAATTCTTCCATTACAGGCTTCTCAATTCATGTAGATGATAGAACTCTGAACAGAAAGTCCTATATTATCCCAGGACATATACCTCCTGTTCCTTAAAACCTCAGTGATTTGGAGATTTGTGTATTTCACTGCTTCAAGAGCATGCTCTGCGGATCTCCGCTTCAGTGCTCCCTGCATTCGTTTCTGTCTTATGCCAAATGCAGTCTCTCATGTGTACTGTGATACCCAGTGTATCTTTTTCACAGTTGCAAAGGAGACATATCGTTTAGGGCCAGTTGCTTCATTCCTGGCATGAAGTACTGTTGCTGATTTCTACTGTCTCATTTTATGAATGAGGCCACCTCTAGTCTTACTCCAAACTGAATTTATAATGAAGAGATTAACCCTCTCTGTGGTTTGCTTCTGAAAGCAGATTATAGGTAGGACCCATTTGCCTCTCTTCAAAGAAAAATACATGCAGTGTAAGAGGTGAAGGTGACATCAGATTTGGTTCTCTCAGTGAGCCCACAGAGCATGTCTGCTTCATCAAGCCTGCAGGCTGTGAGAATCCTTGGATCTAAAGATGTGTGGAAGGTGCCCCTAAGGACTGAGCATCATGATGAGAAGATCTAGAATGGAAATGAAAAGAGAACTGACTGTGATAAATAGAAGCAAAATATTTATGAGAATTTGGAGTAGGGAAAGGGCACGACTGAACAGAGATCATTTTTTTAAAAAAATATTTTATTTATTCCTTTTGCTTTTTGGGTTACATCTGGTGATGTTCAGGGGTTACTCCTGGCTTTTCACTCAGGAATTAGTCCTGGCATTACTCAGGGTACCACATGGGATGCTGTGGATTGAACCCAGGTCTGCCATGTGCAAGGCAAACTCCCACACCCTGTACTATCCCTCCGGCCCCTGAACAGAGATTTTGACTGAACAATGATTGTGGATGGTGAGTGACCCTTCTGTCTAGCAGGTCAAGGCTGATTCGGATTTTCCTTGAGGCACAGGAGAGAAAAGGCATTAGATATGACCGCAGGGCAACCACAAGCCCAGGCTGGGTGAGTGGACAGGAGCCGTTGGCTGGGTGTAATTCTGGTGTTTGTTTCTCAGTGGGGACTTGGGTGAGAGGAAAAGAGAGGCAGACTGTGAAGTGTCCCTTGAACACCCGAGACTTTGTATCCCACCTGGCCTTTTCCATGAGAGAGAAATAGACTTTTTTCTTACTTGGGGGAAAATTATCTTTATTCCATTCAGTAAGTCATGGGAAGTCATGAAAATTTGCTAACATGCAAATTAATGTACTGGCCTTGGGCCATTATTACAATAACCATTATTTTAAGCAGGAAACAGTTTAGCAGATTAATTTGGGAAATCTTTTTTTCTAGTTCTGAAAGTCTGTGGAATAAATACTATAATGCCATCTCTATAATGGATCATTACAGGGTTCAAATCATCTAGCATTTTCTTTTCACTTGGAAACATACATACTAAAATACTAGGCAACAAAAGAAAATTTTATTCGAACCTAATGGGTGATGTTTTGTCCTTAATTTGCTATTAATTTGCTATTAGGTGTTTTGTCCTAAATTCTGTCCTTAATTTGCTATCAAAGCAATGTTTACTGTCTTAAACATTGTGTTTCACAAATTAGGTCATTAGCTCCCGGGTCTTTGTTGTTTGGAGGAATCCTGAAAACTGTGCTCTGTGTTCCACTTCTGCACACACAATGCTCCCGCCTTCACCCCTCACCCCCAGAGGCTGTAGAACCGGAAACTCCTTTCTTGTTCCTGTGTGGACCAATAGGTACTTCCCCACAAGCAGCTGCTTCTTGAGAAGAAACAAGATCATTTAAAAAAAAAAAATCTTTATTTACATTTACATTTTGGTTGATTTTTATGGGCTCAAAGGCAGATCACAAGTGGATTTGCTCAAAGAACAGCAGTCTTATTAAAACGCTTTGAAAACATGTGCTGGATTTGATCCCCACCTCCTCCTTCAAGCTCAGATTGTGCCTTCCATGCCAGGTAAGGGGGAACAAAGGCAGAGAGAAGTCTAAGCTGCTTTCCCTGGAAAAACATGTTAAATGTCATCATTGAACATGCTCCACAAACTCTGACCTAAGCTTTTACCTTTAGAAGTCGAGAGTCTGGGAAATGTTTTACTAGTATTTGTTGGGGGAAATTTATTAAGAAGTGAAATGTTCTAGTGTGCTTTTGTAGATAAGGCATCTGGAGTGTGTGTACATGGGGCGTGTGACTTCATGGCAACAAATGTAATATTTAAAATTTGAAAACACTGAACACAAATACATCGACTATAAATACACAATTCTAAAATAGTTTGCCATCAATATCTATTTTCTTTGTCTAGAGATGTGTTTCTACTTAAGAGCCTAATGGTAGGCCAGATAAAAATTTAAGACCTAAAGAAGTTAGCTGCTTCTCTTTTATTAAATAACATCTTAATGAGAGTTTGAGACTTGTATTTTGCAAATCTCCAACTGGAAAGGTTTCTGCAGTTTAGTAGGAAAGTTTGCACAAAAGAAATGTCTTCTTATTACCAAATTAGTTACTTTGAAGTATCTGGCAGACTGCACCAATCTCTTATTTGAATTGGTACGACAAGAAGACATCTATTGTACATCATTAGTGATGCATTAAATTGGTTATTTATGTTTCAAAATCTAAGCATAGTAGAGTCTTTTGTGTTTGTCTTCACAGATTGCTGTTATAATAAAACGTTGTGAAAGGAGTAAAGTTGTCCTTTTGGTTTAGCTAATGCATCACTGGAGAACCCAGAGCCTCGAGTCTCTAACCGCTCACCTCTTAGTAGCATGTGAGAACGTTTACAAATTTCTTTATAGTTTATGGAAAATTAGTTGCCTGTTATTTGCATCATTATTTTATATTCACAGCTAAGAAAATAACGGAAGATTTACTGAAGTACGTCACTAGTTTCAAGTTCAGTTTTAGAAATACTTGAGCATAACCAGATTAAAATATACCATCCTGTTTTATCACACTCAGGTTCTAATGTTGATCACTTCTTTTTTTTTAATTTATTTTATTGAATCACCATGCGGAAGGTTACAAAGTTCTCAGGCTTATGTCTCAGTTATACAATACTCTTAACACCCTTCCCTTCACCAGTGCCCATATTCCACCACCAATAAACCCCAGTATACCTCCCGCCTCCCTGCCCCCCTGTTGATCACTTCTTATGGCCATTAATATTATAAAGTTACTCTTTTGGGAGGGGACTGTCAGAGTTTGGGCATTTCCGGCTGTGCTCAGAATGCAGACCTGGCTCTGTGCTCAGGGGTCACTCCTGGTGGGGCTCATGGGACCACACGTAGTGCGGGGGATGAGACCAAAGTCATCCACCTGCAAGGCAAGTGCCTTAACCCTTGTATTATCTCTCTGACCATACAGCTAATCTTATAATTGAAACTCTATACCATGTGTCAGAAATCTCACTCACAAGCCTCCATTTTAAATTTCTGTGCAGCGATGAAAAGCAGGTGACCAGTTCTTACATCGTGTTTGCTGGAAGAAATGGTTGTGATTTGCTAAAGGTTTCCCCACAGTATATAACCAAATACCAGTAGTAACTTAGCTTTGGGAATGGCTAAAGCTTGTTGTTTGTTTGTTTAGCAACTAAACATACATTCACTTTGGTCAGTTGATTGAAGCAGGTCGTCAGAGAATGGGTCTTCTGCATTAAATACATCTCTTCTAGTACTAGATGCATTATTTCTTAAACAGTAAGGGATCATTTTATTCATGAATTCCTTGAGGAAGTATGGTGTAAATAAAATGAAGACATGAAGACTCAGCTACTGAGCAATAAAAGAGCACTGATCTCTTTTCTGAACAGTGCCTGTAGCAGATAGGTGTTTCACTTCCCTGCTCCTATACTGTAGAGTCTATCTTTCTCACCTGTCTTTCACTTATTCAACAATTAGATTATGATTATGAATTATGATTTTTATCCCAACCACATCATAGCCACCCTAACCATAGTTGCTATTGTCCTCTCCTCATTGCCAAATCTCAGGTCCTGTTCCCAGCCTACATCCCATTTGGCCTCTCTGCAAGACTGCTTCTCTCCTTCCCCAAACCCTCTTTTGCTTTGACCGTGCTCTGCCATTCAATTCATTGTCTTCTTTGGGCCCCTTGAGTATTGTTGGAACCAAGTTCTGTCCTTAGTAATTTGGTTCCTTTTTTATCCTGTCCTCTTCCATGAATGTATTACTGTCCATATTTTGATATCTCTCCGACCTTCGTGTTTAGCAACAAATTCCCTGTACAGTGAAGGATGGCCACAAAAATAGAACCCACTGGGTATAAACACGCACACACACAGTGAGAGAGGAAGGGAGAATGAGAGCAAGTGCTAGAGTTAGAATAATTGGCATACGTGTTTGTGGAGCTGGCATCCAGCATTTGTAGTGAAGTCCAGCAGGCTGGGAACATAAGCAGAATTGCAGGGTGAAATGTTGGCAGGGTTTCTATATTATTTTTTAAAAAATATTTTCATAAAGTTGTTCACATTAAGGGATTGCATTCAATATATCAACACCAATCCCACCACTTTATACCTTCCCAGCACCATTATTCCGATTTTTCCCACCACCATTCAAGCTTGCCTGCCACAGACAGATTCTAGACAATTTATTTTCTATTGCTTATTATGAATTTCATGAGAGGTCGTGTGACCGCAAAAGTGGCCGCGTGCTCCTGGAATTCGAAATATGTAAATGACTGGGGTCCAGAGACATTACTGTGGGGAGGTAATCCACTTTGAGATTCATTTGTGAGTCTCTGGAACAAGGCTGGTGGCAGTTCATGAGTGTGACAACCAGGACCCCAAAGGGGTAGGCGGGGAGATGGAAAGGGAGGAACCCGTTCCCGCATACCTGGGTTTTTAATTCTGAAACTTTGTGACCACCGGGGGTTCATCTGGAATGGGCGGAAAGGGACACCCACTCCATCTGAGGGGCGCTGGTGATATCGGCTCGGCATGAGGTCTGGAGAGATCTTCAGGGAACTGTTATCTTCCAGTATTCACTGCATCTCTGAATCGAGGCCGGCAGTGCGCTTTGGATTTCTGTTTTATATTCTTGAGGCAGAATTTATTTCCTGAGAAACCTGATTTTATTCCAGCTGACACGAAGATATTTTTAGGATAGTTTTCTTTATGAAAAGCCAATGGATTATAACTGTTCATTACATCTACAAAATATTTCAGAGTAATGTCTAAGCCCGTGTTTGATGACAGAACCTGGGCATTACAGCCTACTCAAGTTGATACTTGAAATTATCCAATCTACGCCTTTACTAATTCCAGTTTTATGCTTTGTGGTATAGTTGGAAGATATCTCGACTGATATTTGAAGATTCATGTAGTTGTAGCATAGTTTATCTGGAGAAAAATCTTCTGTTATTTTTAGTCCACACCTGGCAGTGCTTAGGGCTTTCTCCTGGCTCTCTGTGCAGGGATCACTCTTGGCAGGCTCAGGGGACTGTCTGTGGTGCCAAGGAGTCAGATGCGGGTTTGCTGCATGCAAGTCAGGTGCCCAACCCACTGGTCTTTCACTGTGGCCCCTAAAACAAATTTCTAATCATCTCAGATGGAAATTCCATTGTTCTCGGGACTGTTAATTGTTGGCCCATGAGTTTGTCATGATTTTTTTCTTTATGTCCATCCTATGCACGTAAATCTTAGTGACTGACTACAGGACATAATGAATAAAAGCAGAAAAATACTTGAGTTTTGATGCCACCCAAATGTAGACCTCCAGAATCAGATTGAAAGTGGCAATCGACTTTCATGCATGATAATGTTTGTTACCTATATTGTTTATACTTCATGTGCTGTTATTTTTTTTTTTTTATAAATGTGAGGGGGTGATGGAATGATTATAGTAGTGTCAGGGGAATTTTATGATTTTTATCGTGTTTGTTGTAGCAAACTTATAAATGAATGAAAATAATAGGCAGTCTTCCATGGAGATAAACAACTTGCAGGGTCTGTTGTTAAGTGTAATTGAAAAGTTATCCTTTGATGCAAACATGTTATAATTCAGAATTTAAATTACTAAATAATAATACATGGCAAATGCTTACACATATTTTCCTCAATTAGAACAGGAATTTTACTTATTTTAGAGACTAGGCCATTCCCAGTTGCCAAGAATTGACATAATAACCATTCTTGCACAGCTTGTACTGTGGTTCATTAATATCAACAGTTTAGACTTAAATAGTCAGCTATTTAGACTAAATGAAACAAAGGAGAAATTAAATAGGGTTTATCATTTTAAATTTGGATGTCTTCATTTGAGAAATAGTCTTTTGATTATAATGATTATTTAAAGACCCAAACTTCAGATTAAGGCCAGAGCGTAATCATATAATACAAAATGGGGACTTGGCAATTATTTAATAGACTTAAACCAATTTAATAGATTAAGCATTCCATACACTGTGAGGTTGAGTTCAGAAGATAATTGCCAGTATGCGGAGATAATTAATGATTGCTCAAGGGTAGGGAAAAAAATCACTGTTTTAAAATGCCAGAGAAGATAAGAAATTAATGAACATTTTCTGAATGAAAGTACATAGATAATCCCTGGAAGCATCTAATACATGATTTTCATATAATTGTGCTGAGTTTTAGAAACTCTTATTGGTATATCAGTTTTGACATTAGAGTAATAATAGAGTTTCTAAAACTGAAAAAACTTTTAACAACTGCCTAGAACTGGTCTTTTGAAACATGATTAGTCCAAATTAGGATCTGTTCTCTAAGTATAAAATTTATATAGGATTTCAGAACAGCACCTCAATATGTAAAAAGATCATTAATGATTTTTAATTGATTAAATTTTGATAATACTTTGATTTTGCAGCTACACACAGCAGTGCTCAGGAGTTACTCTGGGCTCTGCACTCAGGGATCATTCAGGGTACCATATGGGATGCTGGGGATCTAATCCAGGTGACTGTGCAAGGCAAGCATCCTACCTGTGATAGCTTTGGTCCCTACTTTGGATATTTTGAATTAAAATAGATAGTTAAAAATTGATTACATATATATATATATTTTTGCTTTTAAAAATGTGGCTAATAAAATTACAAGAGGCACCCACATTATTTTTCTGTTGGACTCTGCTGGAGTAAACTCTTTAAATACAAAAAAGAAAAAATTAGAAAAAGAAAAGGAAAAAGGGGGAAAAAAAGAAAGAAAAGAAGAGAAACCCAAAGAAATGAAGGACATCCTCAAGTTTGCTTAGCTTACAAATGGCACAGCTGAAATTCAAGTCGACATCTTCTGGTATCTGATCTTTCCATTTCTTCCTTCTGGTGAAGCAGTTAAAACAGTTAAAACATTCACAGACACATGTGTTCTAGAGCACATGTATGCAAGTAAGTAATGGTTCTTCCAAATACTTCCAAAGTGTTATGTTAGTATATTGGGAGGGAATGTATGTTTATTTTCATGGCAGTTTAACTTTCCATATTGAGAAATGTCTTTAGGATTTTTCAAATACTCCTTTCTCAGCAACTCTGTCACATTTTATGTGGCATTGATTTTTAGAAATAACTACGCATTTCTGAGGTCTGCTAAATAATAACTTCTTGAATATGTGATCATAAGGTGATTGGATAAAGAAGTTGGGAAACATATACACAATGGGGGTATTATGAAGCATAAGAAAAGATGAAATCATGCAGTTTCCTATAATGTTGAAGGAACTGCAAGGTATGATGTTAAGCAAGATAAGTCATAGAATGAAGGGCAAGTACTAGATGTTCTCTCTCGTCTGTGCTAATATAGACAAACAAAACAAGGGAATAGTGTGGAACGGTGACAAATTCAGTGGCCTTGAGTTACAAAACCAACTAACAAGTGGCGAGGGGATGTGTGAAGAGGAATGAAGACTAGACCATGAAGAAGTGACAAGAGGGACATTTGTGCCAGTTACGGGTGCTGTGGTGGTGGTGATGTGCAGTAACTTTGTACATCAATACCATAAACTCAGCAGGATCGTAACCATATAGTCTCAACTATAATTTTGTTTTAAATGTGGTCATCAAAAAAGATAACTTTGTGTTTATGTTATCTGTATATGTGGAAGAAAGGCACATTGGAGATGAAATTTTAAAAGACCATTCTGATGGAATTCTGAAATTATAATTATTGTTCCCTGGACAAATATTAATAATATATAGAATTTCTTCATAACTTCTTAGGTATTTTGATCTTGTTATTTTAGAGTCACATTTTTCATTAAGCTTAAGAAGGCTTATATATATATATGTATATATATATACACATATAACTGAGCTCTCTGAATTGATTTGCTTTAAGAGCTCATCTTTAACTATGGGTAATTAAGTAATGAAAAAGTACAAATTTTTATTAGCATTTTATTTATAGATGACCCTCTAAGGTTACATTAAATAGACAAAATAGTAAAATAAGAAATGAAATCATTGGGTAAAGTAACTGATATGTGTTTTTAAAAATAACTGGTCAGGAATTGGGGATGTGACTCAGTGGCACGTGAGAACCCCTGGGCCTGATCACCCCCACACCGAAGTAACAACTTACTAGAATATAATTAGGATAAACTTCTCTTATGATTTAACATTTTAACCATTTTTATAAACCATATAATATTTTAAATTCCAGCTACATGGCCATAGAGTTTTATTTTATTGATAGATTATGATAAGTGTCACATCCTTATTCATTAAATAGTAAAATGTGTAATTGTGAAGAAGGAACACATTACACCCCACCCAGCAAAATATAAAGAAATTCCTCTGAAGTCTATTGTGTGGTTTTTCATAACATTAAATGGTATATTTAATAGAGCATAAATTATTGAATAACCCAATCACATAAACCCATATAGCATTAATTTTTCTTTATAGTAATAGATTTGTTGCTTGGATTACCTGAAGGAACAATTTCATTTTGGATTTAAATAGGTTCTTTGCATGGTATTTTGGGTTATAGCCAGCTCTCCCAGGATTTAACAGAAAATTAATTTATTATTTTAATTGTAAATAAAAATCATCCCAGCAAGTTGAACACCTTCCCTTTATCACTATAATACATTAGTTTAGAAGTGGAAGCACATTTAGGTATTTTGTTTGTTTTAACATCATACTCAGCAGTGCTCAGAGCTTACTCCCTTATGATGGGGGTTGGGGGACCGTTTTGATGGCAGGGATGGAACCTGAGTGGGTTATGAGCAAAGCAAGAGCTTTAGACCTGCTGAACTATCTCTCAGACTCCCACAGTTAAGTGTTTAGAGTGTTTTGAGCCATATCTTAGATTTTAAGATAATATTTCTACGATTACTTTTATACTATTCAAAAAATACATGGCACTTGGATACTCAGACCAGCTGATCAGAATGAACTAGACTTATTTTGTATCTTTTTGTATCTTCTTTTCCATTTGCCATGGGTGGGCTTTGTAAGTACCACATGCTAGCCAGTTGCATCACTGGTGCTCCAAGACAGACTTCAAAATCAGTCCATCATTATTTTCAGAGTTAAATTTCATTGTATACAGAGATCAAGAAGGGCAGTTTTCCATGTGGGTGTATGTCAACTTGGAGAAATGTTATTTTGAAGAATTGTAAATGCTTATTGTGATGGCCTGCAGTCATGATTACTACACTTGTTTTTACCCTACAACTCTCTATTAAACTGTTCTCTGGAAATTAGTCATTTTAAGGAAAGGAACAGGCATGCATACTGCCCCCAACTACACATGCACATCCATGCTCAGCTTAAGCATGTTTGTGTTGAGGTCAGTATTCATGCCTTTTTCCCTTTTAAAGTACAATTAAATTACCATAAAGTGCACACCTTTTTTTGTCTACGTAGATAGATTGTGACCATATGTCTGTATTCCTCAAACTTCAGTTAAGATAGAAAACACTGGACTGCGGATGTGACTCAAGTGGTCGAAGACATAAGTGGCAAGTGTGAGGTCCCGGGTATTCATGTTCAATTCTTGGTTACCACCCCCCACCTCCCTATACATCACCACCACACACACAGATATGTGATAGGTAAAGCATTCCTGTCACCACGAAGAAGTTTCTGCATATCCCTTTTCAATAAATTTCATCCTTTGCCCCTCCCCCCACAAAAGAACTATTGTTCTAGTATTTTTCCGTGATGTACTAGTCTGGTCCATTCCAGAACTTTATATGAATGAACTCATATAGTGTGCAGCATTTTGTTTATGCTTCTACTTAGCAAGATGTTTTGAGATCGGTTCCCTTTGGATGTATTGATGTTCTTCTTCGTTTTGTTTTTGTTTGTTTTTTGTTTTCGGGCCACACCTGGCTCTACTCAGTTTGCTTCTTCTTAGAGTTGAGTAATATTTCATAATATGAATAAGCCACAGTTTGTATATTCATTCTGCTTCATAAGACTCCTCAGCTGCTTTCCCTTTATTTGGGTTTGGGGTCCACACCTGGTGGTGGTCAGGGGTTATCCTGACACTCTGTTCAGCTTTGCCCCGTGATGGTGCTCAGGGGACCTTGACGTGGTGCTGAGGATTTGAAACTGTCTCCCTGAAAGAAACCAAGCCCCCCCAAAACCCAAGGTCACTGCCACTGCTGTTGCATGCAAGGCAAGTGCCTTCCCACAGTACTATCCCTCTGTCCCCGTGATCCCCTTTCAATACCCTAAATGCCGAGGCTGTAAATATTTCCTGTACCTGATTTGTGAACAAGTTTTCATTTTTCTTGGCTCAGTCACTAAGAGTGGAGTTGCTGTGTCCTTGGGCAGATCTGCATTTTGTGTAAGACACCTTCAGCACTTTCATCAGCGACATGAGAAGGTTTCAGTTTCTGTGCATGGTTGCTGACATTTGGTGCTGTCCTCACATTTTTAACTGTCGTCGTGAGTCATTCTATTTCATTCTGATTTTAACTTGTTCACTGCTAATAATGTGGAGTGCTTTTTTGTATGTTTATTGGTCATTTGTATGATACTTTGTGAAGAGCCTGTTCTATTGTTAGGCCCATTTTTAAAGTGGTTGTTTGTCCTATAATAATATAACTAATAATTTGAGGTTCTTCAGATATCCTAGGTAGAAATCTCTTGTGATACGGTATATACTTTGCATTGTCTCCTAATTGTGGTTTCCTTCATTTTCTTTTCAGCATATTTTGAAGGAAACAATTTTATCAGTTTTTCATTTTACAATTCTGTCTCTGTTTTTTAGACACCTTTTCCTATTTCCAGTATGTGACTTTTTTTCCCAGTACTCTCCTTTGTTTCCTAGTTTTAGTTTTTTAACATTTAAGTATAAAGAAAACCTTAAGTTAACTTTTGTGTATAGTGAGAGGTTTTTTTAAAAACACATTCAGTCATTCAGTTATTCAAAACACAGTTGAGTTATTCTGGCATTTTGTTGAAAATTAAAATACCCAAATAGGAGTGGATCTATTTATGGACCCTCTGTTCTGTTCTGCTAATCTGTGTGCCTGTCTTTATGCTAATATTACTGTAGCTTTACGAAATGAATGGTGACTTTTCACAGATTTGTTGTGGCTTTTGATGATGTGAATGACAATTTTTAACACTTGGAATATATGCCAGTGTATGGTAGATAACTTGATTTCTTGCCAACTTGAACTTAATTTTAATTTAACTCAATTCGGAATTTTTTTTAAAAGTAAAATTATACCGCCATAAAAAATTGCTGCTATGAAAACCTTTGCACATACATCTTTCCCTCCTTGTTGAATTATTTCCTCAGGGTTAATTTCTACATGTAGAAATTCTGGGTCAAGGGGATGAACAACATTTTTCATTTGGATGTATAAATCCAGTCTGTCTTTTATACTCCCTTCAGCTTTTGCAGTAGCGACCCACTTTCTGCATACCATAGAAGTTCAGCTTCTCAAAATAAATTTTTATATGAAAAATTAGTGAGCTGAAGCACTGAGAATTTTGTGTATATGGTTGTAATTGTCTGCGTATGGATTGACATTCACTTATGTTTCTTCCTAATTTTATATCTCTAAACTGTGGATCGAGTTCTTCCAACAGGTCTCTTTTTTCAAAATGTCTTGCCAATACCCAGTGATTTGCTAAGCTTCTGATTCCGTTTTTGCATCGGCGGTGAGGGTGATGCCTCCTTTGATGGAGCAGTCGGTGAGGTTGACTAAGTTAATGAGCACCGCTGTGATTGTGGAGTCACCTTTGAGAACTTTCACTGAACTCTGTACTTAGGCTTTCAAAAACAACTGAAAAATCCTGGAACAACAGAAAATTGTCTGCGTTCATTTAATGGATACCTGGTAATTTTCTGACATAATAGTAGCTTGTATCTAAGCACAGTTTCCAGTGCCAATCTGAATCAGCAACAATGAAATGCTTTATTATTTTTGTGTTCTATATTTGTACTATACTCTTAAATGTTGAGGGTGGAAAACAGAGCTTAGCCCTGGACCTGTTTTCACTCCCCACTCCACCCCCACTTTTTGGTGATGGAGGGAAGGAATTTTCCATTAACTCTGTCTGTGGCCAGTTGAAAGGGGAAAAAAAAAATATTCAGGCATCCCGAATCAGGGAAAAGCTAAAGCACGAGATGTTGCCTAGTTTAATGGTTTCTTTCTGTAGGTATATTTACATGGCTAAATAAAACCTAATTCTGATTTATTTCTTAAGGATAAAGAGGATGATGAATATTGAACTGGGGACTCAAAAGGTGAATGTTCCAGTCATATGCCGTCAATAAACAAACGTGCAAAGTTTGTTAGATCTACTAAATCTGCTAAGTCTGTGTGGGCCTCAGTTTCCTCATCTATCAAAATGAGGGACTCAGCCCTTGCTATCTCCACAATTCCTTATATTCCTTTATTCTTTGAATCTGCTCCAGACTTCTAACAAGATAAAAGATCATTGGAAAGTCAGTAGATTTTTTTAAATATAGCTTGCCTAATGTTTGGGGTTGAAAAAACAAGCCAAAGTGCAAGTTTTAAAAAATATCATTAAACCCCTTGAACTGCTCGTTCCCCATCCCAGCCTGCTGAGCCTTCCTAAATAATGCCAGAGCAGAAGTCTAGGGTCATTTTTTTTTTCTGTGCAAGTGTACACAGAAATGTGAGGGGCAACAGACGGGGCCTTTTTTGAGTCACCTGTTGAGAAAATAGGCAAACTATTGACAAGCCTGATTCATGGCTGAGTGACTGCTCTGCTGGCCTTCACATGATCCCCACTGAGCAAAATCTTTGACCGCCTGCTAAAGGAGGTCTGTTTGAAGTTTCTTTTTAACATTTCCAAAACGTTAATTCAGCAGGATGTCTCCACTGGGGTTCTCCATGTCACCAAATCAGCAGCTGTTGAAATCCATTCACTTCAGCATGAAATGTTTTCAGAAGTGCTTTTTTTTATTTGTGACAACAGCAAAGTAAACATCAGGCTAAAAGTCAACCTCGTTCAACATTTACGTTCGAGCTTTACAATCAGTCGACAGTTTTGACTGCAGAGGACTTGGTTTCAGGAAACTACACTGTACTGTGTAGTTCATTCTCAATCAGTGTACCTCCACATTTGAAAACGAGTTTCTGCTATGACTTTAAAGCAGAAGTTCAGATTTCTTACTGCACTCTTATTTATTTATTTTTGGTGAGTTTTATGTCATAGCCAGGTCAAAATACGTTTCAATCTCCAAACTAATTTTGCATGGTAGTACCTAGAGATTCTTTTAGAAATCCTCCCTCCCCCAAGAGGAAAAAAAAATATATTAAGCTTCCAGGGAAATAATTTAACAGGATAAAGTAATGTAAAATTCTTGAGCTAAAGATCTGAGGGCTGGGTAAGCCGATGGTAAAGATAAGGCACACGAATCTGCAGATTATATTGAACTGTTTAAATAGTGTTGTACTTCTTGAGTGCCAATTGTGTTCATTGTAAGTCAAAGCCATAGATCTTTAATTGATTGCAGAGTTACGGATGAGGCTTGCTACATTTTCTCAAGCTGGTTTCAGCTAAGTCTTTTTTTCCTGTTTATTCAGGTCTTTAAAAGACTTAAGTGTAGTTTTATAAGTTCATTAAGTTGCTTCATCTTTAAGATGCATTTCACCTCCATGTGATCAAATTTCATTACACGCAAAGAGTTATCAGATGAACCCATTATACAGCCTAGCAGCATGAAGTCTTTTTCTGTCTACAAGGAGAAGATTGTGTAAATCAGGCTCTCGGGTTTCAGTGGGAGGCAGAGGGTTCCGCTGTGTCCATTTGTCAAGTTGATTGCACCACAGTGAAGTTACATTAGCTTGTCTTTGAACAGAAGTGAAATCTTATGCCAAGCTCCCCTTTCTGTCATTTACGCTAACATCCATCCTCTTAAACCTCTGAGAAAAACAAAGTGATGGCACAATATAATCAGTCACTCAAGTTGTCTGTCATCTGTTTTCTTAAGGAAATGACTTTTAAGTCAGAGCAGAGAACTGTAGAAAATTAGCAAAAGTAGTAGTAAAAGTAGGTGGAATTTTTTTAAGCTGCAGATGTCGTTTTTTGAGAAGATTTTTATATGCAGAATGCCAAAAAGGATTCCCCCCTCTCTCTTTCCTAATGAATCTCATGAAATGTATTTCTCCTTGAACAATAGACCTCCTGCTGTTAACAACTAGAGGTTTCTTTTCTTTTCTGTTGGCTTAATGGAAGTACAGGTTAATGCTCCTGAGAAACTTTCTGTAAGAGGGAGTCTGTACCTGTCAGCCTCAAGCAGTGAGCTCTCCACCTTGAATTCAGAGCTCTCCGAATTTCTGTTATGTAACAGCAAATCTTGCCTGCAGCACACTACTTTAGGGTAAATGGTGCTTTAAATGTAAGTGATTGGCGTTTCATTACCTAATAGTGCGCTGGGACGATTCCTTTAAAACCGTTAGTTTCCACTAAAACCCCAACTATATTGCCAGTGATGGCCAATCTAAGGTTAGTGATCAAATTTGCAGGTTTTATTTCCCTAAGCCTGTTTTATGGGCTGAAACACTCAGGTCATTTGCAGCCTGTCTCATTCATCATGAAGTAGTTAAACTCAGATTGTTAAACCAGGAGAGATTACTTGACTGACAACAGTACCATAGATTAGGCCTCCTTCAATTGTACTTAGCTATTTATTCATCCCATTTGTAAGACATTTATAGCAAGTGATGGGTTTTGGGTGGATTTTAAAAGAAACAGTTTTAAAACAAAAGGAAATGTCCAGTCCCCCTTTTTTTCTCAGTCATGTGATTAATATCCTTTTATCATTTTCATTTCCTCTATCATTCACTCATCCATATTGAAGTCCTTGTAAAAAGAAATAACTGGTCAGAGTGCCTAAATACGAAGGCAGTTTCCATTACATTTACTCTTTCTGTATTATATTGCTGTTGTTTTTTAAATAACAAATTTGTGGGGGGGGGGAATCTCTTCCGTTGAAGTATTGCTAAGAACACATTTGATTTGTTCTTGAAAATCCCCTTAAGGTATAATTGACTCATTTTTCTCAGTACAGGAAGTAGAAACATAGATATTTCAGAAAAGAAAATTAATGAGTACTTATTTTAGTTCTTCTTAAAATCATTTTACAAAATGCCACTGTTATTAACCCCTGTCCCCAAGGACTTATTAAGCATTGTATTATAGAGAAGGTTTATTGTTTTCTTCCCTTTTGAAACTTTCCTGAACATTTGGAATTGGTGAACTTCTAAGAAACCCAGAAGATCAATCTTGATTAGTTTATTTTTCTTAGAAAAGATTTTGATAGCCTGCTATAGCTCCCCTCCACCCCCACCGAGAGCATTCCTTACTTCCTCTGTTGAGGGATGAAATAGTATTAAAAGCAACCCATGTGACTTAGTGAAAAACATTTTAAGTAACCAAATCTTTCATTCCTAGTGGAGAGGAGACTTCAGATTTCAGAATGATCTTTAATTTCCCTTTTTCCTCATCTTTCTTCCCAATTTAACCTCAAGGTGATTTTTAAAGTCATGGCTTAATTGGGTGGTCATTTTACCTTTGCTTTGGAGCAATTTATTGCAGCTTTATTTTCTTTATTGCAACTCCATTTCTTCGGACTAGCAGAGACATAAATGTTGAGTTCTTTGCAATCAAACACTGTTTTAAGATTAATCTTCCAAATAGAAAGCCTGAACAATATTTTTATCTTTGAATATACTCAGCTGGATACAAATATTATGAAAACACATATAAATAAAGGAAAAATGTATATACATGGCTTCTGATTTTAGTTGCATTACTTTGCATGGATGTTTATTTTTATTGTTTTATTTTTGTGTCATAGACAGTAAAGCCGAGGACTACTCCCAGCTTGATGTTTGGGGGTCGCCGCTAACAGTATTTGGGGGATCGTATAATGCTAGGAATCAAATCCAGGTCTCCTGCATGCAAAGCATGTGCTCCAGACTTTGAGCTGTCATGCTGGTACTAATTTTACATGGAATTTAAAATTATATTTGTAAATATAACTTTAGATTTACAAATCTAAAAGTTTATATCATACAGAAGAGTCCAATGATATTTTCCCATTATGCCTATGCAAAAGCAAAAACATTTATGGTCAGGTTTTTGTTCACCTACCTATCCCATAATATGTACTGAGTACAAACTGTATGCCACAAAACTAAATCTGTTTGTCTGAGTTAAATATTTGAATCAGATCAAAAGTTTGTGCTTATAATAAACTAATTTTCCCCAGTTGCATAAAACAATTTATATCTGAGAATTGTAGCTTCTCCGAAGGATTTCATTATAATAAGTTAATATAGATCCTGATTCATTATAAAACATGAATTAGGGGGACCAGAGAGAAGTCTGGAGTGCACGCAGGAGGTCTGCGGTCCCATACCCATACCTAACTTCGTGGTCCCTTGAGCACTGCCAGAAGTGACTTCTGAGCACAGATAGACCCTGGATCCTACCAGGTGTGACCCAGAAACAAAACAAAACATGAGTTAGGAACAGTCCCTGAGCACTGGCTGATGGAGCCCCCAAACAAACAAAACAAGCAAATATGAGCTAGAAAGATAGTACAAAGGTTAATGGATGTGACTGTTGCTGTGACCCTATTCAAATCCCAGCACTGAAGATGGTCCCCCAAAGTCCTTCAGAAGAGAACCCCAGCTTAGACTCATGTGCAGTCTCTGAGCACCACTGGGTGTGCCCCCCCACACAAAAATTAATTTTTGTTATAGTTTGATCATAAAAAAAATCCTTTTTTTTTTTTTAGTGTTTAGCCTATTATTTCTTACATCTCAAAATTTGTCTTTCCCGTACAGTATTAATAGTTCATCTCAGTCAGGCTGATTTGTTTCGTTTGTTTGCTGACTTGTTTCATTTGAACAACTAAAATCCTTGTCCAGTGTGTACAGTAGTGCACTGACATTGCCCTGTAGAAATGTACAGAAAGCTTTTTGTTTTCTTTGAACTTCCCAGGATGTCTTAGGTGGGCCGCTGGCAGGGAAAGCATTCTCTCTTAGAGTGCAGAAGGAGCAGGCAAGGTTGGATATGAAAGCAGCAAACGAGGCAGAAGCTCCCCTGTCACCCTCTTCACCAAAAAGGGCATGCTTGTGTGTTTCTGTGAAAGGGGAGAAAAAGTAATTCTTCATCCATAATCCTGGCTATGTTTGGGAGCCTCCTATATTATTATAACTCATGTCTTTACTTCTTCATTAAGTTCTACAGAGAATGAGTTTCCAGGGGCAGTTTTGGCTTTGTTTTTGCAGTGCAGGAGATGGAACCCAGGCCCGCTCATATGCAAAGCATGCGCCCTCCTGCTGAGTGACATCCCGGCCCTTGGAGGTTTTCAAGTTGACAAGGATACACCAGATTTCTTCTCTTCAAGACACATTTCACCAGCCTCCATGCTTAACTACCCACTGGAGAAATAACACGCACCAAGTCCCATGGTTCTCCCAGATGTAATTTCTGGGCATTCCTTTCAAAAGGAAATCTTTTCCGTCATTTCCTTGACTGATGGAAAAGTGTCTGTGGGCTGTGGTTCCATTAAGATAGCTCCTTGCGTGAATGATACCACAGAGGAGAGAAAAGGGCTTACTGTATTTACTGCCTGTATCAATTTCAAGAGTTTGGTGGCCACTTAGGAGGGAAAATTCTGAAATATTATCTATGGTCTTCTGGGACCATCTATAGAGATTTTCTGCAGCCAGAGAGATAATACAAGTGGGTAGAGCACTTGTTTTGCACACAGCTGACTTGGGTTGAATTCCTAGAACATGATATGATCCCTTGAGTCCCACTGGGAGTGATTCCTGAGTGCAGAACCAGGAGTAAAAACCCCGAGCACCTCTGGGTATGTTCTCAAAATAAAAATGAGAGAAAACAATTTTTTTTTTCTGGGGCTGAAGATACAGTACAGAGGTTAAATCGCTTGCAATTGCTTGTGGCCAGCCCCAGTTCAATTTCCAGCACCAGTTATAGTCTCCTGAGCACTGCTGGGAGTGATCCCTGAACACAGGGCAGGAGTAAGCTCTGAGAACAGGTAGGTGTAAGCCAAAATCAAAGCATGTAGTTTTGTACTGCCAACTTTAAATCGCCTTTGGAAGCAGATATAGGGGCCCGAGAGATAACTCAAAGGGCTGAGAGCACATGACTTGCATGGGTGAGGCCCCAAGTGTAGTCCCTAACAATGCGTGCCCCCGCGTCCCCAAAGAAATACCGGGGGCTGAGGAACACTGCAGGACTGAATAGTATTGTGTTACAGGGCCAGAGCACCAGTCGGTGGAGCTGGCCCCTGTTTGTCTGAACTCAATTAAGGACGTCACTACCACCACCCAATAAATAAAAGCAGATATAAAAGTAGTTAACTTTTAGGGGAAATGTCATGAAAAAAAGCATTTTCTGCTCTTAGTTATCATGCTTGGCAGAATGACAATTTTTCTTATCTATAAGTAGTTGATTATGTGCAAAACCAGTTTCTAGCACAAGTTGGTGGTATCAGCTTCTAGCATCTGAATGTGTTGATATGATATCTGAGTAACCTAGGAAGAAAGTAATGTGCTGTCAAGAAGACAGCATTGAATTGCATATAAACCAACACAAAACATGTTCATTGACTTGAAATAAATCAGATAGGCACTTAACATGCAGAAATGTGCTAATAAAAAAAATTAAGGATTTTGTATTCATCCTATAGTAATTTACTCACTTGTTTAACAAAACTTTGGGTGCTTGGTGATTCATGTAGCTAAAATACATGATCCCTGAACTTATTGAGCTCACAAAATTAATGAGAAGAAGAAAATTGAATCCTCTATTTAGTTGACTTAGCTTCAGGCTGATTGTCATAGGAAGAGGCCTAATCTCTGTCTTCCCTCTTTCTTTTCCTCCCTGTGAGAAGATCCGAGAACCTAAACTTCCTTGTTAGTCTCTTCTACTTGTCAGACTCTGGCTCTGGCTAAACCACTATAATTTTCTGTAGATCTTCCTGTTAGTTTGATTTTTTTTTCTGCCTTTGGACAGTCTTCTCCGTATCTTTTTCTTTGTAGACATATTGGTTCTTTAAATCTCATGGCGGAGGATTTATGCAGCAACTCATTTCTTAATTCTGTAAACTGGATTGGATCTTTCCCTTTATGGAAAAGGGACTTCAACTTTTCTCTTGGTACAACTGGAGTGATAGCACAGCGGGTAGGACGTTTGCTTTGCATGCTGCTGACCCCGGTTTGATTCCTCCATCCCTCTCAGAGAGCCTGGCAAGCTACCGAGAGTATCCCGTATTCCGCCTGCATTGCAGAGCCTGGCAAGCTACCCATGGCATATTTGATATGCCAAAAACAGTAACAACAAGTCTCACAATGGAGACGTTACTGGTGGCTGCTCGAGCAAATTGATGAATAACAGGACGACAGTGGTACAATGCTACCACATGGTTATTTGATTGTAAGCTCCTCAAGATGGGAAGTTGTCTTTTAAGTCCATGGGATTGTATCTAAAAGATAGAAAATGCTTATATATGATAATACATCGATTGACTGTTTTAGAGGAAATTATTAAGTGTAGGATGTCTTTTTTTTTTTAAAGGATAAGTAAAACAAAGCAACATGCACCCAGAGAAATGAAAAACTCCAGTTGCTGGAGTTGAAGATTGCACAGTGAATTTGATTAACAAATGGACAGTTTTGGCAATGCCAGCTCTGTGCTTCCTTTCTTTGCCCATGAGGTTAGAAGTGTTTATATGAATTTAGTCATGGAAGAAAGAGGAAATGTACTTATATTGTAAAATTGCTAAATAACAAGGTATGGGAAAAGTGATGCTTTTAGGTTATTTCAGTTCTTTTTGTTTTTTCTTTTTGGGTCACACCTGATGATGCACAGCGCTTACTCCTGGCTCTGTATTCAGGAATTACTCCTGGCAGTGCATGGGGGACCATATGAGATGCTGGGAATCGAACCCGGTTGGTTGCATGCAGCCAACCTACCCGCTGTGCTATCAATCCAGCCCCTATTTCAGTTATTTCTATCATGGCCAGTGTCAGTCCTTAATTTATTAGAGAAAACTTTGTAAGTCCTTTAACTAACTTCCATGAGGCCTAGTTTTTGAAATTATGATCGGGATGTGAGTGATTTATCAAGGTCTGAGAGTCACCATTTGCCATCTTTTCTAACGTAGAACAGGATCCATAAATAGGAAATGAACCCTTTTCTTTAACTTGGTTGGTAAATAGGACTAACATCTGCCTTACATCTCTTTTGTAAGTAATAAGCTGGTTGGGTGTAACATCAAGCCACAATACGTAGTGTAATTAAAAAGCAAGTGTCTAAGCCAGAGAGATAGTATAGGGGATACGGCACTTGCCTTGCATGTAGCCAATCCTAGTTCTATCCTGGCACTAAATATGGTCCCCCCAACACCACCAGTAGTGATCTCAGAGCACAGCTAAGTAAGGTCCAAACCCTGTGCCCTACATCAAAAAAATAAAAGCAACCTTCCCTATCATACAAGATGTCCATTTCTCCATTTCTATTCCAAAAATAATGTTTTAAAGACTGAAAGTATCTGAATCTATTCAACCAATCTCATTCATTATATATAACCACTTGCAATAGAAATATATACATCTTCAGAACTAAGTTTTGTCTTTGAGCATTTTGAGGATGTTAGCTTTAACTGGATTCCAATGTTCTGTAGCAATTCTAAAAGCTGTTTCAAAAGCAATGACTTTTCCATACTCCCATACTCATAAATATCAAATTTTTTAAATTGTTTTCATATCATATCATTATGCTGGCTTCAGAAATCTTACCATTTATTAGCAATATCCGAAGGGACATACTGATAGGAACTTAGAGACTAGATGAGCTCATGGTCATTGTCATCCCTGTCTTCGTATGAAATGTAGCTTTTAAAATTGTTGTGGACACTAAAAGTGAACACTAATCACATCTTAAGGCCAACTCTGGGCACGACCGCCTTTTTCTTTTCCTTGTGAAAATGCTGCCTTGCTGACGCCATGCCTTGAAACAAAATCCTTAGCATTTAGAAGAAAAGAACTAGCAAGAGCAGTGACTTTGTAAATACCACTTCAGTCAAATGCTGATACCAAATATAGCATTATGTTAGATGCATGTAGGCATGGCCTCAGAATGTCCCACACAGTTAATCTCTAAGTCCTGCATATCAATCACACCTCCTTCACATACCTGGCCTGGAGCCTTAATGGAATTCCTCCTCGTTATTTCAGTGATAGCTTACTTCCTCTGTTTTTCCAATTGGCTGCTCATTGTGCCAGCTTCTTCAAGGAGCATTTTCTTACCTAAGCAACATTGTAATGTTGTAATATATGCTGACAGTTCATTTATACAGCCTTTCTTGTTCCAAGTGTTTTTATGTTCAATTACTGAAATTTAATCATCAGAACAGATTGAATTTTCTTTAGATCATGCAGCTCTGCTTAAATGTTGAGTTAATAGTACATTACAGAAATATAAGATTTCAAAGGTTTAAAAATTCACTATCAAGAAAATTCATTAAGCTTTTAACTGATCACCTCTGAAATCATAGATAAGAGCTTTGTGAATGGTCACATATAAATCACATATTTTAAGAGCTCATTTGAAATGGGAAGAAACTAAGTCAATGATTGCTCATTATTGTCTAGAAATTTATGAAAGTTTTTTCCCTAATTTTTTCAAGTTATTGCGGGCATACATTTTGACTTTATTTTACTCTCCTCTCACCTTAATGCTATGCTGTTAAAATTCCTTCAAAGCAAATGATTCTTTTAAATCTGTTTTTCAGTAAGTTGAAAACACCTTTTCTATAGCTCCATTTTCATGTGACTAGAAACAGAGATCAAAAAGGAAGCCACTCTGTCCTACAAAGTATTTCTCTTCAGGCTTTCAAAATCTTTTGCCAGCCACCAATTACTCTGCCTATCAGGCTCTTTTATTTATTTATTTTAACTTGGGTATGGTAATAAGAAAGTATTCAATGTTATTTTTGGTTCTGATACAAGGAAACTAGAAAAGGTATGGGAGCTCTGTTTATCATTCCTTGTAGAGAAAACCACCAGGTAAGCACAGTTGGTTAAACAGCATCTAGGCTTGCTCCTGAAGGGAGATACAGAGCAGGTGGGTCCTAATTTCCTCATAGGATCCTGGAAACAAAGTTCTTGAGTTTCATTTAGTGAGTGGCTTGAATCCATTTGAAGTATATGAAAATATTAAAATCCCCAGTGATGGCTATATGATATTTCTATACCACAATTAGTGATTCTTGATCTTTCTGACCATATAAAAACACTCTAGACAGCATTCATAGCTGGTAACCCAAACAAAAGATTTATGATAAATTAAAGCTTAAATGCATCTTAAGATGCACTTAATATAGTTCAACTCCTATGAAATGAAAGGCAATCTATTGAAATGACCTCTGTTACTGCTTCCTTAAAGAACTTTCTTTGCTTAGGGTGTTGCAAGTTATATATTTGCATGCAGTCAATTTACAGTTAGGGCAGGCACTTTCTTCTTATTTTGGATTCCTCTCATACTGGGAAATATGTTTTGTATGCTAAAATAAACCAATGTATTAATATTAATTTTTATTTTTTGCATTGGGGGCTACACCCATTGGTGGTCAAGTCTTACTCTTGGCTCTGCAATCGTGGATTACTCTTAGTGGAGCTCAGGGGACTGTATAGAGTGCTGGGATCCAGCCAACTTGGCTTGTATATAAGATAAGCGCCTTAAACCCTATACTATCTCTTCAGTCCCAATAAGCTAATTTATTGACTATTCAACTGTTTATTAAAATTTTTGAAACAAACAAAAAGAAGTTTTGCTTGGAGTTTTTTGTTTTGCTTTTTAGCTCAACAGTCTTTTTCTTTCTTTTATTCCTTTTGTGTTGATATTAGAGTAGTAGCTACAGTGGTCCCAGTGGGAATTCTGGGTTTGGAGTCCAGGAATGATCAGCTAATTCAGCATGAATTCTCTGTGTTGTGTTTAGTGGCCAGTTGCTTTGCATGTCTGTGATGGGGTGTTACATCTGCCTGGCAGTGTTATAGCGGAGATTGACTATGTACAAAGAATAGAATGCAGCCTTATGCTTGAAAGGATCTCAAAAAAATGGTCTATTCTAACTCATCCACAGCAAAAAAGGAAACTCTCCAAGTCTAAAAGCACATATTAATAAAAGGGAGAAGACTACATCTCTGAGGAATGACTCTTCATACACAAAATAACTACACAGTAGGGAAACTTTGGAAAATGACCCATCTGCTGAACTAGACCTAAAGCCAAACAAAGGTTCTAACCTTCAAGTGATCTTAGGAAGTGGAGTTTTGGAGCCATATCAACTTTGATTCTTCCCAAGACTCAAAAGTCATCTGCAGTGAAAATTCATGACCAGATTTCTGCAAATAGTATTTCTTACCTTTGAAAATCACAGTCAGGGGCTGAAAAGATAGTATAGCTGGTGGGGCACTTGCCTTGCATGTGGCTGGCCCTGGGTTTTATCCATAACATCCCATATGATGCTCCTAGCGTAGCCAGGATAATTCCTGAGCACAGACCCAAGAGTAACCCCATTGGGTATATGACCCAAATTTCCCCCCCCCAAAAAAAAAATTCCAACAGAAAAAGCCATCACAACCAGGTCTGGTATGTAGCACAGTGATAGATCATGTATGAGGCCCTGGGCTCAATCCCTGGCACAAAAGATAAAAACAAACCAAAAATCATAGCTAAAAACTCCAAACAGTGTCTATATCTCTAAAATATGCTCCTATTTAAAACAATTTTAATTCTTTATATAGTCTTGAAATCTGTGACTACTTTTTTTAAAATCAGGAATATCACTCTGTAGCTATATAAATGTAGCATATAAATATAAAATGTTTATAAATATGGACCATTGGTTGGGGCAGCATTTTATAACTATGAACTTGTACAAATGCCTCTCTTTTTAGAGTTTTAGTTTTGTTCACCCTCAAAAAATATTTTTTAAACTTATTTTAATCCAGATATTTATTCCTAGAGTCAGAAGCTTGAAAGAGACTGTTTGTAGGCAGGGATAGTCCCCGACATGCCTCAGGATACCAAAGCACACTTGTGAGAACAGGGATTTCTTAGTGACATATTGGAAATTCTGACTCTGTAGGTCTGGGGGGGAATCCTGAAAATTATTGTTTCCAACAGAGTCCAAATGACACTGAAACTGTTAGTCTGGGAATGTGTTTCTCTGCTCCAGATGTTACCTTTTCAACCACTAGGACTTGTTCATGTTTCAGTGTAGTGATTTTTGCCAAACCTGTTATAGACTATTCTATATACATGGCTTTCCAGCCTTTGCAACTGAAAGATGGTTGAAGGAAATAAAAAGAAAGCTCAAGTGGCTATATTGGAATATGGCAGTAGATTTCAGAGCAAAGAATATTGCCAGAAATAAAAAAGATCATAATAATAAAGAGAACAACTCATCAAGAAGCTATAATCTTAAATGTTAGGTACCTATTAACCAGGGCCCTAAAATATTTAATGCAAAACTTAAAACTTGAAAAAGTAGACTAATCCAGAATAATAACTCAAGATGCCAAGATTTCCTCAATAACTGAGAGGACAAATATACAGAAAACCCATGAAGATTTAGAGTATTTGAACACTGTATAAACCAACTTGACCCAGCTGACATTCAGAGAACACTCCAGTGAACAGTATACATGTTCTTTTCGAGGACACACGCGTGACTCACCTATCTCAACCATATTTTGGGCCATAACACAAAACCTCAATAAATTTAAAAGGGATTCAAGTCATACAAAATATTTCTCCTAAATGGGATTAAATGGAAAATCAATAACAGTGATATATGGAGAACATCTACCATTTGGAAGTTAAAAACATACTTCAACGTAATGGATGGGTCAAAGAAGAGACGAGAAGATAGAGCAGGTCAGTTTGTAATTGAGTAAAGTAAAAAACAACTTGTCAGAATTTGTGAGCACAGCTAACGCAGTATTGATAGCGGTATTTACAGCACTAAATCAATAGGCTAGAAAATGAGGAAGGTTTCAGAGCAACAGTCGCAGCTTCCACTCCTAGTAAATACGGGGGCAGGAAGGGCAGCCGAGGCAGTCGATGCTTGCTAAAAGTAGCAGGTGCCTAACAGGTAGAGGCCTTGAGTTCAGTCCGATGCGGGAGAACAGAGATCACAGCTGAAGTTTCAGGATCAGCATAGCCTTGGGCGTCTGAGTGGTGAGGGAAGATAACAGAGGAGCAGCGCTTCCCGAGTTCTGCAAGAAAGCCTCCGCTACCAGGATTCTGAATTATGAGTGAATCAAGTCACTGTCAGACCTGCAAAATCCCATTTTTGCCTCCTGTGCCCCTTTCTCAGAGAGCTCTTTGAAAATACTCTCCGCCCCCCCCCCCCGCCAGCCCCCCACCCCCGCCTCTAAAAAAGAGCAAAACTAAGCCGAGAAACAGAAGGTGTGATGAAGAAATGGGCAGAGGCGGGCTTGAGGGAGGACAAGGAGCGGTCAGCCCAGGGGCTGTTGCACACAAGGGAGACAGGAGAGGCTTGGTCCCAGAGCTGCCATCACTGAGAATATGTATCTCTGAGGCTTGGGGGCAACACCCAGCTGTGCTCAAGGCTTGTTCCTGACTCTGCACTTGGTGATCACCCCTGACAGGGCTCAGGAACTAGGTGGTTCAGGGTTCCAGTAAGGATTGGCGGTGTGCAAGGCAAGTGCTTTCACCCCTGCATTATCTCTCCAGCCCAGAAGAGGGTCTTTTGAACCTGAGGACCCTGTATCAAGTAAACCAACCCCAGTTTGGGGTGGGGGTGGAAGCATGTTGTTATTCTGTAGTTTGTTTTTCCTTGATTGTCTGTATACTAACGCAGTGGCTTCTCCTTTTCTCTCCATTCCATGCGTCTTGATCATCTGAAGACACTATACCCGTGCCTCCCCTGCCCCCCACCCCAGTATGTTCTCCCCCAAGCTGGAGGTCAGATATAATTCATTCAAAAACAGGAGATTAAAAACAACAGAAATCCAAACAGTCCAATTATGGGCAAAGGACTACTAGATACCGATTCAAAGAAAGTACCGCAACAACCAATGATCACATGAAATGATGTTCAGTGTCACTGTGTTTTGTGTTTT